>NC_059274.1:6140000-6175000 GCF_017591435.1 Portunus trituberculatus
AGCAGCTGTGGCCCGACACGACCCTACGCTCACGTGCGTGGGCTGCCCGCGATCCAGATCAGTTAACCACTTGAGCTCCACGTTAGAATGTTAACACAGAAAATGGGCAATATAGTGATCTGCCCTTCTTGCACTAAAGCCGAGTCGAGTGGCCTCCCGCACAACCAGCAGCGGCAAGGCCCTTCCAGGACATACGTCCCGCCCGACACCTGCTGCACGCCAGGGTGTGTACTGTAACACCACCCCCAACATCACTGCACACCATAACTTTAGCAGATAAAGACTCCTCAAGCGATAGAAAATAGCATAGAATATGTAAAAGCTCAGAAAGAATATGTGGTCAGCAGGTGTCACTTTTTGGTCCTTCCCATTATCATTGTAGCGGTCATGTCCAACAAATATTTTCTGACACATCCTTTAAATAAGGATTTTCAAACAGGAGTGTCAGTCTAAAAATACATATAAAGTATATTTTCTAATGATTTACAATCAGGCATCCAGTGTATGTCATTTCCATGGAGTAAAATCATAATAATTGATCCTGTAACTTGGCACGGCAAAGTATTATATTCAAGATTATAACCACAAGATAATTATATAGAACATTTGTGCGACTGTCGTTGAGCACTGTACCAGTATATCACTACGTCAGTATATTGTACCAAGCAGCTGATAATAAAAGATCTAGGGACTCCATGTCTTATTTCCTCCTTACACATTGTAGATAAATCCTCACGGTTTGTTTTCAGGTCATTGATCTGTACATTTGTAAGTATTCATAGCGATAGGTGAATGCAGCATACACCCATGAGGGGACTACCTAAAGGTCCCCTCGGTGTGCAGCCTTAGGGGATCATGGAGCACCTCGGTAAGTAATGTTAGAAGCATAAACCATATATTGGTTCATATCCATGAGATACCCATTCATCCACTGTGACTAACAGCTGGAGCTGCTTCAGTATACATTAATTGAAACTGCATTTTTTTTTTTTTTTTTTTTTTTTTTTTTTTTTTTACGTAGGGAAGAGGGCCAGCCAAAGGCAAAAACAAGTTAAAAAAAGGCCCCCTTGAGCGCCGGCTCTCCAAAGACTTCATAAAGTGCCAAAACCGTCAGCCAGAATTAGGGGAGCAAATGCCTCGATACCTCCCTCTTAAAAGAAGACAAGTTGTAGGAATTCGGAAATACAAATGCAGGGAGGGAGTTCTAGAGTTTACCAGTGAAAGGGATGAATGATTGAGCGTACTGGTTAACTCTTGCATTAGAGAGTTGGACAGATTAGGGATGAGAGGAAGAAAGCCTTGTGCAGCGTGGCCGCAGGAGGAGGGGAGGCATGCAGTTAGCAAGATCAGTAGAACAGTTACCATGAAAATAGCGATAAAATATAGAAAGGGATGCAACATTAAGCGGTGAGAAATAGACTGAAGACAGTTAGTCAGAGGAGGGGAGTTGATGAGACGAAGAGCCTTCGATTCCACCCTATCAAGCAAAGCTGTGTGACTGGAACCCGCCCAAATATGAGAAGAGTACTCCATACAGGGACGGATAAGGCCCTTATACAGAGTAAGCAGTTGGAAGGGCGAGAAAAACTGTCGGAGACGCCTCAGAACACCTAATTTCATAGAAGCTGTTTTAGCAAGAGATGAGATGTGAAGTTTCCAGTTAAGATTCTGAGCAAAGGACAGACCGAAGATATTCATTGTGGAAGAGGGAGACAGTTGAGTGTCATTGAAGACATGCTTCGGAAAGCTGATCCCTCCAATCACACACCACCAACGAAGACCTTCCACAGTAGGTTCACTGGTTCAGTTACATGTTTCATTTGTTTCAAGATAATTCATGCGATCTGATACAGGCTCACCGTCATTAGTTAAAATGGGTGTCAAGTGGAGTGAGGTGAAGCGGAGTGTTATTCTGGCAGGAAAACATTAACAATATGAAATTTTTAGTAACAGCAGTGTTTAAGGTGCGATATACAGAAAGTAAAGAGGTTGTACGTGTTTATTGACGAAGCTGCAAACCTATACGCACCTCCGTCGGCCTGGGAATCTCTTCACCTCTCCGGTAAGACACAGCGGTGTAATTTTTGAGGTTTCATTTCATGGAATTCATTTAGACCAAGAGGCAAGGTACTCAAAATGCCTTCTTTCGTAGAGGGCAACCGCAACAGTTTCACTTTTAATACCTTCACATAATCATTGATATCTTCTCCCCTTTACTGTCCAAACAGTGTTTTAACTGGTACAGATACATTTTGAAATTTATGTGGCGGTTTCATTCTAATAAGCATCGTCAATGTACTACGCTCCAAGTAAACTTATATATATATATATATATATATCGTTTCCAATAGGATAAAATGGGGTTAGAAATGCTCGTAGAATGTGATCTAGATCGTAAGAATGTGTATAGTTACGTGAGGTGTATTGGTTGAAAATACAATAATTCCCTGGCGGGATATATAGTGAACTGATTGATGTTCTTCATCACTTTCTGTAGCAAATGCGTAGTTTTCAAGTTATGACTTTCCAACCTATGCCTACCGCTCTTCCCCAACGATTTTGGGGTACCTGTGGGAAATCATGGCTTTTGGGTGGGGGAATATTAAATACGCGTTAAAAAACGGCTCTAAAATCAACAAAAACACATAAAAAGAATCTATGAAAATACATAAACTACACTTGGCGGCGGAGGCGGCGGCTGAGGCGACCGTTTTTATATTATTCATGAGCAACGTTGTCAGCGATTCGCTCTAGACTAGCCGGGGCCGTGCGCCCCTCGGAACCAGGCCCAGGGCCGTTTCTAGCTCTGTGGGGGCCCTAGGAAAGAAAATGTTTGGGGGGGCCCTAGATTTCAATTTTTCGTCGGAGCCCCTAGGTGACTTGGGAAATTTAAACCCCTGGTGGCTTGGGGGCCCTAGGCAATCGCCTTGTCCGCCTATTGCTAGAAACGGCCCTGCTCGGGAGCCCATCTCTAGACTTGCCGTGGTGGGGAGGAACTACGCCTCCCCTGATCCCCCCCTGTTTACTAACTAAATCCTGAACCAAACCTAACCTAACCTAATTTTAACTTGTATACAAAATAAAGTGAATCGTTGGCAACGATGCACGACAGTATCAATTTTCCATTTATCTATTCATTTATTTACTTTATTTATTTTTTTAGTATTGATATTTACCAAGAAAAATTCTGCCATCTTGTTTCTAAGACTTCTAGAAACCAAGTGAGAATCTAGACTACTATAGCACAAACCTGACATTTTTCTCTCCCAATTATTATAATTTTCCTTCTCTATAATGGTCCACATTTTTACTTTATGTATCTCTTGTGTTTACTCTTACACCAAATGTAAAATCCTGTGACATCGCTTTGTTTCTTTCTCCCTTGTATCACACATGTTGATTACAGCCATCAGCCAGTCAGACTACTTGCACTCAGCCATCCACATTTAAGATAATATGGAAATTTTTCTCCATCATTCTTGCACAAATACATAACCAAAGATGAAGGAAATTAAACTCATGCCATTCTTGTGTATGTACTTCATTCTTAAAAATCTCCAAGGGCAGATTTTTTTCCCCAAGGGGAAAAAAAAAAATTACATAAGCAAGGTAGATGCTAGATATTCTTAGGGCTGTGTGACTCAAAGTCTACAGCTGCAGAGAGAGTTACCCAGGTAAACCCTCACATGGATCAAAACTGTTCAATCTTGGTCACTTGGTCCACAGACACTGAGGAGTAACAGGGCCCTAACAAATTGCATTCACAAACACAATAAAATAGATCCAAGTCCTTTAGTAAACAATTCAAGAGTTGATGGAATTGTGATATTGCTTCAAGAGAATAGTAATGTTGGTGCTATGCTTTAATGTAAAGTATATACAATTATTTGCAAATTTTCATGAAGATAAATGTTCCTTAAAATGTAATCATGACTAAAGTCCACATATTGAATTCATATAAAAACTCATTACTACAATGCTTCCCTAACTCCTACTGTGACACTAGCATAGAAAATGCAACCACATTTAACTTCAACATACAGATAGGGTTATTCCTACATGTATCACAGGGAGAGCAACTCATAATGAGAGGCCATTACCACACTAACAGATTGTGTTCACATGTGCACGTAATACTGGCAGGCCCTAACGCTTCATTGTGACGGATGAAAACAACTTTATTAACAGGTGACATCTCACACTGAGGTTTGTGCCACTGCACAATACCTCCCCATGGCACTCAGAGAGACCAGCGGCACATGTGCAGTGAGAGTAGGCACCTGTGCACTCATGGGCTGATCGCTTCATGTAGACTGTATATACAGGCTGGTATTTACACCATATCTCACTGAAGACAACATTGACTGACAATTATGTGACTATAGACTGATCCTTAGTCTACTGAGCTACATACAAATCAGCTCAAGAGTGCAGATATAATCCCTACCACATGTACTTAATGGCAGGAAGTACACTTGGCAGAAAGTGTCTTTACCCCTGGTCATCCTGGATGCAATATGTGTGTGGCTCTTCTAATGCCATGTTACCAATTTTTACATGCCTACCTTTCTTCTTTTTGTAATTTCCACACATATGCAAATTCTAGTCATATATTGACACATGTATGTACAAATGTTACTCCTAATAGGTGTACTGATAAGTCCCACACCCAATTACATGGTGAACTTTTCATATATTTTTTTTCTTTTGTGGGGCAGATGGTTTTATATCATCTCACTTGCATTCCAATATCACATGTTTGTTTGGATTTTTATCTAGTGTTGTTAAGTATACAATGTTCAGAATACCACAAAGGGTAAAGATACTTTTGTCAAGTGACAACTTGTTTTTTTTAACAAGTCCCAAAACTAAAATTGATTAAAGAGGAGCTATACATGTAATATTTTCATTAATTTCTAGGATTCTGGCCCTGATAAACATGCAACCACTACCCATCACTAACTGAAATGGGCACAAGAATTAATCTTTTCATTCATACTGCAGTTTTGCAAAGAAATTACAACTCAGTTAAATAACATTTCAAATCTTAATTAATTACTCTACATATTTTTAGTGATTGCAGAATTTTCTCTCTCTCTCTCTCTCTCTCTCTCTCTCTCTCTCTCTCTCTCTCTCTCTCTCTCTCTCTCTCTCTCTTGAACACAATCACTTCTGTTTTACACATGACAAAACAATAAGCTAAACAGTTGAAGAATACAGCAGCAGAAGATAATACATATGATAAAACTGACCTCACATTTACTTCACAAGATACAAATAAGACCTCAAATTTGGATTGACATCTTCAACAGCTATACACTAGGAATAAATAGTGATGAAACGCCATCAGAGCATCTCTTAAACGAGTGCTTTGCTTCTTTACCATCACCAATTCCAACATCCTATGAAGTCTGAAAAAGAAATTGCATTATTAACTCTATAAGGAAAAATAAAATCAATATATGTAAGCAATTTAAAGTCTGCATTAATTTGTTTTTCATAATCAAGACTACCACACAAACTTGTGATATGAATTATGCAAAATTATAAGCAAAGCTTTCTGCATTATTAGCTAAAGCAAAATCAACAAAAATATACTTCTAATGATCATGCATACCTGTGGAGGGTTCCTGACAATCTCTTCATGCCTGCAAAGATGATGTATAGAAGGTATAAGAAGCTATTTTTTTTATGATACAGAGTATGGGGGAAAAATACTAAGCTGCTTGTCCGTGCATTCCGTGCTCAAGTGCAAACAATGAAGTAATTCACTCTAAGAAGCATAACTGTAAGAATTCATTGCTGGCATATGATAATACAAGTTGTCTTGCAATGAATCTAATGAAATTTACATGTGATTGAATTTTACAAATAACAAAGTAAATCAATGCAATGAAAACAGCTGTTACACAAATAAAGATTAATGTCAATTTAAAAAGTCCTACATAGCAGTGGTACTCAATAATTAATTGCTCTACAAATAATAAGGAATGAAAGTGTTACAACACAACAAACTCAAATAATAAGAGCTAATCTCTAGAGACTTGGAATCAGGCATGAATAATTCTTTAAGAAATGGCTTTAGTTCCTATTGTATTTTCTGAAGCTCTTAAACAGTTTAAGTGTCCACAATTCTGTCTGCTGGGGGGATGACAGCCACAACAGACATGGGCAAACATCATCCACCACTTAATGGTTAACACTCCAAGCCTTTTTTAGTTGGGTGTTACCATCCACAAGACACTATGAAGAGATACTCAATAAATGTCGTGTGCTAAATTCAGTAATAATCCAATACAATATGATGCCAATGATAATACAGATGCATTGAGTAGCAGCATTTCTGTGTCAGTTGTTAGGGAGCTAAGAGAACAAGGCAATCCTTGTTTTTCAAGAGCAACATTTATCTGAAGAGCCGGAAATTACTGAAAGCAACATGCACAGCACACACAAGCAGCAGAAGCTGCCAAGAGTGTGATCAATGAATCAATCATGCAGACAACAGTGAAAGAGAGTTCCATGTGACTCCCTTAACCCTCATACCTTGAGTTGCTTCATCTTGGGTGCACGCCTCTTCATCTGCCGCCGCTGCTCACGTTCTTCCCACTTCCTCTGCTTGTCTGGGTCATCAATCTGTAATGGAAATGTGATGCCATATAAATATTAATTTTCAGTATTACATTTTATACACACACACATATATATATATATATATATATATATATATATATATATATATATATATATATATATATATATATATATATATATATATTATTATTATTATTATAACCACAGAATACCCCTCTTAAGCAGCTGTCACAAATGGACTAGCTTTCCCCAGGCTATCCCTTCAACATCCTGGTGCAGGGCTTGGACATACACTTACAGAGGTGTTCCAGCCTCTTGCAGCAATCAATAAATGGTCACAACCCAGGCTCTGCCTTGCTTCACAGCTGTCATTGCTTGGGTTAACCCATTTGTTACGTGTCAGTGTACAACAGACAAGGGATGAATTCCAACTTTTACAATATCATGGACTGGGAAATGTTTCCCCATTTAAAGTAATTGATGATGTTTACTGTAGGATACTCCTATAAGATAACAGAATGCATACCATGCCCCCATGCATGCCCCCTACCACTGTGCTCACCTCCAGCATCTTCTCACGTTCCATGCGCCGTTCTTCCCGCTTGGCCTGTGCCATCTCGGCACGGGCTGCATGAGTTGCCTTCAAGAATGCCTCCTCCACTCGTGACCGATTCTTCTCTGCCTTGGCCTTACCCTATGGAATCATAGCAGCTGGTTAGACTCCATCAGGTTACTCATCTTACCTTACTAAGGTGTCACATCTATCAGACCACTGGCAGCTATGGCTTGCCAGTCATGTCTTATTATTCTAAGGCCAGTGTGCTAAATGGGAATACCTTATATAATCTGAGCACAACATTTTTTTTCATATGTAAAAGGGGAAAGTTGGCAGGCAACAAAAAAAAGAAAAAAAGGCTCACAAAGTTGCCAGTCCCCATGCAGGTCTAAGGGAGTTAACCAAAAGGAGGAAATCATTGATTTGAAAGGCTCCCCTTAAATAAAGTCAAGTCATAGGAAGCTGGAAATACAGAAATGTTTCTGTGGTATCCATGGCATTTTAGTCATCCATGTTACAATGAGAAAACAATCAACATTACTTTGAAAAGAGTCTCCCAATCAATAACAAGTGTTGGACTTGCCTCTTTGCTCAGCTTAAAGCGGCGCAGCTTATCTGTGACATGGAATACTAATTGCAGTAGTGGCCGCATGCTCTCTATGGCCTCCAGGGAAGGGTTGCCACGCCCGGGGAAATTGAAGCCAAAAACAAGAGCACGGCGCACCTCAGGCAACTTGGTTGGTTGTGTATCTCTGTGGAGTGAAAAGGAAGGATGTAATATTACTGCATGCATACTGTGCCCTCATCTGCTATGAATTAAATTGTCATTACTGTTATAGAGCACAAATCTTACATAGAAGTTGTTGTGCTAATAATAAGGCTTTCATTTTCTGACATATGACTTCAAAAGCAAAAGCTCTGAGTGACTGGCATTCATCATTCATCAATTTTTGTTGAATACAAGGAATACTTTTGAATTAAGAAATATATAATGGCAGCCTCAATGTCAAATACCTTAAAACTTAAAGTTGCAATGAACTACTTTAAATATGCAAAAGTAAAGCCAGCAGGTTGTAAAGGTTAAAAAGCAGCAACATCATACCTTCCTTCCGTTCCTCTAAAAGACATGAAAGTTAAACACAGTAATGTAATGACTGAAGGCTGAACCACTACTATGAACACAAAGAAACCTATGAGGATCAATAATCAGATTTTTTTTTTAATTAATAATGCTTGAATAATTCCTAATACAAGTTGTATCTGCTTTACTTCCACAAAAGTTAATCCTTTTGTGTTCTTTCAAATGATATAACATCAGCTTGTGGTTAATCACAGTTTTTTGTCACAAGGATGGACTGTGAACCATTTGCTACCATACACATAATATACAGAGAAGCAAAGCAATACCAGCAGATTACTCTTCTTGGTCTGCTTCAGCACTTACTCTGGCTGCTTCGGTCCTGAATATTGATCAGAGAAGTGCAAGAAATCAACCATTCCCGAGAACTTATTGAGCACAGCTGTCACCTTGGGGTCTCCCAGCACTGTGGATGCCACCTCTCCAAGCTCATTCATCAACACATACTGGGAGCCAAACCCAAACTTGTCCGCAGACTTCTTCTCTGGACAGAAGGTACTCTGCAGAGTGAACCACACATCACACACTTTAAAATATACCTTTTCCATTTCGGTAGCTTTCCACTAGCTATGGCATAAATCAGATCCTACAAATACAGTTGAAGTTACAGAATCTCAAGACTATCAACCCATTGATCTGCAATATGTTGGAATTCCACATAAATCAGGAAAACAACAAAGTATTTGATAAAAAAAATCCAAAAGATAATTTCTTCAAAATTATTCAAATTAGCCCGATGATGATTAAACTGAGTCAAGCCAGACTGCTAAGACTGTTAAGAAGGGCTTATGTTTGAAGGTCAGGAGGAATATCCTTGACAATGATACCTTCTTCATCAGGATGAGGTCTTTCTTATGGCTTCTTTTTGTGGTCATACTTGCACTCTTTGTATTTCTAAAATATCAACAATCTTCTTGCAGTTTTCTCTCTTTTCTTACAAAAACTACAATATTTCTTTTGCTGTTCAATGCTACTGATATTAAAAAGGAAGCTTACCAATTAACCAGTTTCTAATTTCTATATATGGTTTTTGTAAGTCATCCACTCTTCATTTCTTTCCTTATCCTTGTTGTCAGTGCATTCCCTTTCCCTTGAACAAAGCTACTACAGGTGAAGGCTTAACGACACATAAGGATACATCAAAGACTATATACGGAAAATGAAATTAAATACTTTTAAATGAAAATGTTTCCTAATATTGGTAGAAACTTTACGAAATAAAGTAATCCAAAAGTTTAAGTCTCAGAAGAATATGTCCTTCTCCAATAGCTACCTCCTAATTTCCATTTCAAAAACTTCAAGTTCCCAAAACACTAATACAACCCCAACTAATTGTTAAAAGTAAAAGAAAAACATTTCAAAAATCCTTATATCTGTTGAGCACACTCACAATGTCAGTCATCTCTTTTGAAAGTCTGGCAGCTGTCTTCTTGGTGGCCAGGGCAAACACAAAGGAATCCATTTCATCCAGGTGAACTTTGACCAGCAGCTGGTCACTAGAGGGACGGATGAGCTGGGACACCACTCCTATCATGTCTTGCCTCTAGGGAACACAGACCATATCATTAAATCAGATCACTCAAACTTGGCTGGTGTTACCTGCTTGAAAATTATATTTCTATCATACCATAAACTGAAGTTAATGTCATCAAGATGTATGTATGTATTAGTCTAAATTTATGGAAACTTGACTCATCAAAGGAACTTTATAATTCATATAAATTTGGTAGTTTAATTCATATATAACAAAAACAGAAATGAACTTAGTTTGTCCCCTTGTAAATAGCTATCAATGTGCAAAATACAGCAGTGATTATAATGATATTGATAATTCTGAAAGTTCAGATGACGTACCTTGATAAACTTGAGTTCCACCAGCATGCCCTCCATGTTAGTGCGACCGGAGCACCACAGAGTGTACACATTCTCTGATTCCTTCTGCAGACCTCCACTCTCTGGCACTTGTTTCCCATCATCCCCTGTTGGATAATGACACACTCAGTACACTACACCCACTGCCACATCAACATTCTCTTTCACAAGCAGTTCCTCCCAACAGTTTTCACACTTAGCCATGATCAGCAAAATAGCAATGCATCATTGACCATTCTAACCTTTGTGTATCAGTACGAGAGACTTGGGCCTCACAGCAACATTACAAAACCTGTGGCAAGACCAGTGTACAAAACTCACCAACAAGGGCAAAGTTCTGCTCCAGGAGGTTCTTGTGTGAAGTGAACCAAGCATTGGCCAACTTTTGGTTCTTGGACTTGCCAACGATGAAGTTGATGAAATAGACCACGAGACCGGCAATCATCAGCATCTCAAGATAGAAGCTGTCCCAGTTGCTGCGCAGGTGAAGAGGAACCTGCCACAATGCCATTTTCCATGCATCAGATAGTGTTTCTAATTATCAAAAGGTGCTATTTAAGAAAAGCTAAAGGCAGGAATCAAGTTTATGACAATAAGAAAAACCTGAATAAGGAAAAAAGAAAATGAAGAAAAGAGAATTCAAATTATCTTTACAGATATGACAAGAAGAGAGAAGAGAAGAGAAGAGAAAGAACAGAATCGAAATTTAGAATCCTTCATTAACCTCAATTACTCACATTAGCAATGGTGATCTTTGGCTCCTCCTGTGTCTTAGGCATGCGTGCTCCCTGTGGCCGCTCACTATCAAACCCAATGAACTCCTCTTCATCATGGAAGTGACTAAACTCATCATTCTCATCTTCGTCCTGATTCAAAGATAAACACCAGTCACCAACTAGTTATGAGTTTCACATTTTTTTTATCACACAACAGTTGTCTCTCTTGACATCTCAGAAATTTTGGCACTGATTAGCTGAAGTTTTGTCTTAAAAGGCAAGACAATATTAGATTTTCAACAAGAAAATGGAAATATGTAATACAATATAACAAAAACTAAGATTGTTACCTCTACAACAGCTTCTTCATCCTCTTCTACTTCTGCCTCTGCTGCTCCTGCTTGGCCTTCCATACTTGATCTCCCTCCTCCTCCTACACCACCACCTCCTCCTCCCCCTCCCCCTCCCCCTCCCCCTCCACCACCACCTGCTACACCACCACCTCGAGGACTGGGCTCTTCACTCCCCTGGTCATCATCCTCCTCCATCACTTCCTCCTCTTCATCAAACACCTCAAATTCAGCAAAGTCATTATCCTCATAGTCCTGCGCGCGGCCGCTCACACTCACAGCAGCGGCGACCACCAGCACCAACACTAGGACTCTCATCTGAAACACAGTACACATGCAATTAGTTCATCACATGTATATAATGTACGAGAAAATAACTATCATTCCTTACTGCTACATTATCCTTTATTCTCCATCTCCCTTCCTTTTCCGTCTCCTTGGCTTTGCTTACGTCAGGGAAAGAGGAACGTGCCTTGGATAAGTGAATTTCAATAAGTTTAGATGCTGGCATACACTATGAGGTCGTGCAGACAGACTAAGATTTTCCTGAGATACAAAAGTAGAGAGAAATACTTGTAGCTAACCATAGGCTATTTTTTCAGGGGAAGGAAGCAAGAAAAGCAAATTGGTCAGGCAGGACTTAGAGATTTTTGGAGAGGGATGTAGCGGTTAGCAGTGCCCAACGGAGCAACTTGCACAACACTTGGGACAGGTCACGTGAGCAGGTCAGTGATGGTGTATGGTGACCTATAAACAGAAGACCTAAACACTAAACCGGTTATTTGCCGTTTCCTACGGACCAACGAGGCATAGGGATGAGGCGTCCGCTCAGCACCACTATAAACAACATTAAGGGCAATTATCGCTTCACAAGATGGGCAAGACAGGAAATATTGACAGGGTCAGCAATGGACAGGTAACGGCGGTCTCTTTTATCCTTTCCTGCCGTCTCACTCTGCTAGAAACACGACAGAATATTTCCTTGGACTGTAATTACCTGGCTCTTGCTGTACCTTAATTAAGAAATGCTTAGAACGAACGTAACCAAAGACGCACAGGGCACTCCAACTCTTACCTCAGGCTGGCCCAAAGGAAGACCCACAACACCGGGTTATTTTCACCACAGAGAAGTATGTCGTTAAATATATATATTTTATTTATCTATATGCTTGGAAATTTAAATAAGAAATACTTTTGTCACTAATGATCCCACATGCTGACGAATTTGTCATTTGTGAAAGCAGGAAATGTTGCAGACGCCTTCCAACATGGCTAGGGATCTTATATATAAACTTATTTTTTCATTAATTTTGTAAAATCCACAATGACAGTTGTAAAAATATTATAGTTATTTTTCTCATTTGAATTTTGAAAGCATCTCATGGTTTTATGAAATTGCTTATGATGACATAAGCCTTCCGGTACATACAAAGAGGTTGAATACTATTCATTCTCCTTATAGGTACGCGAACACTTGACTCCTTGCCAATCCTAGCCATATAATTTCTCAGTAGCAACAACTGGTAGCCCCACACCAGATGATACACCAACAAACAGGGTACACTCACATGTGTATGTATGCATATATGTAATATGTATGTATGTCAGCTCCTTACTTGATGAAGCAGTTTTCTTACCTATAATTCAAACAAGAGTGATATCTGCCAATTGTCATTGGCTACAACTGCTTCTGACATAACCCAGCTTGCCTGCCAGCCTGCCATACACACCCACCTTTCCGTCCTTCTCTCACTCCCTCTTCTCTTCCCCCGTGCTTGTCATATCTCATTCACCCGCCTCTCTCTCTCTCTCTCTCTCTCTCTCTCTCTCTACGAGAACAGTATAACACACACACACACACCCTGGGTGACCAGTAGGCGACCATGGTGAACACGTAATCGCTTTTAGATAGGGATGGCAGTTTTGGTCCGAGTAGTACTCGGTTTACTCGGTTTTGGATTTGAGTGAGTACTACTCGGTTTACTCGGTTTTCATAATTCAATTACATGTTCAATTTATGCGTTGAAAATGTAATACAGGCCTTCAAACTAAAGACTAAAGAATTTTTTTTCGGTATTTTATTGGGGAAGAAGGCGGTGCATGCCGCACAACCACCCAGACATTAATGGAATAGTCCAATTCCTAAGAACAAGCCTAACAGTGCCAACAGTCCAACACACGGGCTTGGGTGAAGGAAAGAGAGACCTGTACGAGTACGCGACGAGTAGGCTTACTCAGTCAGTTCACAGTTGGCAGTTAGTAGTGGTGGGCAAGTACCGCTAATTTCAGTACCGGTACGTACCGGTGCAAAAGAAACCGTTACCGATACTATCGGTACTGTACCGGTACACACACACACACACACACACACACACACACATATATATATATATATATATATATATATATATATATATATATATATATATATATATATATATATATATATATATATATATATATATATATATACACACACACACACACACGTGTGTGTGTGTGTGTGTATTGAAATGCCAATTTAAATATCTAGCATTTATCATTTCTATCTACATAAAGCAAATCACACAGCTCTTTTATAAATATTTTTGTAAAAAAAAAAATAAATAGATTTATAAATAAAGAACACACGGCCGTCTTCATAATATATTATGGTTCCCTTTTAAAACTGATGGAAAATACCTGAATTATAGCAAACTAACATGAAAAAAAAAATTCGTAATGGTATGAATTGAGTGGTATGCAGCAGCAGCAGTAGTAGTAGAAGTAGAAATGCAATGGGGAAGGCTGGCTGGGTGACTACCGGGCAACCATAGTGAATTACACACACACACGCTAAGTACCATGAAAGAAAATGAGACACACACACACACACACACACACAGCCACTTTCCCCTCCAAGTCCTATCCGAAGATCGCTCTATGAGCTCTGAGCTTGCTCCGTAATGGGGAAGGCTGGCTGGGTGACTACCGGGCGACCATAGTGAATTACACACACACACACACACACACACACACACACACACTAAGTACCATGAAAGACACACACACACACACACACACACACACACACACACACACACACACACACACCCACCCACCCACACACACACACACACCCACCCCACACCCTCGGGCCTGGAGCCAGGTATCGGCCTGGGTCCAGCCGGGGTGGGGGTCGGCCCTCCCTTGATGACGTCACATATATTCGTTACGCAAATCATTTTGAAAATGAGGATTCCCAAAAAGGCAGCTGGACACGAATGTTATAAAAATTCTGACTCGTTATCAATCGAAACTAACTTCTAAAATACAAAAACATTGCCGAGAAAAGGAATAATAAAAATAGCTCAAAAATATACTAAATAAAGTATTAGAACTTCGACTTGCTTAAACACAATTTCAAAGCCCACCAATTTCATTCAACTGAATCGATAACGTTTTTCAAAAATTATGACTATCATTTCGATATATCAAAACCTGGCAACTCGCCCTATTAGAAAAATAATATTTAAAAATGACGTTGTTTACAATATTAACAGGACTACATATCATTCTTAAAGTCCACATCTTTAACTTCTCAGGAGCCTTGCACACTTTTCTCATGATAAACCATCTTTTGAAAACACAAACACTTCGCTACAACCTCAAATAAAAAATCACAGATAGCGGAGGTAAAAATTTTAGCGTATTTTGGCCCTCCCATTCAAGTCATAAACACCCTCTACATCACCGTACTTCACTCAACTCAAGCATGGAAGACACGTAAAACACTGCGAACTATCATTAGAAACCCTTAAAAGGCACTTGTGACTCGAAATAAATGAACTGAGACAAATATAAATAATAGTGGAAGTCGAGCATCTGGGACCGGCATTTTGGGCGGGAGCTGGTGATGACGTCACAGCCTGGGGCTCGTGACGTCATGGGTAGGCCCTTCTTCTCGCTGAGCCTCCATAGCACACAAATCAGGTAATTGCGGATATATCTCAACAACTGACAAGAAAGATTAGGCCTATGGGTCCACTTTGTGACCTTTCTGGCCTGTAATGAGTGAGAGATGAGGTAGATGATGGCTGAGAGAGAGGCGGCGGGTCAGTGGATCGGTTTGTTTACGTTTTCAAGATTTGAATTATTTGTTGTTTTATAAGTATGTGCAGGTGTTAGTTCACTGATATGTTGTCCTGGAGGTTACCAACGTTAGGTTATGACATGGCACCACCGTGAAATGATGAGTTACACCAATATATTACTTACGTTAGCCAAAGACTGCTCGGCGGCGGCTGTCCGTGTCACTAGAAGGCACCCACACTCCACTGTCCACTTTGTGTCCTCAACCATGTTTAAGTAGTTAACCTCTGATTACTGAGAGGCTACACACACAATATTCTCTTCGCTACTATAGATATCACTATTATCGGTATCTTCATCTCCACCACTCTGTCCCTCACGGCCAGGGCCTTGTCCTGCCAAGTGCACGGACTGGTGGGCAAGTTCCGGTACCAGTACCGGTAATACTGGTACCAGCCTTAACGGTACTGTACTGGTAAAATTTTCCGTACCAGTAAATAGCCGAAACGGTACTGAGCACGTATACAGCGTGACTGACGAGAAAGAAAGGGTGTCTGAGGATAGGATGTGTGAATGTGAGAGGATGGGATGTTGGAAAAATGGAAGACCTCAGCAGGGAAATGAATGTATGGAATGTAGAGGTAGTCTGTGTAACTGAAACCCAGCTAAGAGAGAGAGAGAGAGAGAGAGTAGAACTGGAGTCAGAGAGTTTTAGAATGATAGGTATAGGTAGGAGTAAGCAGCAGAGGAAGGGGGGAGGGGTTGGAGTAATGGTAAGATTAGATGCAGGCGTGGACATAGAGGAGATAGACGTAAGGGAGTGTGAGATGAGTGAGGATGTTATGTCAGTGAGATTAGAGTATAAGGTAGGCAGGGACAGAGAGAAAATAATATTAATTGTGTGCTACATGACCGTTGAAAGAGCAGAAGCGAGAGCTGAGAATGAAAGAAAATATAGGATTATTGAAAGGCTGGTACAAGAGAATAAGAATGAAAGAGTAATTGTGATGGGGGACATGAATGGTCATATAGGAGTATTGGGTGAGGAAGTAAATGGGAATGGACAAGTGTTACTAGATTTTGTGGAGAGGAATGAGCTTGAGATTTTGAATGTGACCATGGCAGAGGGTAGAGTGACATGGTGTGGAAAGGAAAGTGAATCTGTCATTGACTACATGGTGGTCAACGACAAAGCGAGGGAACGAGTAAAAGGCATGTGGGTGGATGAGGAGAGAAAGATTGATGAAGCGAGTGACCATAATGTTATGGTATTGGAGTATGAGTGTGTGAAGGAGAAGGTAAAAGTGACTACACAGGGGAAGGGAAGGTGGAAAGTTAGAGAGGCAGACTGGGATAGTTTTAGAGAAGCGATAGAGAAGATGGAATGGATGACTGGTGAGAACGGGCCACAGACAGAGAGAGGAGTGGATGAGTATAATAGGAGTCTAGTTAGGAAATTAACCATAGCTGCAGAGGAGAGTATTGGTAGGACAGAACCAAGAGGTATAGGGAGAGAAAGGAAAGGGAAGAGGTGGTGGAACAAAGAGATAGACAGGAAGGAAGAGATAGAGGAAGGAAAGAAGGCAACTGAATAGGAGATGTAGGAGCCTTAGAAGGTACAGACAGAACAGTGAGGTAGAGAGAATAGAGTATGATTGAGTGTGGGAAGAGTATAGGAGTAAGCAGCAAGAGGTGAAGGCATTAATCAGGAGGGCCAGAGGGAATGAGGAGAGGAAAATTATTGAGGAACTTAGGAGAAAGGGTGAAGAAGGAGGTAGGGAATGGTATAAATTTTTAAGAGGAGAGGAAGGTAATAAAGTAGACCATGTTGAAGAGTTAGTAGTGAATGGAAAGAGAATTAGGGAAAGGGAGGAAATGATTGGAGAGGTAGAATAGTACTGGAAAACTATTAGAGGAGTGAATGAGCCAGCTAGGAACTTAGGAAACATCACCCTAGATAGGAAAATAGAGGAAGGAATGAATGAAGAGATCAGTATGGAGGAGATTGAGAGGTATGTGAAGAAACTAAAGAGAGGTAAGGCTCCAGGTATCGATGGAATTCTGAATGAATTTTACAGAGAGGGTGGTCGAGGAGTGATTGAGGGGCTGCATGAGCTGTTTGGAAGGATTTGGAGGGATGAAAGAGTGCCTGCAACCTGGAATGAAAGTAGAGTGACACTTATTCATAAAGGAGGTAGTAAAAGTAGGAAGGAAATTAGGAACTATAGACCAATAGCAGTGTGTGATTCAGTGTGTAAGATATTCTGTGGTGTGTTGAATGAAAGACTGAGTGAAGTGATAGAAAGAAATAGGGTAATGGGTGAGGAACAGAATGGGTTTAGGAAGGATAGAAGAGGTGAGGATAACATGTATGTAGTAAATGAAGTGATAGGGAGAGCGAGAAAGGACGGTAGGAAGAAGTATTTAGCTTTTCTAGACATAGAGAAGGCCTATGATAGAGTAGATAGGAGAATGCTGTGCAAGGTATTAGAAAAAGTTGGGGTGAGTGAGAAGATAGTGAGAATCATTAGGAGTATGTATGAGAATACAAGAGCGGTGTTTAGTATGGGGGATCTGGTGACTGGATGGGTGAGTAATGAGAGAGGAGTGAGACAAGGCTGTGTTCTTTCCCCTTTACTATTTGGCCTATATGTGGAGGAGATGGCAGCGAGAGTGAGGCGAACAGGATTAGGAGTGAAAGTGGGGAATGATGTGCTGAGCATTCTCCTGTATGCAGATGATGTGGTGGTCCTTAGTGAGCACCATGCAGAGCTGCAGGAAATGCTGAATGCTGTGAGTGAGTATGGAAGGGATTTTGACGTTAGATTCAGCAGGGAGAAGAGTAAAGTATTAGTAGTAAATGGGGATGCATTAGACAGGAACAGGACATGGATGCTGGGTGGGAGGAAATAGGAAGAACAAAGGAGTACAAGTATCTGGGTATTTGGGTGGATGAAAGAGGGTGTGAAAGGACCAAGCAGGAAAGAATAGCACGGACTAACCAATGGGTGGGGAGGCTAGGTAGTGTAGCACGGTGCAGGGCAAATAAGTATGAGGTAGTTAGAGGACTATGGAAGGAGTAGCTATCCCCAGCATCATGTATGGTTTAGAAACAACAGTGTGGACTAGGAAAGACCTGAATAGGCTAGAGGTTCTGCAGAACATGACAGGCAGGATAGCGTTAGGTGCCAACAGGTATGTGGCAGTGGAGGCGATCAGAGGAGATATGGGATGGAGTACATTTAGGAAAGGTTAGCTAAGGCAGTGTTGAGGTATAGGGTTAGACTGCAGAGGATGGATGGGAGTAAATGGGCAAAAAAGGTGTACGAATGGAACGTGTATGGACAGTGGGCACAGGAGTCGTTTAATATAGAAATTTGGGTGGGTGAAATAGGAATGCTTGTTAGAGGAGCCATAGGACATGGAAGTGTAGATGCGAGTAAGAGAGAAATCAATAGGCGTGTGGAAGAGAAAGGAAAAGCAGAGTGGAGGAGGGGGATGAGTGAGAAGATAACGCTAGAATGGTATCGGAGAAAGGACCGGCCTAGGCGTGAAAGTTTTTATGATGGGAGCCGAGGGGGGAACTGCTGTTCAGAGCCAGGACCAAGTCCCTAGAGGTGAACAGCAGGGTGTATAGGTGGAAGAATGGAGGAAACAAGGTGTGTGAGGTATGCGAGAGGGGTGTGGAGGACACAGTAGAACACTTGATGCTGGAGTGTGAGGGGTATGGGTGTGCAAGAGACAGGATGTTAGGTGTAGTGACAGAAGAGATAGGAGTAGAAGCATGTAGTGAGATGAGAGAGAGGAATGCTAGGGAATGGATGGAGTACCTGCTGGGGCTGTGTGTTGAGAGACAGGTAAATGGTCGGGTGATTGAGGGTGTGAAAGATTTCTTAGAGAGTGCCTGGAGGGAACGTATGAGAATGATTGAAAGGCAGGGACCCCTCAGGGACAGGGATGGGGATGGGGAACAGGTGTGAATGTGATGAATGATGAGGGAGGGGAGGGAGGGAAAGCTTTAATGCTTCAGACTTCCTGCCCCACTCTCCCATTTCCAGGTGTGTATGGGAGAACGCCGATCCAAAGGCTACACCGACAGCAAATGCTGGGTGACTCCCAACTCAAGCTCAAGCTCAAGCGGAGGCAGTGAAGGCTGCTGAAGCCAAGAAGATGTGTGTGGCAGTGGTGGGTGTGATACGTCGACCAAGAGAGGGAGAGAGGTATGAGCGGCTGAGGAGGAGGACAAATGCCAAGATCCAGGAAGAAGTGCTGAAGCTGAAGCTGGACTGGTTGAGGAAGAAGATGGGCAACGTCAGCTTCATCGACCTGGACCCCGTCTTGAGGGAAGGCATGGACTTCTTGCCGGATGGGGTGCACCTCAATGAGACCGGCAACAAGAGGATGTGCGGACGGCTGCGTGAGTGGGTGCGCGCAAGGTCTACGGTGTGTGTAGATGCGGCCTGAATGAGGAATGGATGTGCACCGAAGCAAGGAAGAGAGGACAACAAACAGGCAAGGTCATGTATGAAATTTGGTTGTTTGAATGTTAGAGGATGGGGCATTGGTAAATTTCAGGATGTATGCAAAGAGTTGAATGAATGGAGCCTAGATGTGGTAGGTATTACTGAGACTCACCTGCGGGATGTGGTGCAGATAGAAGGAAATGAGTTTGTGATGTTAGGAAAAGGACGCAAGAAACAGGAGAAGCTAGGAGGAGGCGTAGCCCTGCTCCACAGGAAGGTGAAGAATCTGAGAGTGGAAGAGCTGGACATAGGAGACAGTGCTGAGAGTGAGGACGTGTTAGCTGTTCGAGTGGAGGGTAGGAATGAGAGTGGCAGAGCTGAGAGGATAGTTGTAGTGGTAGTGTATATGACAGTGGAAGGCGATAGAGCAGTTAGGGAGAATAGTAGAAAATATAGTGTTTTGAAAAAGGTTGCAAGAGATTATGCTGGAGAGAGAGTGATTGTTATGGGAGACATGAATGCTCACGTAGGCATGTTAGGTGAGCAAATGAATAGGAATGGTGAGATGCTGGATGAGTTTGTGAATGAGATGAACTTGGAGAATCTGAATGAGACCCTGGCTGAAGGACGAGTGACTTGGTGTGCGAGGAACCAGGAGTCTGCGATTGACTACATGCTAGTGAATGGGAGAATGCGTGAAATTGTTGACCGCATGTGGATAGATGAAGATGGGATGATTGACATAGTCTCAGACCATAACATGCTGGTGCTAGAATGTAAGTTGAATGGAAGAGATGGAACAAATGCCAAGGTCAAGAGGAAAAAGTGGAGGTTGAGAGATGCAGGATGGGAAAATTTCCAGGTGGACTTGAGCGAGAGAAGATGGGAGGATGAGAGCCTGAATGGTGTGGATGAACTGAATGACAGATTTGTAGAGAATGTGAAGAATGCAGCAGCCAGTCAGATAGGGTATGTAAGAACAAGTGCTAGAAAGCATAAAAGTAGGCCGTGGTGGAATGATGAGATTAGAGATGCTAGGAAGGAAAGGAAGAGACTGAATAGGGTGTGCAGACAGTTAAGAAAGAGGAGACATGAGAGTGAGGAGGCTGAAAGTGAGTACCTGAATGCATGGACAGCGTATGTGAGTCAGCAGCGACAAAGCGAAAGATAATGAATGCTAAAGTTAAATGTGAGAAAAGTGTGATTCAGTCCCTTAGAGAGAAAGGTGTGGAAGGTGGTCGTGAATGGTACAGATTCCTGAGGGGTGAGGGGATGCCTGACAGTGAGAATGTGGAGAGCCTGAAGGTGAATGGGGCAGTGGTGACTGATAAGGAAGAAATGAGAAGGGCAATAAAAGAGTTTTGGGAAGAGATTGGAGGTGTAGGTGAGGTCTTTGATGTGGGTGAAGGGCGTGTGACACTGGAGAGAAAGGATGCAGATGAGTTGAATGAAAGGATCAGCAGGGAGGAGGTGGAGAAATGTGTGAAGAAGCAGAAGAATGGGAAGGCAGCAGGGCCGGATGAGATACCTTATGAATTGTACAAAAATGGAGGAGAGGTTGTGATTGATAGGATGACTGAGTTGTTTAACCAGGTGTGGGAGGAGGAGAGAGTGCCGAGAATGTGGAATGAATGCAGGGTGACCTTGCTGCATAAGGGAGGGTACAAGAGTAAGAATGAGTTGAAAAACTACAGGCCAATTGCGTTAGTTAACACAGTAGGAAAAGTGTTCAGTGCAGTTCTGAATGAAAGATTGTGTAAATGGATTGAGAGAGATGGAGTGTTAGGTGAAGAGCAAAATGGGTTCCGTGTGGACAGGAGAGCTGAAGACAATATGTTTGTGGTGAATGAATTGATTGAGAGAAAGAAGAAAGATGGTAGCAAGTTATACTTAGGTTTTCTAGACATAGAGAAAGCATATGATAGGGTGAACAGAGAAATGCTAGGTAGAGTGCTAGAAAAGATTGGGCTAAGTTCAAAGATAGTTAACATAGTGCGAAGTATGTATGTGGATACAAGAGCTAAGTATAAACTAGGAAATGTAGAGACAGACTGGGTGAAGAGTGAAAGAGGAGTTAGGCAGGGTTGCATATTATCACCAACCCTCTTTAGCTTATATACAGAGGAACTGGCTGCTAGATTGAGGAGAATGAATGCAGGTGTAAATGTGGGGAATGATAAGATATGTGTGCTCTTGTATGCAGATGATGTTGTTATGAGTGAGTCGGCAGAAGAGCTTCAGAGTTTGCTTGATGTTGTAGATGGGTATGGAAGAGACTTTGGAGTGAGGTTTAGCAGTGAAAAGAGCAAGGTAATGGTTGTGAATGGGTCAGAGGATGAGAGGAACTCAGTGTGGAGACTAGGTGAGAACGAGATGCAACAGACAGATGAATACAAGTACCTGGGGATGTGGATGAGTCCGGTTGGCTGCGTGAAGACAAAGAATGAGAAGATAAGCATGGTGAGTCAGTGGGTAGGTCGGCTAGGAAGTGCAGCAAGGATGAGAGCGAGTAAATATGACGTGCTGCGAGAAGTTTGGAAGAGCGTGGCTGTTCCGAGCATCATGTATGGTATGGATGTGACTGCATGGAATGAAAGTGAACTAGAAAAGTTAGAAATAGGGCAGAATAGAGTTGCAAGAATGGCACTAAATGCACCTAGATATGCAGCAGTAGAGGCCCTTAGGGGAGACATGGGTTGGAGCACTTTTAGAGAAAGGTATGTAAAAGCGACCCTAAGGTATAAGGCTAGGTTAGAGCGAATGAATGATGCTAGAATAGTGAGAAAAGTGTTTCTGTGGAATGTCAGGAGTAGCAAGTGGGGGAAAAGTGTGTCAGGATGGTGGTGAAGAGTGGCCTAATAGCTAGTTGGGCTTTTCAGCAGGTAGAAGGAAGGCACTTAGAGAAGGACTGGAGTATGATAGTTAGAAATGGAGAGGGTAGAGAATGGGGTGTAAGGAAGTGGAGGAGTGAGATAGACAGAGTAGTGAAAGGTGTGGGACTGAGTGACTGGAAGAATAGGATTGAGCAAAAGAGTACCTTGGAATGGTATAGAGAGAAAGAGGCCCCAATGTATGAAAAGTGGTATGATGGAAGCCTGGGTGGGGATCTTCTCTTCCGAGCTAGGGCACAGTGCATGGATGTGAATGCAAGGAATTATAGATGGTCTGAGTCCCGCAGCAAAGTGTGCCAGATGTGTGACATGGGGGAGGATGAGACGGTGGAGCATGTGGTGCTGGAGTGTGTGAAGTATGCCAGAGACAGGTATGAGATGATGCAAGTGGTGCTGAGGGAGCTGGGGCATGACAGAGTGGAGATGACAGGAAGGGAATGGATGGTGGTGCTGCTGGGACTCTGTGGGAAGACGAATGGAAGGATGATTGAGGCTGTAAAAGAGTTCCTGGAGAGAATGTGGCGTGCTAGATGCAGGAACTAGTGGTGTGAAAGATGATGATTGTCCTCCTTGTTGTTTGTGTTTTTTCGTATTTTCCTTACAGGCGCTGCCGATACAAAGGCCTGACGCAGAAGTCATTCCTAACATCGATCACCTGTGCCGGGACTCTGCTGCTTCCTACCGAATGAATAAGCAGCAGAGTCCCGGCACAGAGGCTAGACGGTACAAGCGTCAAGCGGTACCGGAAATGATGCCGATACATTCAGTCGTACCAGTACAGAAGCGTCTCGCCGAGCTACCGCGGCTCGGCCGGCGGTCGGCGGAATGAGGCAGCGGCCGGAAACTGAAGAGAGAGAGAGAGAGAGAGAGAGAGAAAGAGTGGTATCACTGAGTCAGTTATCAATGAGTATTGACCATTGACCACAATTATTTTGTTTTTATTATCATGAGTACATGCATACATACATACATACATACTACATACACAAGAAGATAATCAATATGATGAAAATTTGGTAATGCATATATATGCATATATATATATATATATATATATATATATATATATATATATATATATATATATATATATATATATATCACAGACAGACAGACATAAAATGATGCAGCACTATGCCACGGTTGATGAAAAATAACGCCACTAACTACCCCTAACGGCCTCAGCCGTCAAGGACGAATGAGCAAATCTAAAGGGATGCTGACAGTTGACTTGACACCTTCCTCACACAACTGAGAGGCCCCGCGTTCGATTCCTAAGCGGGATGAGATAATTTGGGCTTGTCTAATATTCGTACACTTAATCCTATGTGTAGTAGTAGTAGTAGTAGTAGTAGTAGTAGTAGTACCAGTAGTAGTAGTAGTAGTAGTACCAGTAATAGTAGTAGTAGTAATAGTAGTAGTAGTAGTAGTAGTAGCAGCAGCAGCAGCCATAAAAAAAAATGACATGTCACTTTCGTGACCTGAATTATAGGTAGGACAACAGTGAAGTACGTACCGTTGAAAAGACATTATCTTCCGACTGACAGGTGACGGCAATAATAACAAGCGGACCGCGGAGCGCAGACAGACGTGGGTCTCCTCATACCAGCACCCATGCTCACCCAGTAGTGAATGGTTACCGGGTATCAGTCGAAGGTCGTGCCTCGCTTCCCGAGTGGTGGTTTGGCAACCCCGTGTGGAGCCGAAGGGTCGTCGCAAGGCACCCCCAACCCCCGTGGAAAGGCCCATAACTATAGTAGTCACTAGGCCTCACAGGCCACACCCTCACTTAGTAAAGTAACCATACTTGGGACCTTTACCCAGAGCTGCTCTAGTGTAATAGTCGCTGAAGGTGATGAAGGACACATAGATGGCCTTGGCCATTGGCTATGTGGTGTGATGGCTCTGGCGGCTCCAAGGCGGGGAGCCGGCCGAGGCACCTCCCTAGCCCCGAGCAGTAGCACAGTTTATGTATCCAATCTGCCTTTCTCCCTCACCAACAATGACCTCACAAAGATATTTGAAAAGTTCGGGAAAGTCGTCAGGTGAGCTGTACCTTTCTTTTGTGTTTGATTGCTTTGTTTTCATAAGTTGTACTTGTGTATGAAAGAAGTGTCCTGCCACCTGCATTTTGCAAGAGATGTTTAGTGCATGGTATGAGATAAAACTACATCATATATTTTATGTTGTAACCATTTTCCAGGGTAACAATTCTGAGGGACAAGGAGACCCGCAAAAGCCGTGGTGTAGCGTTTCTGCTTTACCTGACCCGAGAGGAGGCCCAGACATGTGTGGACAACACTGATGGCTGCATACTCTTTGGTCGCACAGTGAAGGCAAGCATTGCCAAGGACAACGGCCGTGCTCCTGAGTTCATTAGACGACGAGAATATCCTGACAAATCAAGGTGAATTTTTTTTCTCATTTATCTGTCTGTCTATGTCAGGGATACTCAACTTCTTTTAGTGAAGGTCCAAGAACACAGTTTTCTATATGTCTAAGGTCCGAATGATGATTTTAGAAATTGTCGTGAACTACTTCATTAAGTTGCAATGCTTAATAGTTGCAAAGCAAGTGTCCTGTTTTCATCGTGGATGTTTCCAAAAACCAAGAGAGAATGAGAGAGAGAGTGTGTGTGTGTGTGTGTGTGTGTGTGTGTGTGTGTGTGTGTGTGTGTGTGTGTGTGTACTGGGGTCCACACAACAGCTATCGACGATCCGGATTTGGACCGCGGTCCGCCAGTTGAGTACCACTGGTCTATGTCCTTAGGTGCTTCATTTCCTCTGGAAGTATTCTTCAAGGGGATGGCCACAATAGAAATGTCTCCAATATCTGGATGTCCAATAACGGAAAGGAAAAAGAATATGATAATGGATGACTAAAAAAAAAAAAATACATGTATGTAATAGTCTTAAGTAAGTAGAAGATAACTTTCCTTTTCCCTTCTATATGTTACCTCCTAGCTCTTGATGTAAGGTATATTTGGCTTTAGTGGTTACTTGAACTTAATATGTTCCAAATAGTTGTTCCAGTATAAAAAAAATTTGAAATATGTTCCAAATAGTTGTTCCAGTATAAAAAAATTTGATTATTGATACCTATAAATCAGGTAATTCTTTCTAATCGTAGCAAAACCTCAAGTTTATAAAAATTTCAATGTATTTTTTATAATATTGATTTATTCATACCATAAATGAAGGCTGGTGATGGATAACATAGAAGAGGAAGGGGAGAAGGGTGGGGAGGAGGAGGGAAGTCATCGGAGGACTAGTCATTATCCATGAAAATGTCTTTGTAACTTTTCTCCTGGTGTGATTCCTGTGAATCCAATAGTGGAGGGCTGTGGCTCACTAACACTTCCACTCTCACCATATTCCTTATTTTCATCACTAATATGCCTCTTCAGTGCCATCATAAGTTTCTAAATTAAAAAGCTACCGATAACACAGAAGAATGTTGTATTTCTCAAGACTGCGGCAGGACTTTGGATGTGCACCGGCATCTGGTATACTGGATTACTGGTATTACCAACAATACGGTATCAGAACGGGACACTGGCAGCTGCGAGAAGGGAGAGGACAGAGCTTTAAATGTTATCAAATGTGCGGCCGTTTGATTACCAGATGTTTTCACCACTGTTAATGTAAGTTTATAAATGAAAAACTACAGACAGAATGCACAAGAATGTTATTCTGATGACCATGGCAGCACAACTGGTGGAGGGAGGCGGAGGAGAGGCTAGGGAGCCTTTGTTCACAATCATGTGTGTGGATGTTTGATTGTCAGGTATTTTTTTAAGTATTAAATTGAACTTTTGCATTCGAGTATTGAAAAGTTTGACTATTCAGATGTTCAAGTGTTGAGTCTCCACTTCATTATTAGTTATTGTTGTTATTATTATTATTATTATTATTATTATTATTATTATTATTATTATTATTATTATTATACAATAGTAGGTTTTATACTTATTATTTTCATCCCTTTGTCTTGCTGCTATTGAGATGTATTTTTATGCAGGTGCTACGAGTGTGGGGAATTTGGCCATCTGAGTTATGCTTGCCCTAACAACTTACTAGGGGACCGAGAACCTCCAAAGAAGAAGTCAAAGAAGAGAAAGAAGGAAGCTGAGTCTAAAGCAAATAAGTTCTGCAAGTCAGGGGACACAGATGAAGAGGTAGATGAAGAGGAAGAAAACTTCGAGGACGAATCTCTGAGTGCAGCCATTAGATATCAGGTGGGTCTCGGCCTCAGTTCTTAGGAATTATAACAAGATGATACTGAATAGATCACTATAGAGATAAGTATTTGCTCAGTCAAGTGTATTTTACATTATCTTTTCAGCAAGAATTACGAGAGGCAGAGACCTTCCAGGAGAGAATCTCTGTTGGGCATCACTTGAAGGAAACAGAGGAGAAGCATAAGGCAAAGATCAAGAAATCTTCCTACTTCAGTGATGAGGAAGAACTGAGTGACTGCTGAAGGTGAGTAGTGTAGTAGTGCTGAATTAGTGAAAGAAATACATATTGTGATACTCATGCTGTATGGGATTTCAAATCTTGCAAATTATTCTGAATTTGATGTGGACATGTATTAAAATGCAGTCTGTTATATAAATAAGTTTATTGCTTTATACTGAACAATATTACATTGATTTTGTATGAGATGGTGTGCCAGTTGAGTATTTCTTCCATATTAACAAAAGTAAACAATGAAATGCAGTAATATATTTTACGTTAGACCAAAATCTTCTCCATGCTGTAAAATGAACTTTGATTATCTGTTGTCACGATTACTGCAGCTGCCACATACATGGGCAGGACAACAACTTATGTCTATATATTAGAACTCATGCATTGCGTATAAAAATATATAATGTAACTAACATAAAAAGAAAACCCTATAATGACAAAGAGCTGCCAAGCTAATTCAATGGTGGAAAATTTTAGCCATAAACTTCATTAGATAATGACACATCTATCTGTTAGCACCTTACATGCCTATGCAGGCCTCATCAGATCTGGTGTTGTATACAACATAGATTGTCAGCTTATTATGCCTGAGTGATGATGGTTTTGTTTATATGTCTGTTCCTAACACTGCATGGACACCAGGGGTGTTGTCTGGACTTAAATGAAGAGGCATCTCACACCACCTGTGCTTCAGAGCAAAGGGTAGAATGGGGCAAGACTATTGAGGCAGTTTTAGAGAGAGCAGGGATGTGTTTTCAGCTATGAACATCCCCCCACCCATATGTCTGTCTCTCCTTGGCTGTTTCCATGCACTGTGGAGGTAGTGATCTAGGAAGGGACGGGAGCTTCCACGTAGTAGGGATCTTTTTCTGCTTCCACGACTAGACAACCTCCATTGCGTCCCTCCTCCAGCAGCTTCACCAAGCCATTGGCCACAGTCTCTGCACTGGGGGAACAAAGAGACTACAGTTGAACATTATTGTGGCAATGACAGACTTGGTTACATTTGGTTATTATAGTAAAGGAATATCAGAATCCAAGCAGTTTAATTCAACTAAGTGCCTCTCTTCTGGATGAATGTATACATCTTGTTGGCAGTGGTTCGAGACTGAATTAATTTTATTTCCTCAAATCTTGCCAGGTTTTAGGTGTTTATTGCATTATCACTGCAGTATGATGTTTATGATAAAAGGTTAATTTGTTCAAGTGCACATATATATATTCCATTAAGGATGTTCCTGGGTGGGCTCCCAGTGTACTCACGTCAGGTCCTTGAGGCCGGATGCAAACTTGGATAGGGCTTGCACTACTTCCGGAGAGAAAGCTTTCTTCATGGAATTTACCAGCAGTTCTGTCTTCACTAAGCTTGGGCACAAAGCCTGAACTTTCACTCCACTGATCTTTAAGTGGAAATCATGCTGTTGAAAAAAGAGAGAAAAATTACAGTTGTATTTCTGATCATGTTTGATAAGTTCAGTCCCCACATTTATAAAATATTGCACTCTGCATTTAAGTACCGTGATATGTTTTGGCTCATTTCATCATAAATGTCACCATGGTGACATTCATCATCATCATAATCAGTTAGTATTACTTGGTAATTTTTTCATATATTTTGCTGGCCTGCTGTCAGCCAAGTGACTCAGAGAGAGGCATGCTTCTTGGTGCATGTGGCTTGTGTTCTCTTCCTTTTTGTCTGTTCTAGAGACAGTTCAGTAACTTGCTTTTAAAGCTGCATTTTGTTGCTCCCCAGCCAGCAGTTTCGGTGGACAGCTCGTGGAAGGTACATTTATTTTGTACACTCACAATAAAGCAGAAACAGAAGTCTGTGTTTCAACTCCTTATATATGTATGTACAGTACATAAGGACAAATACATATGACAGAAATGTTGTCAAAATGTGTGTATGTACATACATAGAATTTGATTATTGTACATGGTGCTTAAGGGAACAGAAGCTAATATTAAAGAATGAGGAACAAGGTGCATGTTAAAAAATGAAATATACTCACCCCTAAATGCATGTTAAAAAATGAAATATACTCACCCCTAAACTCCGTACCAGCCCAACAATGGCATGCTTGCTAGCTGAGTATACAGGGCCAAAAGGATTGGCCTTGAGACCCACAATGCTGGAAATGTTAACCACCACTCCTCCTGAGCCTCCCTTGTTGGTGCCCATGCGCTCCAGAGCCAGCAGTGTCCCCCTCATGCAGCCTCCCTGTTGATAACACCACTGTGCCTTTACATACGCTGCAGCTGAATAAGTATAATACATAATTAAGCTTTAATTTGTGGCATTCTGTCTCAGGATGATTCCCAAAGATTTTTTTATAATGTAGTTTTTCCACTATTGTCCTTGTGAGGAGATATCCAAATAATGATGCTAAGGAAGCAAAGAGCTAAGATGAACAAATATCCTTACTTCACTATTAATTTTTCCAGATCTGGTGAATATATGAATTATTCATATACAGTAAGCCCCTGCACTTGGCGAATCTCAGCTTAGCGAAATTCATTTTTGGCGGTAGGGTGGCCACGGCCCACCGAGTGCATGCATGCTTTGCGATTTGAATTCAAACTTGGCGGCTGCACGGCGAACCACGCGGCTCCCCGGTGACGTCAGACCTCTCTCTAAACCTATCAGAACGCAGTGTGAGAGTCCCCTTCAGCCATTTTGTTTTTGCTACCCTCTGTTCTACTTGAGTGGGAATGAATTTTGACAATTTACCACCAACATGGCCTCTATCAGCGCAGGTGGTACCGGTGGGGGATAAGGACAATGGTGGTGGTGGCAAGGACGAAAGTAGGCAAGGGAAACTGGTGGAAAAACGGGAGTTACAGCCTTTATGTCATGTCTTATTAGCTTTATTTATTGTTTATTGGTCTGTTTTGTACATGTGTTCTAATATGCAAAGGCAAAACATTTTATTTCAGCCCGAAAGATGGTATTTTATGGGTCAAAAGAGGGACTTTGGCAATGACCAAAGACTGATTGAGGCATTTTTTAGGCAATTTATATGGTATAAAGAACTCGTGCTTGGCAAAATTCGCATTTGGCGGTAGTATCGCCAGACTAATTAATTCGCCAAGTGTGGGGGCTTACTGTAATAAAAAATTATTTGTATTTGTTGCTGAATATCAAGTTGGTAATGATTCATTAGTCCTTCCTGATTATGTTGTCAACTTACAAGATTTATTGCAACTGTCTTATCCCATTCTTGCTCATTACCAATGCCAGCATTGTTGATGAGCACATTCACCGGTCCTAGCTTCTCCACTGTAGCATCCCAGACCGCTGTACAAACACAGAGAACGGAGGCTCATTAAGATGTCATTGAGGCATCAGGCATGATGTTATTTATTTGTGTTCATCTCTGTTTCATGAACCTATCAACTTAAGGTAGATTATTCTCTCTGCTCTACTATCTTGTAGCAGCACAACATCTTCACATTGATAATGATTTCAGCTAGGTATTAGCCCTGACGTGTAAGAAGAAAGACTACAGGTTTATTTAAGTATTAGTCAGTGATGCTAACTACATATATCATTGATGCACTTATGTGAAATATCATAACTCCTACCCTCTTTTTACAATCATACAGTGTGTATATCCACACAGATGAAGCATTGATATAATACTAAAGCTACACAGGAAGACATATCACTATGCTGTACAAAGGCACAGTAGCCAATGGACAATAAACATGCCAGATAGAAGACTTTCAGTTTTGAAATAAATGAGTTACATTTATATCATTATACTAAAAATTGCTCACTTTTAAAGTCGTCGTCACTTGTTACATTACAGGAGACAAAGATGACATTGTCTTCACCGTGCTTGGCCTGTAGCTCTGTCACGGTAGCCTGCCCCTGCTCACTGTCTATATCAGCCACACAAATCTGCAGCAGGAAGGATGCAAAAATCAGGTAATAATATAAGTAGACGTAAGGATAGCTAGTATAACTATTACACCTCAATTATCTGCTCTGTAATCACATGTGTATGGCGGATACAATACCGGACCACAGTCCCAAACACCTCTTTGTCTTTTTCTTAACAATTTCTAACTACGTATTTGTTAATGGGAACCAGTGTTTTTTTTAGGAAGTTTTTTGCGATTCTTGTGATAGTTTAACAAAGTATTGTATCTTCATCATCATTGGAAAAAAAAGAAAAAAAAACATCTTATGAGAATCTGACTGCAGAGTAATCTGCAATTTAGAAATAGTTCCATTGATAGCCTGGAGCCTCAGACCATCCATTAGACCACTGGACCTGTCATGCACCTGCTCACCAATAACCTTGTCAGTAACCACAGAGTGCCTGATATCAATGCATTAAGTTCAAAAGGATAAGAGGCCTCATGAGATGCCATGAGTTGTGCATCATGGCTTTGGTAATTTTGTTGTAACTGACCTTCAGTTTAGTTAGGAATCATTGAAGAAATTTCAAGGGCAAAGCTGAGGAGCATTTTCCTACCAGCACTGTTCATAGGCAGTGACTTATATAGTACATTTGTAAGTACTGTACAATATTTGTAGTGAGAAGCTTAACATTGCTGGTGAAACTGATCTTAGGAGGCAGTGACAATGGGTTCAGGATGATAAAAAAGCCCATTAGGCCACAGAAAAGATGCAATTTTATGAGAGAGAGAGAGAGAGAGAGAGAGAGAGATTGGGCTGATTATACACTGCCACTTTTAATTATGAAGAAAGGAAAATTATAATAATTTCTATTGTCGAGTTTAAGTCGGTTCTTTTGTCTGAATTTAAATGACCTTGGAAATGAGAAATGTGTTTTGCATGAAAACATCCCAATCCAGACTGAAGCTGCTGACTGGCTGATGTGAGGAGTGGCTGAGGACTTGCATTACACGTCCCTTCAACCACTGAACATGAGGGCAACAAGGCTTTGTATATAACGCTTTAATGCTACAGAAACTGGCAAGTGAACCCTTGTTGTTGGTAATGTTGCCTATGATTGCATCCCCAGAGAGAGAGAGAGAGAGAGAGAGAGAGAGAGCACGTTCTTATATTGTGCCTAACGTTAAAAAAAAAAAAAAATAAGAGATTGAAGAAGCTGAAGGAATCACGGGATATTAAATTCATAGAGATATCTTGCACGAAATCTTCATTGCTAAGTACAATATTCAACGACGATGCTGTAAACTTTGAAGGATACACATACGGAGAGAGAGAGAGAGAGAGAGAGAGAGAGAGAGAGAGAGAGAATGAATATATTTACATTAATAGTGATATAACAAACTGAACACCCGCACACCACTTCCGGTTGAAAGAAGGTGGCGTGAAAGGCAAGACAAACGTGTGTGTAATCCTGTGTCGGCCTGTCTAAACAAGCAGACATCATTTGTGTTTATTTACACACGGCAGGGATAAGACAAGTGCGTAAGGCGTGTGAATGAACTGCCTCCAGAACACTGACAGCCGCTAACCGTGATTAAGACAGAGATAGAGAAGGTGCTTAAGGAGTAACTGGAGGAAGGGAGTGGTTTCAAGAGTAGGGAAGAAAGGGAAGTGATTAGTGATTACTGATTACGATAAGGGTAGGGAAGGGATTGGTAACCGCTGGAGTAACGGGAAGTAGGAAAATGAGGGTTCTGAGATGAAGGGGTAAAAGAGAGGGATATGAATGGAAACAGAAGGATAAGAAAAATAGGAAAAGTGATTCAGCAGTGTTGAAATGTGGTGGTAAAGGAAACGTTTACTACTACTACTTCCTCTATCATAATCACTACTACTACTACTACTACTACTACTACTACTACTACTACTACTACTACTACTACTACTACTACTACTACTATCATTACTACTACTACTATCACTACTACTACTATCATTACTACTACTACTATCACTACTACTACTACTACTACTACTACTACTACTACTACTACTATCACGACCACTACCACTACTACTACTACTACTACTACTACTACTACTACTACTACTACTACTACTACTTTTCAAAAACTTCCCTCCCTCATACAAGTGCTATGTAATATGCGTGAAAGAAGACGCTAACACAATACACCATCCACGGAAGTAAATAAACACCATAAACGAATCAAACAGTCTGTAGTGATTTATTTACGGGTGTGTGAGAATGCTGTGTTTTGGAAGGAAGTGTCTGTGTAGCTTTTAATCGTCTTTTTTTTTTTTTTTTTTATACCATGTGGGGTTTTCACGGGAATTTATGGGCTAAAGGGGATACTTTTTTGGGGTACCTCCTATCTCAAAGTACACCCGCTAGGAAACCGTTGCCCTAAGTGAGGACTGAGGAAGCCCAATCGGACTGTGGAGAGGATTCGAACATGTGCGTTTGGAGACCCCTCAGACCCCAAAGCATGCCTGGTTCCACTGTACCACGACTAATGCGAATACGAAGATCAACGACAATAGTCAGGATAATAAAAAGTTGTTGAAAAGAAAGATAACCATGAAATACTACACGTATAAGAAAAGGTAGTAAGAAAAATGAGAAGAAAAAGAAAAAGATGGGAAAGGAAAGGAAAAGGAAGAAAGTACAAAGATTAATAGCAGTAATAAGAATGATGAGAAGGAAAGAAAAAAAAGGAAAGAAAATAACAAAATATGCAGATTAATAGTATTAATAAGAATGATAAGAAAAAAAATATAAAAGAAAACGAAAGGGAAAAGAAGAAAACACGAAGATTAACAGCAATAATAAGAATAAAAACTGAAAAGGAAAGAGGAAACATGAACAATAACCTCACGAACGTAACAAATGAAATAAATAGAAACGGATTGATGAATATACAGAAATAAGAGAATTAAACACCACATTTTACGATCAGCTTTACAATTTCTTCCTTCATCTTCAACTAATCTATTCTCAGGTCACTCGAACCAAGGATTACTTATGCCAATGTAACCCTTGTGAGAATACTCGTGTTTTTACTTCGTCATCTCTCCTCAAGTGCATGAGAGGATGATTGGTATGATGTTCGAGTTGTTCCTCCTCCTCCTCCTCCTCCTCCTCCTGTCATTGTTCATTGTTCCGTGGAAATTCAAGGACAAAACGTACGTAGCTGTCTGTCTTATTTGTCGCGTTTGTTGGTTTGGGGTTGTTGTTGTTGTTGTTGTTGTTGTTTTGAGTCACCTTGTGGTATGCCTTTATCACTTTTTTTTTCAAGTTTTTGATTTTTTCTTGTACCGTAAACATTTATGGTAAGAGTTTATAATTATTCTCTCTCTCTCTCTCTCTCTCTCTCTCTCTCTCTCTCTCTCTCTCTCTCTCTCTCTCTCTCTCTCTCTCTCTCTCTCTCTCTCTCTCTCTCTCTCTCTCTCTCTAAGTTTATTAGCTTTGTGTACACCACCACCTCCACCACCATTACCGAACACTAAATAATTATAAACATCGTCAGTCTTTCTTAAGTCTGCTTACCTACCGCTCCCCCTCCCCCTCCCCTAGCCTGTACACACCTGGAGTACACCTAGACATGAAAACAAGACCACCTCCACTATTTGCAAACACTTTGACCTCAGTGACTGTGTTTCTACCGTTCACCATTTTTAGGAGGCCGATGTAAATATTTAGAAGAGGTAGGAAAAGGAGAGAAGAAATAGGGAGAGGAGAAGAGGTAGGAGGAGAGGAGAGAGGGGTAGAAAGAGAGATGTAGAAGAGAGGAGAGGGAAGATGTACAAGAGAGAAAAGGTAGGTAGAGAGGAGGGAAGAGGTAGGAAATGAGGAAGGAAAAGGTAGGTATAGAGAGGAGAGAAGATGCAATATGGAAGAAGAGAGATGAGAAGAGAGAGAACCAGAATACCTCAATATTCACGTTAATAACACGAACATTTTCTTTTTGTTACAGAATGAAGATGGGAAAGA
>NC_059274.1:6182500-6232500 GCF_017591435.1 Portunus trituberculatus
TATTCTGATGATAAAAATGTGTCCCAGTACTGAAGACATTGAATAAAGATAGAATATATACAAAGAAGTACAGCTGCAACACTACTAGGAAAACAATATGATGTAGTGTTGCAGTTGTATTCCATGTAGTCACGTGTTAGGCTGAATTAGGAAGTGCCTGACTATCCACGCCTGACCACAAAGGATACTGAGGATGGAAAAGGCCAAGAATAAACAACTATCATTTTCCTTCCTTTCACGCAGTACTGATCACCATCTTTTCCTTTTTCTTTGTTAATGGTCTTTTTTTTTTGTTGCTTACTCATAACTTTCCTTCACTGACCCTTTGTCTTTGTGTTTGATGCAGTGAAGTGTGTGGTCAAACAAAGAAGAGAGAGGGTCAGGCCCATATTTTGAAACGCTTGGCTCTCTCACTATCACTGCTTGTGAATGGATCCAGTTGAAGATACTCGTGTTTTTAAGAGTATTTTATAGTTCTGGTGATAGAATGCCAAGATTTTCAGTTTATTAAAAGGAGAAAGTGTCTTGAAAACCCGACTAGTTGTCTCTGTGGTCTTAGAAAACTGTCATAGTGAAAGAGTGAAAGGGGAAGGCGTTTCTGAACACTGGCGTCAGACGTATGAAAAAAAATGGGAGTTGGCTAATGTAAATGTGCGATGCTGTCATCCTTAACTCTTCCCTCTTTGTGGCGGCATATGTACCCTTTGTGGTGCCTTACGTCAATCAATCCATCAGTCACTTTCCCTCTGTCACTCACCTTTGCGCCGTGATCCAACAAGGCTTCAGCGAACGCTCTTCCCAGCCCTCTAGCGGCGCCCGTGATGATAACAACGCTCCCCTTGATCTCCATACTCTTCCCTCCGGTTGTCCTAGAGAAAGATAACCATTAGTAGTAGTAGTGGTGAGGAAAATTGCAATAGTTGTGGTTATGGAGGTATATGTTAATGGTGGTGGTAAAGGTGGTAGAGGTGAGGCATAATCTTCATAATAGTCATAAGATTGTTGTTTATCGGGTGTTCTAAAGAGAGACAGACATTAGTAGTAGTAGTAGTAGTAGTGAGGAGAATCGCAATAGTTATCGTTATAGGGGTAAAAGTGGTGTTATAGGTGGTGATTGTGGTGGTATGTCAGGTATAATTTTCATTTATTCATAAGATTGTTGTTTATTGGGCGTTCTAAAGAAAGATAGACGTTAGTAGTAGCAGTAGTAGTAGTTGTGAGGAGAATGACAATAGATGTGTTTATGGAGGCAGAAGTGGTGTTAATGGTGGTGATGGTGGTGGTATAGGCGAGGCATAATCTACTTAATAGTTATAAGATTGTTGTGGTGGTGAGATAGTGATGCTTATGGATGTGGTGATGGTGGTGGTAACAAGGAAGTTGATGTTAGTGGTGATCATTCGTCGCTCTCTCTCTCTCTCTCTCTCTCTCTCTCTCTCTCTCTCTCTCTCTCTCTCTCTCTCTCTCTCTCTCTCTCTCTCTCTCTCTCTCTCTCTCTCTCTCTCTTGACCCCGTTTCCTTCAGGCATATAGTAGGTTTCAGAGGAGTGATCGTGACGTCACCTCGTGTCAACAAAAAATTACCCAAGAGCTCAAAAGTGTTCTGAGAGGCAAGACTTCAAGAGTATTATTATTCCTGTATTAGATTTCATGAAGATAAGAAGAGAATATTTTGTTTATTTATTCATTTATTATTATTTTTCCAAGATTTTCAAGGTGTTTGTGTGTGTGTGTGTGTGTGTGTGTGTGTGTGTGTGTGTGTGTGTGTGTGTGTGTGTGTGTGTGTGTGTGTGTGTGCGTACGTGCGTGCGTGGAATGCCGAATGCACACACACACACACACACACACACACACACACACACACACACACACACACACACACACACACATGGGCGAGTCTCTTAATGTGTAGCTCCTGTTTTACTTAGCAGCCAGCAGGTACGTGATGTAATTCGAGGGGTTGTAGTCTCGCTGTCCCTGTGTGTGGTGTGGTTTCAGTCTAATCCGAAGATCGGTCAGTATGAGCTCTGAGCTCGCTCCATAGGGTAAAGACTGGCTAGATGACCAGCAGGTAACCGTGGTGAATTACACACACACACACACACACACACACACACACACACACACACACACACACACACACACCTATCCCAAGATCGGAAATAATGAGCTCTGAGCTCGTTCCGTAGGGTAACGTCTGGCTGTCTCGTCAGAGACTGCAGCAGATCAAACAGTGAATTACACACACACACACTGAAATTTCTTAGACATTGTTGTATTTTTTTCCTGTTTTGCCATTTGAGACTCGCGCGGGTGTGTGTGTGTGTGTGTGTGTGTGTGTGTGTGTGTGTGTGTGTGTGTGTGTGTGTGTGTGTGCGTGCGTGCGTGCGTGTGTGTGCGTGCGCGCAATACCGGATAAGTAACCTTGAAACACACACACACACACACACACACACACACACACACACACACACACACGTTTAGCACAGGACTTGAAAGATTTTATTATACTCTTTATCAGATTGAGATTGCTGGTGATGAAATCCGTGATAGAGACGAGGAGAGGCAAGGGGAGGCGTGGTCATTCGAGTCGTGTGAGTGTTGTGAAGGGCGTTGTATAAGTTATAGTTGACACGTTAATGAAGAAACTGACAGAAGTACTTAAGGTGCGTTTTTTATCTGGAGAGAAATTGAGATACTGGTGCGCATATATAGATAAGATAGAAAAGGGGAAAAAAACACTGAGGTAAATAATGTGAAAGAATGGAAGTTTTAGACACCTGCGTTAGTTTGTTTTATTATTATTGTTGTTGTTTTTGTGCATTTTCTTTTCATTATTCTCATTTTTTTTCTTGCTTTTCATTTCATGTCAGTTTTCTCACCATCGTCTTGTTCACATTAGTAATTCTCTCTCTCTCTCTCTCTCTCTCTCTCTCTCTCTCTCTCTCTCTCTCTCTCTCTCTCTCTCTCTCTCTCTCTCTCTCTCTCTCTCTCTCTCTCTCTCTCTCTCTGAACATGCAATATAGAAAGAAGAGTTGATAGGGCAAGGCAAGACATTCTGAAAATATTGAATCGTGTCAAGTGGACTGCCAATAGAGAGAGAGAGAGAGAGAGAGAGAAAGAGAGAGAGAGAGAGAGAGAGAGAGAGAGAGAGTTGTATCCTGTATCTGTGAAATATAAGAGGGAAGACGTCATAAAAAAGCATTGAGACTCGAACAAGCGTTTCTTTTGTTACTCAGAGAGAGAGAGAGAGAGAGAGAGAGAGAGAGAGAGAGAGAGAGAGAGAGAGAGAGAGAGAGAGAGAGAGCGACGCATACATTGAAGGATAAAAAAATAAGGGCTAGAGAAATGGTAGATAATCCCTTCTCTCTCTCTCTCTCTCTCTCTCTCTCTCTCTCTCTCTCTCTCTCTCTCTCTCTCTCTCTCTGTAAGTAATTTAAAGCAAAAAACTGAGAAACACACAAAAAAAAAACGAAATAAAAGAAAAACAGGATTATTGCAAAGTTTCTTCTTTTATGCACGTGCGAATGATAGAATGGAGCATGCACAGAGAGAGAGAGAGAGAGAGAGAGAGAGAGAGAGAGAGAGAGAGAGACTGTTGAGTGAAATGAATCTGGTGTAAGAGCTGCTTCATACTGGAGTGGTTATCCCAGGAAAACCAACAATCTGAGATGGGGGGGGGGGGAAAGAGGAAACAAAGAAAACGGAACCTCTGAAGCTGAAGAGAGAGAACGGGAAGAGTGGCACCCAGTATTCTCCCGCCAGCTGAGGGAAATTAAGAGGGAAAACACGAAGAAATAAAAAAAAAAAAATAATATATGGTCAAAATTTGGAAAGAAAGACAAAATAAGATACGTCAAGAATAGAGGAATAGAAACAAGAAGAACAAGGAATCTACACAAAAGTGGGAACCGATATAAAGGCATTTAATTTTAATCCCACTCCCACTTCTGGACTGGACTGGACTGGAATGCGTAACACAGGATCTTGATTGCTTGAAGTGTATTAGTTGTATTAGATGTAGCCAATCTGGACGAGGATAAGGAAAAGTCTGAAACATAAAGAAATCCAAGGGTAAAATGATCGAGTAAGCATGACAACTTCGATTACAGAAAGTAGAAGGATGAAAAGATCTAGATGGATGAGAGAAAATGCGTAAGGTAAATTGATAAAAGGAGTGAAAAGCGTAAAAAGAACATTGTGAACATGGTGCAGCAAAAATAGAAATAAGAAAATATGGAAATACGTCAAGAAGAAATGGTAAACGTGAAAGAGAATTGATCAAATGGAATTAACTGATCAGCGAAACACGTAGTATCTGAAATTTGAGAAAAAAATCGGTTAATATTAAAAAAAAAAAAACAGGCATTACAGTACAAGCAATTATGGAAGATAGCAAGATAACAAAAATCACCAGAGAAGTGGAATCAGCAAGCCTGCAGGATAAAAAAAAAGAAAATAAACAGATAAACAAGATAAACAAGCCAACCATCAGCCAATCAGCTTCAGCCATCAGCCAGTAAGCCACCGAAGACATTCCACCACCATCACCACCACCGCTGCCGCCGCCGTCAGAGCCAAAGCCACGCCACAGAAAGCCGTCACTACAAACTACTTGCCTGTCAGACTCTGGTTGTGTCTGCTCCTTGGACTGCGACCCGAGGCAGCTTCCCATCTGAGGTGAAAAGAAGATCAACAAAAGCCTCACTGAAAGCACCAACACCCCATGACTCTGAACAGCACCATGGATGAGACCAAGCACTGCACTCTGAAACGCTTCCCTCTCTCACCACGAACATTTCATAGCCCAATGAGACGATTTGCTGAGTTCTAAAGTGTTTTTTTTCTGTTGATAATGCAGAAAACTTGTTAACATGTCACTAGAATTACAGAAACATCCTTAGAAACCGGTGTCATTTCAACTAGAGCCCTTTGAAAATAACCAAAGTGCAGTGCGGAAGTATTTCAGAATATGGGCACCCTATTCTTGAATGCTTTGCTCTCACACCGTCACTGCTCTCCAAAGGCTGTGGTTGAAGATGCTCGTGTTTTTAATCCCTTCAGTACCATAACGTGTTTCCATATTTCATTCTGGTCATTTTATACAGCTTCAGGAACTTAGGTGAGGATTAAAATAGTGAAGACTGGCCATTAATCTTCCGACCTCCATAGACCCTTCCTAATGTAAAAAAATCGTCTAATCATACCCAAAACTTCAGGTAAAAATGTGTCGCAGTATTGAAGGAGTTAAGGGTATTTTTATGGTTCTGGGGATAGATTGACAAGATTTCTAAGTTATCATAAGGAGAAACTGTCTTGAAAACCCGTTTAGTCGTTTCTGTGGTCTTGGGAAATTGTCGTGGTGACTGAGGGAGGCGTTTGTGAATACTGACTTAAAGCACCGTATTCACCGTATTCTTTCAAAAGGCTCTGGTTGAAGGTACACTGGTTTTAACTTTTTATAATTTTGTAGTGGTGGATTAACAAGATTTCTTCAGTATGAGAGACTAGAAGACCGAAACTCCTCTGCGCCGGAACCTCCATTTTTTTTTTCACAAGGCTCTGGTTGAAGTTAGAATAGATTTTAATGTTATTTTATTTTATACAATTAGAGTGATGGATTTAACAAGCTTTCTTCTTTATTAACTAGGGAAGCATTCTTGAGACCCTGCCTTGTTAGCTCTGTGGCCGTCGAAAATAGTCTTGGTGAGAGAGCAAAGAGTTTCTGGATATGAGCCCTCTGTGTCTCAGCCATGACCAGCACTGCCTTGGTGCATCTGTAGTGGTTGTAGTGACTTGCAGTACTCCTTCATACAGTCTCCTTTTTATCTCCTTTGCATTTTCTTGCTTCCCTCCCACCATCGTCCACTCCCTCCCCCTGAAGTTCAATTTTTTTTTTTTTTTTTTTTGTAAGCCGCCTTGTATGTGATTATCCTCCTCCTCCTCGTCTTCTCTGTCCTTCAATTCCTCTCTCCCTTCCTCTCGCCCGCTACGCTATTTTTCTTTGTTTTATTTTCTGTATCCAAAGAAGTCTAGTTAACCGGTTCTGGCTGCCTCACTCTCTCTCTCTCTCTCTCTCTCTCTCTCTGATTTTTTTGTGGTATACGTGCATATGTTTTGTCAGAGGAGGATTGGAATGCATAGACAAACTCATTTCATTGTCTTGAGCGGAGCATCCTTTCCTGCCAGAGAACCCAGTCACGCATACACAACTTTCACTTTCCCTCACATTCCACTGATATGTCTTTTCAACTCCTCTTCTGTCCATTCCTTATACAACCTCTCTCTCTCTCTCTCTCTCTCTCTCTCTCTCTCTCTCTCTCTCTCTCTCTCTCTCTGTTTTTGTGAGGAAGGGTCGTCTAAGCTCGCTTATGTCTGTCTCGTATTAATTTCTCTCTCTTTCTTTCTCTCTCCCCATCACGTCACTGCCTCGTCACTCTTGCGTCACCGTGATGCTCGGGGATGCTGGGCAATATCTGGGATGGTACGCGACGAGTCATCTTTCAGGAAATGTGAGATAAGGAAGGCGGGATTAGGAAAATATTGTTCTGTTGAGTGTGTGCATACGTGCGTTTTGTTCGGTGTCTCAAGGTCATTTGCTCACTGTCGTCTTCCTGTGTGTGTGTGTGTGTGTGTGTGTGTGTGTGTGTGTGTGTGTGTGTGTGTGTGTGTGTGTGAAGCGCGAACTCCCTATACCAACATTTACGTAGTTGGATGACACAGCTTGGGGAATACCTCTCTCTCTCTCTCTCTCTCTCTCTCTCTCTCTCTCTCTCTCTCTCTCTCTCTCTCTCTCTCTCTCTCTCTCTCTCTCTCTCTCTTAATTAATAGCCAGTATAGACTCAACATCAATTATTTTAAACATCAACAAATATTATTGGTGAGTGATAAACTTCTTATCGTCCCTCTTACGTTCTTATATGCATTTGATAGGCTGAGAACCTTTATCTTTTTATATAAGAGGGGAAAACCGACCAAGGGCAACCAGAACTGCAATTGAATAAAAAAAAACAGTGAAGTTATAGTGACGTGTGATGTAGAGCAATGATTCAATCTTTAGGACACACCAGTCTCTATATTAACTTTTTTTCATTAATAACTGGTGTACATTTCTCCCTAACTGCTAACCATTCTGAGGCACCTTGATTTCCTGCTACCTCCAGACATTGCGAGATTTAGTCCTATTTTTCTCATCTCGTTCTTGTTGTGGATGCTTGTAAAGGTTAAATGTATTCGTCTCAGTGCTGTGAATTGTTATATATGAAGGGTGGACAGCTCTCTCTCTCTCTCTCTCTCTCTCTCTCTCTCTCTCTCTCTCTCTCTCTCTCTCTCTCTCTCTCTCTCTCTCTCTCTTAAACCAATATTTACTCTTCATTATCTCCAGTTAGTTAGCTGGACATCTGTGGGTGTTTGTTGGTTCTTCTTAGTAGAGAGAGAGAGAGAGAGAGAGAGAGAGAGAGAGAGAGAGAGAGAGAGAGAAAGCCTTCCATTGTATTCATTCTTTATTTGAACAGGAAGTAAGCACTAAAATGAGATGAAACACTCACTGCTTCGAGGAACTGAGTGCTGAGGATCTTGTTTGATTGAGTGAATGCTGTGCCGTGAAATATACCAATTTTACTGACCGATTTAAAAGCAAAAGCAAATTTAAGAGCATTAGTTTCATTTCGTCAACAAGTGTAAGATGTAGTTTCTTACGAGTAGCAATGAGGGAAACTTAATACAAGTGTGCAGTAAATAGGTGTAGTAATGAGTGAATACCCTCTTTACCATAATGTTCTGGCTTAGCAGAATCACGTGAGGATAATGTAAATATTTGGTTTCATTTCGTCAATAAGTGCAAGATCTGGTTCACCATGAGTAGCACCAGGGGAAGAGGTTAATGCGAGTATAAATACGTGCTTTGTTCTTATCTTGAGGACGAAAACCTTCCCATCCCTCCTCAGCCCCACCCACCAAGCCACCATGATAGTGACAAGTACTTGGTCGATATAATGCACTGGGCAGGAAGGGTTGCCATGACAGGCGATACTTGAGCTGGTTTTCTGAAGTGTAGAGTTATTTAAACCATTTAGTATCATGACACGTTTCTGTATTCATTCTGCTTATTATTTGGTGATTTTATACAGCTTCAGAAACTCATGTGAGAATTGAAATAGTGAAGACTCTGGCCATTAATCTTCTAACCTCCATAAACCCTTTCTAATGCCAAGAAAACTGTCTAATCATACCCAAAACCCGTGATAAAAATGTGTCATGATACTGAAGGGGTGAAAGACACGTTAGCTTAGGAAATAATGAATAGATAAATAAAATAGATAAAGTTAGAAAATATTAGTACATGTTTTTTTTTCATATTTTTCTGTACCTTTCTTAAGTGTGGTGTTATTTGAAAAGACATGAGGTGAAAGAATAGTAAATAAATGTTTTGTTAATTCTTTTTTTTTCAGTAACATTTACGAGGTTTTGTTGTGTTTAATCTCCAAGTTTCTCTTTCATATATTTTTTTTTTCCTTTCTCTCTTCCTGTGTTCATTTTATTCTTCTGGTTTACTTGTGTACTTTCGTTTCCGTGAACATTGACTATTTTCCTTAAATTAATTAATTCATTAAGACGAATACATAGAAAAGTATATATATATATATATATATATATATATATATATATATATATATATATATATATATATATATATATATATAAGTGAGACAAGAATACCCGCGTGAGATTGGGCATCGGGGGAGAGGTGACCTTGATAGAGAGAGAGAGAGAGAGAGAGAGAGAGAGAGAGAGAGAGAGAGAGAGAGAGAGAGAGAGAGAGAGAGAGAGAGAATTGTCTGTCTTTTAGGTGATATATATTTTTTCATGAATCGGCAATTTTGGTCGGCAGTCAGGCAGTTAGTCAGTCAGTGTGCCGAGTAACGCCCAGCACACCCCATGTTTACTCTCACTTCCTTCTATTTATTCCCAAATCATTGTACCCTTCCAGGCATTATATATTCATCCTCTTCACTCGTTTCATATATATTTTCTTCGGTTAATTCTCTTGTTTCTCGAAAGTATTTATAAGTTACTTCACGATCACTGTATAAATAGTTAGTTATTTGCTTATTTTATATTCTATCTTCTATATATATTTTTTTTTTCGTCTCATTTGTACCACGTTTCGAAACAGACTCAAGGTTAGATTAATGCTCAGTGAAATTCATGACACGCATTCTGAGAACTTTTATTCATCTATTTACTTGTCTAACCTGCCTGTGAGGATTTGGAGTTAATTAGCAGAAATGAATGATATCTTTTGAATCGAATTAATGTCAAGACTGCTAATGAATTACAAAGCTACATTCCATATAAAGTATTCTAAAATGCAATGATTAATTTAACCGTCACACCGAACCACGTAATTAAAGTTGATGGACATTAAAGATAACAAGAAGAAAACGAATTCACACATCGAACGTAGCTGGCATTGAGATTTACGATCCAGAAGCTATTGAATACAGTGGACATTTAACGCCTTCGATACTGGGACGCTTTTTTACAAGTTTGGTGTATGAGTAGACGATCTTATTTACATTAGGATGGGTTCATGTAGGTCAGAAGATTAATGGCCCAGAGTCTAATCCCCATACTAGTTGTTAAAGTTGTATCAGATCGCATAATAGTAACCAGAATAAATATGAAAACATGTCATGATACAGCAGAGGTTAAAATCAAGAGATGAATGGCAGACCAATCAAACCTCACACTTGTGCCGCCCAACACGCAGCAGCGGGAACTGAAAATGTGTCATCGTTATTCCTGCCCGAGTGAGGGATTGGAGAGCAACACAGAAGGGAGTGAGGGACTGAGAGGCTGAGAGGCGAGGCTTGGGGAAACGCAGGCAGGAGCGAGGTAGTGGGGTAAGGAAGGGCACACATTCTTCTGCTTCCTGCCAGTCGGTGAAGCAATAAGCCTCGTCAGTTCAGGTAGAACAGCGAGACGTTTAGGTGCTTATCCCGTCATACCTGTGTGTCTGCCAACATTCCTCCCGTGTGTATGTGTGTGTGTGTGTGTGTGTGTGTGTGTGTGTGTGTGTGTGTGTGTGTGTGTGTGTGCGTGTGTGCGCGCTTGCTTGCTTGTATGTATGCAGAGGCACATGGTTAGGGTTTTTCATGCGTGTGTGTGTGTGAGAGAGAGAGAGAGAGAGAGAGAGAGAGAGAGAGAGAGAGAGAGAGAGAGAGAGAGAGAGAGAGGATAAATCAAGAAACTTTTCCCTTTATAATCTATGAATCATCACATCAATTTTAAGCGCACTTCTTTTACCACGAACATCTACGTAGCAAGGCCCGTCCGCTTCACTGATTCCCTTTACTGAGTTGACTTAGTATTAAAGGCAGTGCTGGCAGGGGATTCAGCGGATAGGAGACAGGATTACGTCAGCGGCAAATTAAGGCAATAGCAACAACAGACTCTACTTAAACCCGTGAGATTTTCATACGAACTACTTTCAAAGACAAAAATGCTATTTAATGAATTTCCCAGTGGTGCAGAATCCTTCTCTGGCAAACTCTGTAACTCTCTACCTGCTTCTGTATATCCAACTTCCTATGACCTGACTTCTCAGAGATTTCACGATATGCATCCTTTTTTTTTGGGGGGAGGGGTGGCGGCTAACTCTCGAACCTGCGAGGAGACTGGCACCTAAGTGGGCCTTTTTTTTTTCTCTCTGAACCAGTTTTCTCCTCTCACATTAAAAAAAGTTCTTTGCCCAAATATGTTTAGTCATAAAAACTGACCCTGAAAATCTATATGCTAGATTATCTTTGAAGCAGCCGGGTTTAGGCGCGGAAATGTTGAAGTACTAGCGGTTGTGAAGGTATCTATTTTATCAGACCGAGGTACTGTTGAGAAAACTCTGACATGGTATAAACTTCAGTGATGGAAACGCAAACTTATGTGAGAGACTTTATATGAGGATTAACACTTTTCTATGCTGTCAAAATGGTTCACTAGCTTCGTTTCGTTTCATGCATTTCTTTTACCAGGCTTGACTTTTATCGACCATGCATATAAGAAGGCCTGCTGTACTCTGTCACCTCACCAATATACATCTGACGCTTTCTTTGGCTTGTCAGTACTAGGCCGCTGTGTTGGTGCCAAAGTTGTTGTTGCTCTTGTAGTTACTGGTGTAGTTGTGTTAGATAATCAGTATGCAGGGAGGACCTGTTCTCTCTAACCCGCTTCTCCTTAAGTAGTCCAGAGAGGTAAGGTGAATGCGTGTGTGTTGATGTGTACCTCGTCTCAGCTACTCTCCTTGACTGGGGGTGCTTTGAAATATAGATAGTGATTCATGGGTTGTTGCTAGTGTTGCTGATATTTTCGTTGTCTTATTTATTTTTTTTTTTCATGCATACCTTCTCTTTGTCCTCCTCCTCTTCTTCTCCTTCTCCTCCTCCTCCTCCTCCTCCTCCTCCTCCTCCTCCTCCTCCTCCTCCTCCTCCTCCTCCTCCTCCTACTACTACTACTACTACTACTACTACTACTACTACTACTACTACTACTACTACTACTACCACCACCACCACTACCACCACCACCACCACCACCACCACCACCACCACCACCACCACCACCACCACCACCACCACCACAACAACAACAACTACTACTACTACTACGTGCTCCTCCCCTGTACCTGATGAACCAGACTGATGCCTTATAGATACAGGGTGTGGCAGAGAAGCACTTTCACTTGCAAGTTGTCCTTAGTATTGACCACTACTGGAGTCAAGGAAAACACACACGCACACACACACACACACACAGAGAGAGAGAGAGAGAGAGAGAGAGAGAGAGAGAGAGTGTGTGTGTGTATACCCTCGTGCATTATTTAAGTTATTCTGGTCTTAAGGTTTCAATACAGACTAAACCGCAAAATCATGATGTTACGTTAATTTACTCTCTCTCTCTCTCTCTCTCTCTCTCTCTCTCTCTCTCTCTCTCTCTCTCTCTCTCTCTCTCTCTCTCTCTCTCTCTCTCGACACAAACAGTCTCAGTCCCTATTGTTTTTACCGAAATGTGATCTCTTGAGTCCCTTGAGAAATGAATGGGGTCTGTTGTGTGTGTGTGTGTGTGTGTGTGTGTGTGTGTGTGTGTGTGTGTGTGTGTGTGTGTGCGCACATGTGTCCGTCACCCTGACCTTATAGTTGACGGACAGGGACAAGATAAGTTTACACGAGTCTTATTCCCACGTTTCTTTACTCCCTTTTTATGGTTTACGTCATTTTTATCATTCTTTTCTGAGTCACTATTGTTTTGTTCTCGTCAACCCTCCCTGTGCAGTGTGGCAGGGTATCGTTGCAACACCACATTGTCACAGGCACTGGTAACCCCGCTCGTAATTAGATACCAATAGATTAACTAGATACTGTAATTGAAATGTATATACGTAGTGGGGAAGGAGAAAAGATGACGAAAATGCTAATGGTATCTTCGGATTATTGCTAAGGTTATCTGTATTATATCCAGCTATTTTATTATTACTATTATTACTGAATGAATATAGTTTTTCTTAGGGATGTCGATAATCATTCCGTGGCATGTCATCCATCATGCCTGTAAAAGCTTCAATTAAGTGTATTATTTGTTTGATCTACTGAGGGTGCCGTGAAAAATGTTTAACAAGTTTCGCAAATGTGATACCCGAGTCTTAGAATGAACGAACAGGTGTGTACAGACTCGGCAGTAGAGCGTAACAGTGAAAGGAGGCAAGGTGGTCACAAACAGGTTAGCTGAGGTCTGAGACTTTCTGAGCTGCCGTGCTGTAGACTGAACTAGGAAGTCACTCACAAGATACACAGATGGTGCAGGAAGTATATATTAGACCTGCCCTGTGTAGCCCGACAGACTCTTCACACTACATATGATCTCACTTCCAAACCTGCAGTGAGACTATTCACAGGTCATTCCTTGCTACTTATTCCTTCAAGTTTCACAACGCATCCCAAGGCTTCTTAAAAACATATCGAGCAGTTTGAAAGGAAAAAAAAAAAGAGAGAATCATGCCTTAGATTAAAGCGAAATGATAGAGACAGCGCAAGTGACATACCTTTAGAGGTGAGGAATGTGAAGGCCGTTCAGTGGTGGGCAAGATGCGAGAGTGGCGCGTAGGCTTCCTTTTACCACCACGGTCGAACAACAACTGTGGTCTGTGGGCCGTGGCACGGTAGAGAGGCGACTGGCGGCGATGGTGCTGGTTGCCTCCTCTACTGTATATAGCCAGCTGCGCTGACATCCTTAGTACAGAAGGAAGATTTTTCAGGGAGGGAGGGGTGGACGGGGATGTGAGGCTGTAGTAAGGGCCAGTGAAGAAAATGAGTCTTAATGGAAAGTGAACGAGAAAGAGACGCTTAGAATAGGAAAGAATTAGACGAAAGGCAAAGAACTTGTGTGTGTGTGTGTGTGTGTGTGTGTGTGTGTGTGTGTGTGTGTGTGTGTGTGTGTGTGTGTGTGTGTGTGTGTGTGTGTGACCTGCCCTCCAATCTAGCATGTGATATGCATGCACAACAGTCTTGAGTGACTTTCATTGCCTTAGTAGTTAGTGCGATAATGACTGCTTCGGATTACTTTTTACTCTTTCGCTGTTCATTCGCTTTTCCATTTATCTCTCCATTTATTATTATTATTATTATTATTATTATTATTATTACTGTTGCTCTTAAGACAAGCAAAAAATAAACACTACATTGTTCTCTCGAGTGAATAATTATAAAGTACGTATAAGAGAGAGAGAGAGAGAGAGAGAGAGAGAGAGAGAGAGAGAGAGAGAGAGAGAGAAATCCTTTGCGATAAAATACTAAACACATATAATTGTCATCTAGGTTGCTAATGCTTGCCTGTCAATAATGTAATCTGGTCTTAAGCACGTGAGTCAGTGAATGAGTGAGCAAGGAGTGGCAGTGTGAGTGTGACATACAGGTGACGTGACGAGAGCGTGGCTGACGTATTGCAGGTCTCATGAGTGTCCCTAGACTGGGATTTGGTAACCGGTGTTCAGTGACTCAGGCAGTGGCAGGAAGAGTCTTACGGAGAAGTCGAGGTAGCGCGATTTTTCTTTTTTTCTTTCTTTTATCATTATTCATTCAGTGTTATTTTTATTACTGAATGTTGCTTGTTATTACCTGCGCTATTGATTGTGGTGGTGATGGTGGTGGTAGTGGTGTTGGTGGTTTGTATAATAGTGGCAGACTAAGTAGTAGTAGAAGTAGTAGTAGTATAATAGTAGAAGTAGTAGTAGTAGTAGTAGGAGCAGCAGTAGTAATAGTAACAAAAGGTATTGTATTCGTCTTCGTATCCTCATTATTTTTTTTCTCACGTGAATATAGAACATACAAACAGCAACACGACATGACCGACCATAACGTCCGGAAAAGACAGGAAGGAAGATATACATACATATACGTCATTCATTCATTCAGGGAGGCAAGAAAGACAGGCATTGAATAGGCAACACAATCATTACCATATATAAATCACTTTCAGCTGCCGGATGCAGGCGTGTCTCTGACGTACTGTTATGACAAGTACCCTATTTTTAAGATGTTGCTTTATCCAAGTTGTTTCCGCTCTACTACGTGAATTGCAGACCAACATCAGACAAGAGGCAAGAACTTGGCGCCACTCAGCTGAATCAGAGAGGATGCGTCGCTAGGAAAGACTATTGCTTACCGAGAAGAGCGTGCACCTCATGAACTCGAGAGAGAGAGAGAGAGAGAGAGAGAGAGAGAGAGAGAGAGAGAGAGAGAGAGAGAGAGAGAGAGTCAGGAAGATTTACGCGTTATATGTTGATTAATGTAAGTAACTGCACTCAAAAATATTATAAAGTGTCTAACTGGGCACGCTGTAGTCTGTCCGAGGAAAGCTGTCCTAAGAAAAAGAAAAAAAACAAGTAGCAAATTTAACTCGTTATTCCTAGCTGTCTTTATTTTTCATTTGCCAGAAAAAGGTCAACAAAAATTAGGTGTATTAATACTGTTACTTAATTATGTCTATTTATTTCTTCCCAGCAGGTAATGAGGATGGAAACACGTGGCGGTAGTGGTGGTGGAGGTGGTTGTCAAGGCAACGAGATGACGCCTGGCTAGCTGGGCGTGCCTTCCCCTCCCTCGCTCGCATGAAGGAAGCGTCTTGTTGTTGTGGTCGTTAAGACCATGTATCCGGACCTGTCGACCTGATTTGCCACTCCCAAAGCCGAGAATAATTCGAAGGGCGGATAACACCAGACTGTGTTGCCTGCAGAAGACTGTAGACTGACGATCTTCGGCAGGCGGCTGTGCAAGTGGTGAACGTTGTGTCAGAATGAATGACCCACCGGATATAAAGATTGGTTTCGCCAAAGACAAGTGGCAGAAGACCAAGGCCACTAGTGACATGATTTCTAAGAATGATGAAGAAATTATCAGGGCAGTTCTGGCTAAGTTCCATGTCCCTAAGAAGGTGGTGGAGCCTAGTCCCTACGTGCCGCCCCCAGAGCAGGAACTCTTTGAACACAGTGGCCGCTCTGTTCGCCAGCAGCACAAGGTGAGCACCGCCCCTCTCCCTTCACAGATTATGCTCTTGTAACAATACGCCCTCACTTTGTTCTTACATTTTAAACTGGGCCATAGAAAATTAATTATTTTCTGTTAATAATTTATAAAAAAAGAAAAATTATTGAGACCAGTGTATTGACTGTGTTGCAGAATCTTCCAAAAGAGTGGTAAGGACTTGACTACATGCTGTGGTAATATACCCATTTTACTTCATGTTTATGAAGCTTTTTTCAGGCGGAAAAATTTTATTGGCTTGTAGTGATGCTTTGGGGAAAAGGCAAAATCGCGTCAGAAACAGTCCGAGCAGTTTTCCTTAGTCTTCCTCCCTTCTTGTGGCTGTTTACATTAGCAGCCAGTAAGGCACTGTAGGTCCTGTGGGATTTGTGGTGTCTATAAATCACATGTCACGGACGTCCAATGAGAGCCCGCCATGCTGGTAGTTACTGAAATGACGTATCGCGGGAAAACCAATCATGGACGATCGACTATAGGACGTCCAATGTGACCCCGCTTTGCTGTGAGTTACATATAGTATTGCATTTGTTTCTCGTGAGAGAGGGTGAACCACGTCCATCTGCACCATTTTCTAAGCGGCTTTCACCATAGACGCCCAGTGCTCTGACTGATTTCAGGCTCCTTTTATTTAGTTGTATCACCGCAAAACCGGAAACGCAGGAGACTTGTTCAACTTTTGTCTGCATCACGGATTGATCTTGCTTCCAAAAATTGGGAGTAATGCTAATACCAAATACCAGACTTTTTTTTTTTTTTTTTTTTTTTTTTTTTTTTTTTTTTAAGGGACGCAGCGCGATAGCCGCGTGTTAAGGCGGGTTCACATGTACCAATTTGCGACTGATGTTTTACGTACGTAGTTTCCGATTCATTCCTTCTAGTCGGAAAGTGTCAGACGTAGCACCTGGAGAAAGTATCGACTAGTTGGCGCCTTGGCGGGAAGTGAATGTAAACAAACAGCTGCCCGCCAAGATTTCTTTCTCCAGTGACGATGCTGAAGCTGTGGTTGCTCTTCTTTTGGCGTATCGGAGGTGTCAGTAGAAAAGAAAATGCCTGTGGATACGTTCCTGGCTAAGTAGAAGGAAAGAAAGGAGTGTCTACCACATCTTTTACCAGAGCTGAGCTTGGAAGACCCTGACACCCTACGTTTCTCATGCGAAAATTAATCTTAAAAGACTATGCACAGTTGCGATCAAATTAAATCCTGATAAATCTTCAATCCTCACCACCAACAACACCCTGCATTGAGGGAAACGGTTCTTTTAGAGTGGCAGTTATTTCGTCGAACGACTATTTGCACAAGCTTTTTTTTTTTTTTTACCGTATAATTCATTTCTGGGGTCCCAGATATGTTCTTTTCCCCCACCAACTCTAACATCTTTTCTATATCTGGAGACCACATTTTCAAAGCTTACTCCGTGACGTCACGATGTAAATAAAGTCGCAATCAACTAGCAAGACCAATATGTTGGTCGTGTTTTGCGACTGCTTTCTGCAGTCGCAAGGCACCGATTGTGAGTAAAGTATCAAAATCGCAAATTGGCACGTGTGAAGGAAGGAGCGGCTGTGGTGAGCCTTGCTGTTATTGGTGAGCAGCTGTGCCATTACTTCGCTCTATTTTGTATATAGGTTAAAATTAGGTTAGGTTAGATCAGGGTTTGGTTACTGGTTAGTAGTGGGGGGTAGTTCCGGGGGGGGATGAAAGGATAGCCTCCGCGGTTAAGTTATATTGTTGGGTATAGTACAATGGTTCCCAAACTTTTTTCTGTCATTTCCCTCTGCACCCAGTTCAACCATCCAGATTTCCCCCTACATATGTATGAGAGAGCTCATGTTTGAACGTGAACCGACCGGTAGATACGGCGCCGCCCATCTACAACAGGCGTTCTCTCTCTCTCTCTCTCTCTCTCTCTCTCTCTCTCTCTCTCTCTCTCTCTCTCTCTCTGACATGAGAAAATCCATCTGAGATTTTTTAGTTAGTAGTTAGTGTAATTATTTCCCCCTGGTAGCTTCAAATTTCCCCCAGTTTGGGAACCACTGGTCTAGTACCTCTTTGGTTTTCGCTAAATGTAGCAGATACAGCCACAGCTGTAGCGAATTGTTGGCGAAGAGTTTGCGAAAAATGACATTTTTTGGCTTTTTTTGTTAAATAATGGTATTTTTTCACTAGATTTTTTTCTGAATTACCAAGAATAGTCTATTTTAGCATTACCCATCTTAAAACCATGTTTGACTTCATGATCTCCAGCTTGCTGTTCTTAGGGATGGGATTGGTGATGATAAGGAGGACTTCTAAATATTTACCAGTAGCTACACTGTGTTGCAGGATCTTGCTAAGAGTGGTAAGGACCCCCTGGCAGTGTCAAAAGTGAGGAAGGGGACTCAAGGCAGACCGAGGGACACTGAGCAGCTTGGGCCGCCACGCCGCCGACATGTTGGGGGCCCCAGCCTGCAGCCCCTCACAGCCAGGGAGTACCTGAGCACAGCGCGCACCACAGCCCGTGATAAGGTGTGTGGCCCATGAAGCAAGGATGACATTATATACTGTTTATCATTCTTAGTATGAAGCACTAACATTATTGCCAGTCGGTGTTGGCTTTAGTAGAGTAATACAGATTTGAACACATTTGGTGAAATAGAGTATTGTTAGCATTTAGTTTCATTTATGATTAGAGTAAGAGGGTTAATGTAACACTTCCCTCAACAGAACCTAGCACGTGTTGCTGATGTGGAGTCCCAGCGCCTACAGGAGGAGCTGCAGCAGGAGAGGGCTGTCAATGCTGACCTGGAGACTCAGCTCAATTATCATGAGGCAGCTCTTCAAGAATTCCTTCAGTACCACTACAAAGAAGTAACCGAGACCATGACAAGGTTCTTATAATGTCTTTTCAGGAACCTTAAAACTGAAATGATTTCTGTCATAAGGTTGACCCTTATAGGTCAGTTTTCTTGCATCATCTTTCACCATGTCTATAATTATTCAGTCTTCTGTAGCCATTTTTAAAATTCCCTCTCCACTTTTTTTTATTTTATTATTATTTTTTTATTTATTTATTTATTATTTTTTTTTTTTACAAAATAAAGAATGTTTCTTTACTTGCATAAGTGACTATATAAAATGGTGAAATGTTATGGAGCTGCATCAGATAGCAGATGAAGCAGATAAAGGATCTCCAGTCTCTTCTTGACAGAGGTGACATTGCCAAACACAAAATGTCAGAGCAGGACATACGTATTGACTATTACTCCGGTCTGTTGGCTGAGGCTAAGACTGTGCAGGAGGAGGAAGAGGAGAGGTTACAGGAGCTGACAGCCTTTCAGCAGTTCTTAGCAGCTGTCACTCCATCACAGTCTTTAAAAGACCTGAAAAGAAAGATTCATGAAATCCATGAGAAAGTCAAGGTAATGTTAAGTTAGTGTTTTATTGGTGCTGTAAGCAGGATATGACTCACATTTACTATTATAGAGAATAAGGGTAAGGATACTGATAAGTAAATAGCAGTTAACAAAAGCAAAGGCACTGTATAAACTTTGGAAATAAAATATCCTGAGTTTTGTCCAAATGTTGTATCGTTACTCTTCATCTGTTTTTTATTTCATACTTTTCATTATGGAGATAAGCTGTAAAAACATTTTGTACATACTCATCATTTTCAAGAGTTTTCTTAGATTGATGAATTGGTCAAAGTTTGATAATAATACAGTGGAACCAAAGTTCTCTAACTTAATTTTAGGCTTAGTAACTGAGGTTCTACCATTGTTGCCTTTATTTGTATTTTGTGAACAGTGATACCATTTGCTGATTATGATTGCAGGAGTCATCATCCTACATAGCAGGCAGACCTCTAGAGGGATCTGATATTGCTGATCTGGCCCGAGCTGTCACTGTTGCAACAACAGACAATTCTCAGGCTGTTTCACCCAGAGGTAACATGATGCACTTATTTAATTTTTTTTATATATATCCAGCTGATCTGAACAGTAAATATGTAGACCACAACTTTATGTAAAAAGGTCATGAGTAGAAGTAGATCTAACAACCTCCATAGCAGGGCTGAACAACAGAGCTAGCTTACCTCCTCCATTCACCTGACCTGATCGGCTGATTGAACTAGATGTGAGAATTTCCTGCTGAGGCTCTCAAGGCTGCATCTCCATATATACTCCCATGGCTGCAACATTTACTTCAGGTGAGGGAGGTCCTGGTGGCACACTTGGAACCGACCTTTCCCTTCTCCGCATGCTGAGGACGGATGTGCCCCAGAGCAGGTCCTCCTCGAGGTTGGGCAACAGACAGGCATTACTGCAGGTTGTGGAGAGCTCAGATGACCAGGTGGCAGTTATCAAGGAAGACAGTGAAGCCTGTGACCATGGAGCTTTTGGTATGAAGCAAACTATGAAATACCTGGTAGCATTATGAGCATTATTCTGTCATACTCTTAGTGGGATTTTTCTATAATTATTTTTCCATCCTTTGAACATTTTTGTCTCTCATGGATGCTTTGCATTTTGCAGATGAGTTCTTGGGTGATGATGAACACTTGGTTAATCTGGCCAGTGTGTATGAGTCTCAGTGCCATGCCCTTCTTGCCCTCCTCACCAGGTAGCTACTTTGTTTGTTTAAAGAGGGATTTTATGATACATTTCATGGATACTTCTCACACATTTCAGAGTTTACCAAGTCCAGAGAAATATTTATTACATGTTTAGAAAATTTAGCATCCTGTATAAAATCTTCACTTTGACCATGTTCATGCATGAACAGAATACAGAACCAAACAGAGGCTTTGAACAAAGAAGTAGACAGTCGGCAGACAAAGCTAAACAGTCGCCTTCAGGAAATAGAGCAGCTGCAGGAAAAAGCCCGAGGGGGAGGCCACGAGGACAGCTGCAGGACCTCCAGACACTGATTAGGGAATGGCCTAGATTGTCAGGAGATGCTGAGGCACAGGCACAGCTGGATCAACTTGTGGCTCAGGTGTGATTTTTTCATCATCATCTCTAATTTTAACATGTTTTCTTGTCAACAGACCACCACCATGGCTTCACTACATAGCTGAAATAATCTGAAATATTGTTGATGTTGATCTTCACAGGTCACAGTTCCAGTCATGTTAACCTCTTCAGTACCATGGTGCATTTTCATATTCATCCTGCTTACTATTTGGTGATTTTATACAGCTTAAGAAACTTATGTGGCCATCAATCTTCTGACCTCTATACAGTGGCAGCTCATGGAAAAATAGAATGGAGGGACTGTGTCACTGCAAGCTTCAGACAACAGTATATGTAATAGTAATAATTAAAAGAAATAATTAAACAAACCTGGGACTGAGTGTCTATAGAAGCAGGCTGAGCAGTGAGCTGCATCAACTGCAGCTCAGGCCAAAAGATCTTAAAATATCATACTGCATGGAACTTCTATTTTCTCATTTCATTGTAAATTTTCAAAATTTAGTTATAAATATTTTGAAAAAATTAACATATTAAGACTTTTTGTTATGACACAATTTGTTAGTTGTGCATATATTTCTAGTGTGATATTGATGGAGTCATACACCTGGCAGTGAGTGTCTGCACTGGGGCAACTGCAGCTCCTCAGCTCCTATGGGCGAGCTGCCACTGCTTCTGTAGTCCCTTCCTAATGTCAATAAAATTGTCTAATCATACCCCAAAATTTGTGGTAAAAATGTATTCCAGTACTGGAGATGTTAATGATATTGGAATATAATATCTCTGTTTTTAATTTATGTAATCACTACTTTTTCTAAACAGATTGCAGAAGTAGTGAGTGATGTGTTTGGGTCCAGCAAGTACTCTCCTTTGGTCCCCCAAGCAATGCCTGAGGTACCCCCACTCAGGAAATTGGCCCCTGAAAATGCAGCAAAGATCAAAGGTTTGTATTGCATGTATGCCAATGTGTATAATGCATCTACATGATTACATTAAGATATAAAACCATTTCTTCCCAACCATGCCACCAGAACTTGGTGTTTCAGTCCTTGAAAGAATATTATTCTGTGATACATTTCTCTATTTGAAAAGTTGAAGCTTGCATTATATTCATGAAAGGTAGATTTTAAGTGACATGAATATTTTCATGAATATTAAGAAATTTGTTGCCATTCCCTTTACTGGTAGTGCAGATATCTGTTCAGTTCAAGTTCATATTGGATAAAAAAAAAACTATACTAGAGCATTAGTTTGGTGTAAATTTTGTTATTTTGAAAATTCAGTGACTCATATGACCACCTATGTTCAAGGAGGAGGGTCAGAGGACAGATCTAGTACAGACAAGGAGAGCCAAGTTAACATGAAGCTGAGTGAGCCGACAGTCAGTGCTGGGATGGGGCAGGAGGCTCTGCTGGCACTCCTGGAGGCCAGAGTGACAGACCTTTGTGCTCAGCTAGACAACATTGATCCCAGCCTGAGGAATGCCATTTTCTTGGTAAGTTAGGTACTTTTATTCTCACATTGCATAGTTTCTTCACAGAAAGAAGACCTTGTAAAACTGACAGTAAAAGTAAATGAACTCACTAATTGAACACTGGTAGAATAGTTTGATATGTGTAAGCTTATTTACAGAAGGAAAAGCAGAATATTTAAAGGAAAATTCTTAGACAAATGAAAATATGAAATAAATCTTAGGAATTCTCAGAAATAAGATGGTCTGCATAAAGAATAAAAGATTATCAATGTTGAATAACATTTTAAAGTGACGAGCCATCCTTAAGAAACACAAAAAAGATTCAGCAATGTCTTTCTAACACTAAGAACCTCCTGTGGTGATTTCAGAACTGCGAACAGTCCCGCCAAGCTCGCCTCAAGGAAGAAAAGCGACAGGAGGCTGAGATGCGGAGAGCTGAGAGGAAGCAGCGGCACCTGGAACGAGCCATGGCTGAGCCTCCTGCCCGGCCACTGTGAGGGTTGGTGTCTCGTATTGCTGGGTTGTAGGGATTGTAGTGGCACTGGTAACACTCAGCAGAGTAACATGATTTACCTAACCAATGTCCAGCAGTTGTTACTCTACAGAGCATTGTGTTCATTCAGTAACCATGGTGACCAGTTACATTTGGTGTGTAAATAAGTATCAGTTGTAACTACATATTAGGTTACTGTGAGGTGACTTGTGAGTCTAACATATGTTGTGTATTTGTTATTGTATCTGGGATGTTAATCATAATGTAGAATGTTAAGTAGTTATTAGTTTATGAATAGAATTTTATTAGTATCAACAAAGCACACATGTAGTTTCATAATATTCATGTAACAATCATCAGATTATTTGATAAATATTTGTGTTTCACATTCATCTCTTTACTTTTATTATAAGGCTAATATATATTAGATAACTAATACATTACAATATGTAACTCAAAAAATTTGTAAATTTTATAAGTACATTAACAGAAAATCCACACAAGAATTGTACTTAAAAATAATACTGTGTTTAGTATTCATTGGAAATTTGACTAAATAAACATGTTGATGTTCTTTTAATGGAAAGCCAATATTCAATGCCCCCAAATTGCATGACAACAGCACATAAACATGTTTACATCTGAAGCCATTAAGTTCACACCAGTAATAGTTGAAACCTCAGCCAAGTTAAGGTTAGGCAACACTGCACACATGCTGGCACACGTACACCACCACCACCACCACATGTTAGTTTCTACCAATTCAAGCAGTTAATGCCACAAGCTGGCACATATGCCATGGAAACATTACAGAAGACCCCCTCAATTATATATATATATATATATATATATATATATATATATATATATATATATATATATATATATATATATATATATATATAAAACAATGCATGATGATTAAGTCATATATTAAGCCATTTTAGAGCAAGTTTAGTTGATAATTTTGTGTTTTGGTTACTAATAAGGCTTTTTTTTTTCAAGAAAGTCAGTTGTTATAATTATCTATTGTCACTGCATTTAGAAATTTAGTTTTGGTTAAGAGTTCATTACAATGCAATATTTGGATTAGTGGACAGGTATACAATTTTTTCTAACTTTCAAAGAAACACGAAACACAAGAACAGCATTTTAACAAAATGCTAAATTAGAGACAAAGCAGCACATGTAGTCTCGTAGACTGAAGAAGTGCAGAAATATCAGTCAGTCATTGGCATGTTGAGTGTTCTAGCACACCCTCCAAGCAACTTGCTGTTGTGTGTGTGTAGTAAATAGCATGAAGCTACTTGTAAGATTCTTTGGGGTTATGTAGTGCATGCACTCATGTATCTGCAACTAATATTTGTATTTTTATTCCTGAATTTATTCAATCACTTGAAATTTTAAATGATGAGCAATATTATTGATGAGAAAGCTACATGGTCACAAACTGTTCCCAAGTACAGATATACTTAAGTACGTACAAAAAGTGTATCACAGTGATGATAGCAATGTATTATTTCAGTATGGACACACACCTTCCCAAATCACAAAGATAGGAACAAGCACACATTACTATTTTCTAAAGATGAGTACTTTTCTGGACAACCGGAGAACTTTTCTTAAAGGTTAAATTACCACATACTGTACATAACTGATTAAAAAAAAGGTCAAACATGGCAGGTACATGCCATTGAATGTATTTAAATTGATGACAATTAGAATGCATGAATAATCAGATGTGGTGGGAAGATGTTTGCACATGTAAAAAAATAAGGCAAAATGCATCTCTAAACTTCACAACTGCAGAAAAAGTCAGTGTTCTTAATATCTATAGTCTTTGTCTTCAATTCATGATGTATTATTAGCACACACTACAGATTCACATCATGATTTACTATTATATCTGACAAGTGTATTGATGAGCTTTCATTAAAAACCAAACATCCATTGAAGGTGAAGGTGAACCTGAAAGTGTTCAGCCCCTGTTCTTCAGCAGCCAATATGGGGTGTAACACAGAAGCAAACTAAATTTGATCCTTGCACAAACTAAAACTTTGTGCTGCTCAATATATCAATCATGGAATCACAAGGAGTATTTTATAAGTTATATCATACTATACATGAATAAAACAATTAAAGAACTAAGTTACATAGTGGAGAATCTTGTTTCATTTAGCTTTATTCTAACATATGGCAACACCCTATCTGGAAAATATATGCCTATTTAATTACCTATATTGAGAAATGATGAAGCACTGAAATAATAAAAATTGTCAAAAGATTTCATTCATACAAAATCCACCATAAGACAAAAAGGCCACACTTATCACATTGCTCCTGCTACTTAACCATCGGCCATCAGGTCTGATATGAAATGCAAACAAGTGGACAGTTGTGAATTGAAGCACATTCATTACCAATACAAGCTGAGGACTTGATCCCTGATATCATAATGCCTTTTCTAATTGTATGGTCAGGAGGAACCAGTCCTTACTACTTTTCATGATAGCAAATGTGAAAAAATTTCTCCAAAGTAATATTGAATAAATTTTCAGCTATATTCTTTAAGCTTCAAAGATAACTTTTTTACTGAGAAAGTACACATAATCAATTAATTTGGTGGCATGGCTTTGCAGCAACTCAAATAGTTCAGTTAGTGTCATAATGTCAATGATAAGTTACTGAATGTTACATCTGTTGATGTGAGTGGTTCTGTTCATACTACAATTTCAGCTTCTTTTTGATATCTAAGCAGAAGTTTATGTACACTCCATCTGCCAATTTTTGTTTAACTTTCTTCTGTGGCTCGTCAAAAAGGTTCACCCCTTCCAGACCTTCATCTTCCAATTTGTCACCAATTTCGACACTTTTCCCTCCTGTCCCGACTTCCTTGTCTGCTCCGACCTGCAATAAAACTAGCTGGTGAGCAGCTTCCTGGAAAAATAAATAAATATAATGATGAAACAATAATAAAAAGAAAAGATTGTGAGTAGGGTCCTTCTTACTGTTCTCAGAAACTGTACCATCTGTTAAAGATAGAAGTAAAAGAAATCATGATTAGTACTTACTAAAAGAGACTAAAAATCAAGACAATAGGCATAAAAGTCAAAGTAAAAGAAATCACGATAAGTACTTGCTAAGAGACTAACTAAAATCAAGACAATGGGCACAAAAATCATAATAGGATTAAAACAAAAATAACAAAAATGAAATAAGTAAAAGTATAAGTTCAGCTGGTGTTAATCAAATCCTTACTGGAAGCAGTTAGTAAGCATGACAAAAATCAAATTCATGCTGAAATAATAACATGACATGTTTGCTCTTCTGAAATAAAGGAAACCATGCACAACATTCAGAAGACAAAAATATCAAAATTTCAATACAATGATTTGTTCTTGGGAAGTCAATTTAATTGTTTGTTGCCATACAACTAAGTGCAAAACAGTGACATTTAAGACAGTGCAAATATATACTGGAAAGCCTTTGAAGCTGACTACCTATCCTGCATTAGGTTTGGCATCGGTCAGTATTGCCATAAAAAAACTTTCTTCCAATTAGTATCTGCAGAGTTCCAGTGGGTCACTCTGATATCTGCATCATGTATCACTGCCTGTTTTCATCACATGTAAATCCTCACTAGGTGTGCACCGAGTGTTCCTTTTTATTTATTGATTGATTTATTTTTTTATTTATTTATTTTTTTATTTATTTATTTATTTTTTTTTTTTATCTATTTATTTATTTATTTGTTTATTTTTTTTTGTGTGTGTGTGTGTAATTCACCACGGTCGTTTGCTGGTTACCCAGCCAGTCTTCCCCATTAGGGTTGATTCACACCATAGGTTCGATTGCGCTCTGCTCTCGCTCCAGTCTCGGTCCGGTCCAGTAATGTTTAATGCATTTCAATATAAGCATTCACACTGGCGGTAACAGTTCGCTCTCGCTCCAGTCGTGATACATTCAAAAGATATTTTGACTGGAGCGAGACCGGAGCGAGACCGGACTGTTGCAGCCAGTGTGAACTAGCAACGGTCCGCTCCAGTCATGATTCAGCCTTTGTATGGGGAAATGTTTCTGCCTTTCATCCTATAAAACATGGAGGATCAGAAGAAAACATTACAATGGGATCATGCAAAAGATAGATAAATAATTAGATAGAGAATAAAATTTTATTTATCACTAATATAAGGATATATTTATATATATATATATATATATATATATATATATATATATATATATATATATATATATATATATATATATATATATATATATATATATATATATATATATATAAAAAATATGCAAAAGTTAATTACATCTTGTGGTTTTCATCCTCAATTTTTTTTTAGTATTTTTTTTCAAGTGTTCCAATGTTCACAAGTAGTTGAAAAATTTAGTTTCATCATCAATATGATGAGGATATAAAGTATGTAACTCTCCTTCACTCTTTCTATCTTTCAGCATAGGATGAACCCACAATCTACTTTTTTGCTTTCTTTATTCTTCTTCGTTAAGTGCAGTGGCGATCACTGCCAAATTGGATGGAGAAAAGTCACACATCCTCCGTCACTGGTGGTATGACTTCCATTAGTGTTGAAGGAGAGGAAGGGATGGGACCGATAGCGGAGCGAGAGCGGACCGGACATGTGAATGCACCAGGACTGACCGGAGTGAGATCGGAGCGAGAGCGAAGCCAGACCAGACCAATAGTGTGAATCAACCCTTACAGAGCGAGCTCAGAGCTCATAGACTGATCTTTGCATAGGACTGAGACCACAACACACTCCACACACCAGGAAAGCGAGGCCACAACCCTGAGTTACATCCTGTACCTGTTTACTGCTAAGTGAACAGAGGCTAGACACAAAGAGGCTTGCCCATTTGCCTCGCCACTTCCCGGGACTCAAACCCAGGCCCTCTTGATTGTGAGCCGAGCGTGCTAACCACTACACTACGTGGTGTGTGTGTGTGTGTGTGTGTGTGTGTGTGTGTGTGTGTGTGTGTGTGTGTGTGTGTGATTCACCTCGGTCGTCTGCTGGTCACCCAGCCAGTCTTCCCCATTACGGAGCGAGCTCAGAGCTCATAGACCGATCTTCGGGTAGGACTGAGACCACATAACACACTCCACACACCTAGAAAGTGAGGCCACAACCCCTCGAGTTACATCCCGTACCTATTTACTGCTAGGTGAACAGGGGCCACACATTAAGAAACTTGCCCATTTGCCTTGCCGCTTACCGGGATTCAAACCTGGCCCTCTCGATTGTGAGGCGAGCGTGCTAACCACTACACTACGCAGTGTGTGTGTGTTATGGCCTACAGCACCTGTAGGTTACTTGAAGAGTATGGGAAGTGCTGTTAAGCTTCCACCCAATAGCGGCGCAAGCAATTTTATTTATAGTAGTACCCATATTAGGGCCCATATCAACTACCCAAGTGCATCTTTGGTGTAAGGCAATTCCATCTCCAACTAGAACCTGGGTGACATGTGGGTAACTTTAATCCACTTGACAAATGACAAAGTTTCAAGGTGCCACATGCAGGCTTCATGCTACACACAAGACAGCAGGCATGCCTAGTGCAACAAATAGTATTAGTGTGTGTGGTGCTAACTCACCGCTAAGTAATCCTCAAAAATCTCTTTGGCTTTATCCTCCAGCTTCTTAAATCTTGCCTTGTACTCTTCACACTCCAGGTAGAAATCTATATACTTGGTGTATTCACCTGCTTCACCACTCTCATTCTCCAGTTCCACCAGGAAGTCCCTGAAGGCTTCCACCCCCTCAGGATCCTACAAATAAGTTGATGGAGAAGTAATTATCACACATTACATATCAGAATGTTCAGATGTTACATTTCATTTCTACTTATCAACTTCACAGATCATTAATATATAAAAGAATCTCCATCTGGCAACCCTGCTTTCTTACAAGGATCAATATAACCTATAAGGATGACACAGCAAAACAAAACTAGCTATACAGTTAAATCAACAGAACTCATAGTGTGACGCTATCTTTGGTGGTGAGCACATTTCACTTCGTCAGCTGCAAGTGTCACTCACCGCCAGCAAAGCATTGATTGATGAGGACCACTTCTCTCCTTGGGGTTTGGTCGGTACTTTCTTCTTCACCTGCTTTGCTTTCTCTTTGTCCGTCTTGGCAGTAGAGGTGGTGGTGGCGGCGGCGGCGGTTGTGGTAGTGGTTGTCTGAGGTGCAGGCTGGGCAGCACCCTTGGTTGGGGAACTCGGGGAACTCATGGTTGCCGCAGCACCTCAGCAGACCTGGCAGGAACACAAGTGAACTGTCTGTGTTCCATCATTGCTTTCTTACTCCCAGGAGGATTTCCTCCAGATGTTTATGGGAGTGGTGTGGCATCAGTGACAAGCCAATCCGTCTTAAGGAAGGTTAGAGTGACTTGCCCCACTTACACCACACATTTTGTGTGTGTAGTGCCTGACACAAGATGAAATGAGAATAATTGAATTTGAATTAATAAATGTTAAAGAAAATATGATGATAATTAATAAATTACCCCTGTTTACATTTTCATTGATTACTTTTTGTAATTTTTTGGACATTTTTAACTAAAACTTAACTATACTAGAACTCATCCATAGCTACCCACAAGGTGTGGCTCCTCTTGGGTGCGACGTTGCCACTGCTATACCAATACCTTCTTCAAAGAAAACGGAGTGATGATCGTTCTCTACTTCACTAAAAGAAGTCAGAAGAGACCCAAATACCTATGCAGCTATATAGTACATTAAATGCAATAAAGATTCTGGTTATATACATGAAAATGAGACAAGTAATTTACATATTTGTCAAATAAGTGCACATACGAGTAGAAACACAGTAATATATTGAGTGGTTCCTTGCTTGAGTTAAAGGTAAAAGTGTTGCCCGATTTGCTTTCTCTTGCAAGAAATACCTATTAAGGCGGAATATAAATTCCTTGGTCTGGCTGCGCAAGACAGTGTATGACGGGGAAGCGTCAGGGGGTCCTTCCATGGTAGTGACCAGAGGAGAAGTGAAGCGACACGTGCGTGGCGACCTGACTCATCCCCCCTGGGATGAGTCGTGGCCCCCCTGGGTCGTGAGTGGCAACGTCGCCTGACCTGATATGACACATCACCGTCCATGTATATGAACTAGCTTAATTTATTTTTGTATATGATAATTATTTATATCATCTACCACTTAATTAAGGTTTCTGAATGTTCTGAGAACGTTATTTTTTGATAATGCTATGATTACAGGACGGTGAGTAGTTTGTTTTTATTGGAGATTTGGCTTAGTCTCACGGCAGACATGGCCAACGCCCTATGGGTAGGTACGGATGGGTTTTAGTATAATGACTAACCTTGGGGAATGAAAAACAAATAAATAAATAAATAAAAGCTAACAACTGTGTTCTATATCTTGTAAGAGTACTTTTACATATATACGCAACATTGCCGAGAATAACATTATCAATGGAAATAAGGAATTCTGCCAGAAAAGGTGACCACACTGACTTAAAACATCAAAACATGTGTAAATGACGTTCCACTTGCAGGCGAAAGAACAAATATCAACACCAAACATTATATACATTACAAATATATGCTAACTTTTTGACTTGCACCATAATCCTCATACCACGCCATGCCAATTGTATAGTGAAACGTATTCCTCGAAAAAAAAAAAAAAAAAAGGCAATGTTACCCTAAACATGCAAACAGTCAAAGATTAATGTTGATTTCCACAAACTCATAATGCCACATCAAGCCGTGGATAATCGTACTTGTATTGAAGCAGCTACGCCACTATGCCCATTATGCTCACCCTTAAGGCCATGTAAGAAAATTCCAAGCTCCGCGAAGCCTACGTCATGCCCCCAGCCTTCACTCAGACGTGTTATCACTGTTATGGTCAAATTCGGTATTGTTACAATGTCGGGATTAATTATTCGTGGTCTTTCTCTGTGATAGAAAAGACAAGTTTTCATATATTATGTAATGGAAATATGAATAGAACATAATGATTGCTAAGGGACTCTCTCTCTCTCTCTCTTTCTTCCAGAGTTGTCTTTTTTTTATTTGTTTTTAGTCAATGTCACATCTTAATTTTTATCTTTTTTTATCTACATGCATTTTATTTTCCCTTCTGATAACCACATAAGTTCGGTCGCTGCGCAAGATTAAAAACTTTTCAAAATGTTGATGAGATGTGGCTTAACCATTGCATCATATCAACACACTACAATTGTCTTGCTGAATATCTGGATTATTTTCAGAACAATGGTGAGTGCAGGGAGCGATAAGGACGGTAGGACGCGATAAGATGCCGAGAACGTCTGTTGGCGAGTGTTCCAAGTTCTTTCTTTGGTTAGAAGTTGAAAGAGTTGCCACGCTCATTCATCTCAACCTTTATTTTCACTGCTATCTGCCACAGCCCTCCTTAATTACCAACCACCTGTTGTACAGGTGTTTCCAAACATTACTGTCTAGAAATTGTAACATTATTTCTTCCTTTATTCCCTCTTTCCTGCAGATGCTTGTAAAAAAAATCCCATGTATTGCTTTTACAGCTGTGAATTGTTGCATATCGCTGTGGTTGGGTTGATTAAATCCTTGGGTGAAATTGTATTTGTCAAGATTTGTAATGAAATTTCCAGCAGATCAGACATGATACACAGCTGCTGGAGTGAAACCGAAATATTATAGACTTCCGAATGTAGATCATAGCACATACGTCTGCTCCAGTCCTACCTTGAGCCTTACCTTTCGAAAACTGAAAGTGAAAAAAAAAAAAAAATAAAAAATAAAATAAAAAATAAAAATAGGTAACGATTTTATTTATTTATCTATATATATATATATATATATATATATATATATATATATATATATATATATATATATATTATATATATATATATATATATATATATATATATATATATATATATATATATATATATATATATATATATATATATATATATATATATATATATATATCTAGGAAAGTGAGAGATGGGGGGAATTCTCACAGTTAGAAGTACTTTAAAGATCTTTTACCTAGTTAGTCGGCTGTGGGACGTGTCACCTTCACCGTAGCTGTGAGCAAGGTCAATATAGAACTTGGCTGTGAGTGGCGTGGTGGCGTATACAAAGTAAGGCGTGCCGAGGTGTGACTTGTTCTGAGGTGCGTCGTGTTAAAACCCCGGTGCTGTTTGACTCGGATGTGTGTTAATCTTTCTCACTGATTACACAGGTGATAATATAAGCGTCGCCTCTGTCCTCCCCCTCACTGTATGTAGAGAAAGGGAAATGCTTATCGTCAAACCTACGTCACGTCATTATTATTTAAAAGAAGAAGGAAAGAAAAAAACCAATGACAAAAAAAACATAAATCAAGTGGAAAATGAATAAACAAGTAAATCAGTGAAACAAAAAAGAGGAGCACACTAACTCGAAACAAAGAATGTAAATTAATCACTCGCCAGTACGTACCCGCAACACTACAAGGTAAAAGAAGACTATTTGAGGCGTGAAGTGCATTGATCGCCTGTCACTCCATCTGTGTCTCCGCGCGAGGGAAGAAAGGAAGGCGTGATAAAGACTTGCTTTCCACTCAGTCCTTCTTGGTTTGTTCTTGTGGCGCCTCGACTTTGTGGGTGGAAAAAAGGTAAACTTGTGACTGACGACTTGCAGGTGAACTTAAACTTTGTATTCCGAGTGATAAAATGAAAGCAGCGGAAGGAGGGAGGACGGAAGAGGAGGAGATAGGGGTAGGAGAAGTTAAGAGGAGGAAAAGAGAAAGGAAAGGAAGGAAAGGACGAGGACACCAAGATGAGATGAGGGAATGTAGAAGACGAGAGAAATTAGGATAAGGAGCAGAAGAAGAAAAGAAAGAAAAAAGACTACTGGAAAAGAGAAAGAGGAAGCAAAATTATATGATACAAGATAAAGAGAGAGATAAAAAAAATGAAAAAGAGAAGAGAAGAGAATAGGAAACGTAAACAAGTGAAGGGAATTAGATGGAAACAGAAGGATAAGGAGAAAGGGGGAAACAAAAGAAGAAAGGTGATAGGAGGGGAGGAAAGGAGAAAGGTCTGGAGGAAACTTCGATGCTCCGTGATGTCCTTTAAACTTCAACTTTCGTCATGGTACTTTTTTTTTTTCCTCTTTCCTTTCCCTTCTCCTCCCCCTCCCCTTCCCTCCCCAGCCACCTCACCCTCCAGACCCGGTATGTCGAACTGACTGCCTAGCAAACTTGGGAACTCTCGAGGAAGTAAAGAAAGCAAATGAAAAGTTCTACACATTTATCTTGAACTGAATTGAATGGAGCGGAATTTCCAAGGAAACAATAAAGGAAGCCAATTTTTGCGTTCATGTGTGTGTGTGTGTGTGTGTGTGTGTGTGTGTGTGTGTGTGTGTGTGTGTGTGTGTGTGTGTGTGTGTGTGTGTGTGTGTGTGTGTGTGTGTGTGTGTGTGTATGTGTGTGTGTGTGTGTGGGCGCACGCAGGTCAAGTGCATTTAGTTATTGACATCAGGTGGATAATATCACTATTGTTGGAATATTTTCCTTAACTAGTTTTGTTGCTTTCAGCTGACGGAGCAGTACCTTCCTTTAGGGCTGGGGGTAGGCCAGGGCCTGGGTGGTGCCGGTGGGGTCGGGTCGGGTCGGGTCTGGGGTATGGCAGGAGAGTGTTATAGCTACAGTCAATGTTAAAGGGGGAGCGGTGACCTCTGTTCTGGCCGGCACATTTTCGCGCATCTTTTCCCTGCTCGCCGCATACAGAGATCAATGAATCTCCCCGTGGACTGATTGGTTAGGAAGAGTTTAGCTTAGTCTGCTGTGCTGGTAAAAGAAGAAAATCTACGTGAAGAATTTTAAAGCTAAAGTATTAATGCTCCAGATTTTATATTAAGTTTTTAGCTCACACTTTTCTTTTTAAGTGGGGTGAAGGCTCTTCTGGAAGAGTTAATTAACTAATTAAGCTCAAAGGTTCGGGAGCACTATTGGAAAAAATGCACGTGTATGACCTTTTTTTTTCATCAGATATCAGTGTCGATATTCTGATCCTACTTTTTCTTTAACTTTTTATATTTTATTTATATCTAAATCTCTCTCTCTCTCTCTCTCTCTCTCTCTCTCTCTCTCTCTCTCTCTCTCTCTCTCTCTCTCTCTCTCTCTCTCTGATGTACCAATTATCTGACGTACAATTTCATGTGTACACGGTTGCTTACCTTTCTAATCTGATCTTGACTAACCTAACAAACCTAACCTAACCTAATCTAGCTCATCCATATCTAACCATTATATTTACAAGTCATAACAAAGCTAAATGAAAGATGCGGAATGGGCGAACAACCTAACCTAACCCAACTTGGCCAGAACTTTAAAGGGGGAAGAGCCGCTGCCTAACCACCACGCTGCGAGTCACTACCACTAAGTTAAAAGCCTCAGTTGATTGCAATAAAGGGAAGCCGAATTTGATATGGTTGACCTCACACTGCCGCACGCCGCAACCGCAACTATACAACCACCATATCTCTCTCTCTCTCTCTCTCTCTCTCTCTCTCTCTCTCTCTCTCTCTCTCTCTCTCTCTCTCTCTCTCTCTCTCTCTCTCTCTCTCTCTCTCTCTCTCCATCGCTCTTTATTTTATCCCTTCTTTTTCCTTCGCCTTTTATAGTCTCCTCTATCCCTTCATCCCTCCTGAACTCAATTTATTATTAGGATTTTTTCCCCTCCCCGCGTGCCAAATATAGTGCGGGTAGAGTTTAGTCCCCCAGGTAAATGTGCCGTTTTCTTTGCCTCATTTTCCCGCTTAGCTTTGATCCTAACGTGTATTTAAGTAGTTATTTACTTTTAATTAATCGATAAGTGCTACTATTTGACCTTTGCTGTTACTGAAGTGTTCTGTTATTAATTTTATTTTCTTGTATAAATTCGATAATAAATCTCCAAAGTTAGGTCCTACTTACGTTTCTTTCAGCACCAACGGAACATAAACTGACAATTAGGAAAACAAAAGGAAGGAGCGGAATTAATCAGTCGCCATCTTGAGGTCCTAATGGGGGAAAGGACGATGAAGGAACTGAGCAAACAAATACACACTAGTAAATACCAGGAGAGATGATGGCTTAAGTTTTTTTTTTTTTTTTTTTTTTTTAATGTTACGGCCTATAGCGCCTGTAGGTACACCTGAAGAGTGTCTGGGAAGCGCTGTTCAGCATCCTCCCATTACTGGCGCAGGTAATTTTTTTTTATAGTGGTACCCATATTAGGGCCCATATCACCACCCAAGCGCATCTTGGGTATAAAAACCTAGAGCCTGGGTATGTTGGAGACATGTAGGTAATTTTAAACCACTCGACAGTTACATGAATGTATTGAACACGGGCACGAAAATCTTGTTAACCCCTTCAGTAGTAGGACGCATTTTTTACCTTGAGATATGTGTACGATTAGACCATTTTCTTGACATTAGGAAGGCTCTATGGAGGTCAGAAGATTAACGGCCACAGTCTTTTACTATCTTAATCTCCACATAAGTTTCTGAAGCAGTATAAAATCACCAAATTTAAAGAATAATTAACATGAAAACACGTCATGGTAGTGACCCTTTGTGCAGTGGCTTAGATATGGCGTCTAATTGTGAAACGTTATTTTTTTTTTTTTTTTAATTTTCATGGGTACATTCATGGGTAATCTGGAAACCCATAAAAATCTATACATCACTGAAATCCGCAAAGCATCCTTGGAAAATACTAACAGCTTCAACTTTGGAATTCACTACCTGCTTATGTATTTCTCCTCTCCTATGATTGGAACTTTTTTTTTTCCCAACTGTAGGTTTCAATACACTTATCTTCTGGTAAACTCTAGAACTCCCTACCTGCTTCTGTATTTCCAGCTTCCTATGACATGACTTCATTTTAAGAGGGAGGGCTGAAGACATTTATCCCTTTGTTTTTACTAACTCTCTCGGACCTGTAAAGGAATTGACAACTAAGTGGGCAATTTTTTTCTCATTTCTAGTTGCCCCTGGCCAGTTTTCCCCTCTTACATAAAAAAAAAACTCTCTTGATAATCCATTTGGCTGTTCTCTTCGGGGACCAGTACCGCAGTATTACAATAGACTTTTATATTAAGCTTCCTCTCTCTCTCTCTCTCTCTCTCTCTCTCTCTCTGCACCAGATCCTCTCTTACATAAATAAAAATAAATTAGACCTGTTAAAAATCATAACGCGTACGTGGAATCGTTTGAGAATGCTGAGTGGAATCAAACATTATAACCTCTCGTCTAGAATTCTTCTTCGTAGGATTTGTGACTAAGGAGAGCCGTGCCTTGAGCCATGCAGCCTTTGAGCTATGTAATGCACCTTCCCATCAAACCTGAGAGGGAGATGTAAGCTCGCACGCCGCTCACAAAATGGCTGACACTTGTGTTGTAGATCCGAGCCGAACCGATCAAGAGGACGAAATTACCGCCTGAAGCCAGACGCGCCGCCCTTAAGAAACGACTTAATTAGATGGACAGGGGGGAGAGTGTCGGTGGCATGGGGTGTAGGCGGAAGGAGGGTGTCAGGGGGTAGCTATTCAAAGGGGGGGGGGAAGTAGGTGCCTCTCATAACCCCGCTACAGTGACTTTCGTGCTTCTAATGTCCTTAGCACTTTGTTCCTCCTTGAAACATGTTTATTGGGATCCTCCTCCTTAGGTTTGTTTACGTCACATTGGAGGGAGGAGGAGGAGGAGATGGAGGAGAAGGAGGAGGAGGAGATGACGAATGGAGAGTGAGAGAAAAAGGAAAATTAAAATGGAAAAAAGAAAAAAACTGCAGGGTAAATATTGGTACCATGAAAACTGAAGATATATATATATATATATATATATATATATATATATATATATATATATATATATATATATATATATATATATATATATATATATATATATATATATATATATATATATATATATATATATATATATATATAAATAAAAGTAGGAACAATTAATAGAACATCATCATCAACAGCACCAACAACAGCAACAACGGAAGAAAAGAACAGACAAAGACATAGAAGAAGAAACAACTGGAGTAGGAAGATAAGAATCAAAGGTAATAAAAAGAAATGAGAGAAAAAGAAAAAGCCAAACAAAAAACAAGAACAGATACAGCAGCAAAAAGAGGAGGAGGAGGAGGAGAAGGAGACAGACGAGAAACAAGAGGAGCAAGAGCAGCAAGTGGAGAAGGAAGGGGCACTTGGAAACGCTACGGAGGCACGCACAGGGGAGAGACGCATGGATTCAAGTATTAGGTGCATACAGCGTGGCCTAGTCAATCCCCATGGTGCCGTTAATACCTCAACCCCACGCCGCCCACCTCCTCACGCCCCGCCTCTCCCTCAGGTCGCCAGTAAGCTGAAGGGCGTGGAATAAAGCGAGAGTAAAGATGAAGTATAGCAAGGGAAACGAGAGGCAGAATAAGGGCGAGCAAAATCAACTGAAATATGGAACAGAGGAATAATCCGAAGCGAGAGGTCGACATTGAAAGTTGAAGTTGTATTGAAAATTGACTGGGTAAGGGAAAGCCGCTGAAAATGGAATGTGTAACGCGGGAAATGGAATAGAAATGAGAGGGAAAATTGCGTGAAGGGCGTTGGCTAAGGGCCGTAGGTAAGCTGTGGGTGTTAGGCAGAGAAAGAGAAAGAGAGAGTAAATATAAAACAAGTATTGGCAAAGAGTAAAAGGTAGAGGATCAAAGAAAGAAAACTGATAACTTAAATGCACAGTTGAAATTAAAGAGTCTAAGAAAAGAGAAAAAAAAATGTAACAGAACATTATATGCACTTGATATAATGAAAGTGAACATAAAAAAAAGAAAATCGAATAAAAAAAAGAATGAAGCAAAACAAACAAAGATACGCACAAAAAATAACAAACCTAGGAAAGAGAACAAAGAAAAAATATTTTGAAGAAGAAAAAATATTTGCATCCGCGAACAAGAAAGAAATACAAACAAAAATGAAATAATATCTGAAAAAAGTAACAGACTGCGTGCATGAATAAAATGTAAAAAGGAGAAAATTAGGAATGAAAACTGAATATGAAATAAAAATCCGGAGACTCAAACATGAGGATAAAATTTGAATAAACTAATAAAGAGAGAGAGAGAGAGAGAGAGAGAGAGAGAGAGAGAGAGAGAGAGAGAGAGATAAAGGTGACCAACCACTTGATAACTTTTTTCGGTAACTTTCATTCCTGCAGTGTGTCAACATATACTCTACCCGCGGAATGTGGCACCCATTTTTTTCTTTTTTCCTTTTCTCTTTTTTTTTTTTTTTTTTGCCTTTCTAGTACGCAGTTCATAATTTTTTTTTTCTGTTGTACTATTTGACACGTGAAACATTTCTATCACTACCAGTTTGAGTTCGACACGTATCTATCATTCCTTTCTTTTTTCTTTTTCTTTCGCCGTTGTGTGTGTGTGTGTGTGTGTGTAAGATGGACACCGGCCCAGGACAACGAAAAAGAGGGGGGAAAATAAACACGTCCATAAAGTCCTTAGTTAAGAAAAAAATAAATAAGCAAATAAAATGTGAGGAAAAGTTCATTCTCAAATTAATATCAGATTCTATCAATATGTTCCTTACTTTAACTCCTTCAGTACTGGGACGCTTTCCTACCATGAATTTGGGAATGATTAGACGATTTTATTTACATCAGGAAGGGTCTATGGAGGCCAGAAGATTTATGGCCAGAATCTTCACTATTTTAATCCCCACATAAGTTTCTGAAGCTGTATGAAATCACTAAATAGTAAGTAGAATGAATATGGAAACACGTCATAGCACTGAAGGGGTTAAAGAAGAACCACTTTATGTACGTAAAAAAATACTATGGAGAATATACTCTTATTAATACTGGCCTGATTCTCAAAGTACCTCTGTTACCTTTTACCTTTCCATTGTAGCCTTGAGAGTGATCATTTCGTCTTCTAGGTCGTTTCTTTCAGGATAATAAACAATACCAAACATTCTTTTTGGGAAATATAAGAGATATTTTTATTCATTTGTACAAACAAGTATAAAATGTTAGTTACACTTTGACGTGGTAATACAGGACGAACATATAGAAAGTAACACTGAAATGAATTGTATGATAAACATTGAGAGAGAGAGAGAGAGAGAGAGAGAGAGAGAGAGAGAGAGAGAGAGAGAGAGAGAGAGAGAGAGAGAGAGAGAGAGATAATGGACAGACAAAGAGAGAATACAGTAAATCGTGCAAATACCAAAGAAAAAAAGGACAAACAAGCCTTCCATAAGTTAACCCCCGTAGCATCTGTCCACAAAGGGAAGAGAGGAACAGTGATATAAAAATAGCTGCCCGTAACCGAGTGTCGTGTGTGTTGCGTGGCGGGGAGGAAGCTGGAGGAGGCGAGGGCGGTGGACAGGGCTGAGCGGCGTGAAGGCAGATGTGTGGTGAGGGAGGAAGCGATGGAAGAGAAGGTTTCATTCGCGTTAGGTAAGGAAAGGGAGAGAGTTCACAGTGTTTATTAGCGAGTCTTGTATTTTTTTTTTTTTTATTTAGTTTTCTGTTTATGATGAGTATAATTAATTGCCTGGTTTTATTCAGTTATTTGTTTTATGTTTTTGTCTTTTTATCTATTATTCATTTTTATTTATCTTATAATTATGTGCGTTTGGTTGAAATATTCATTGTGTTTTGTTAGATGAATGACCTTTGCTTTCTCTTTTAATGTCTCGAAAACGTTTTATTTGTAATTTTTTTTTAATACTTTTGCCTTTACCGTCGCATCATGAGAGATATATTCTTTAAAACAACCTGGTTAGAGTGATTTCTATTACTCCCTCAACGCCAGACTTCAAAGACTGAAAGACATATACTTCTCTAGATGATTACACGAACATTACAAAATTTCCATCCATTAAATAATTTTGTGCGAGATGTTTCAGAGTGACGTGAAGCAAAACACACAAGGCTTTATCCTGAGGTGAATTTTGTGAAGCTGCTTGCCTGCCAGTTAAGTGTAGTCAGATGTTTATATGAATTTTCATGTACTTTGCGCGCATTTGTGTTAGGAGAGAATGGTGCGTGTGGGTGTAATGTGAAGGAACGGAGAGGCTATGGTGGTGGTGGTGGTGGAGGGGAGGGAGAGTGGGAAGATAGTCTCACCCCAATGTTTGATTAGGGAAGGACAAGGGGTGGGGGATGACCGGGCCTGGAAACTCACCCAATATTCCTAAAAATATTGAAACATTCCGAAAATCACATTAATCTAAAAGTCAAACACACACACACACACACACACACACACACACACACACACACATTTTACTGTCACAATTCTCCTCGACCTCCACGATGAATAACTTTTTAATACAGTGTGACCTAACATCGATAAATTGTCGTCCAGTGCGATGCTGCTGCTGCTTCATTTGTTTTGTGCTAATGATGAAGAGCAGCAGGAGCAGGTTAGAATATGGCGGCCGTTGTTTCACCTCAGCTCGAACCCCGTCACACAAAACACCAACATAGTATCTGAAACGGGATTCGAAGCTTTCTATCTCACGGTTCCAATTTTTCGTGACATTTGAGGCTTCGAATGTTCCTTTTACACTCTCCCTCTTCGTCTCTAAATGAAAATACGGATGACACAAATGAAGAAATGAGGAAATACGGGAAATACACCAAAACGATTACGTAAATGAGGAAAATATAATACAAGACGGTGTTGGTTTAGGAAAATACACGTTTTCTTTTGTTATGATTGTACACACAGAAAATGTAAGACACCGAGGATAATGGTTGTGTAATAGTGTTAATGGAGGAAAATTGTGCCCCATTGGTAGGTAAAAATGGATTATTATATACATGTCACTATTGAGATGTGTCCCATTAATGGTTGTAATGAGCGCTTTCTCTCTCTCTCTCTCTCTCTCTCTCTCTCTCTCTCTCTCTCTCTCTCTCTCTCTCTCTCTCTCTCTCTCTCTCGAGTTTATATTTTCATTTTGATTCCATATTCCACTTTTCATTAGTCTTCGGTCAGATTTCTAAACCTTCTCATATTGTTGCGTTTCATCTTCAGTGAGTTGTTATCGTTCATAAAGTTTTGTACATCCGTTTTAGTTTCACGCTTCAGTTTTCATTACTCTTTACCCTTTTTTTGTGTGTGTTTGTGTTTCTCATATCATTATTGTTTGTTTTACGTCTCATCGTCATTGAGTTGTTGTTAGTGTTATTAGTTCTGTATTTGCTCCTATTTTTCCTTAATTTTCGATATTGCACGGTAACATATTTTTTTTTCTTTATCTTTTTTCTTTAATCTTCGTCCAAAAGTTATGGAGTTATGCATTAATGTTTGGCTCGCGGTTTTGTGTTTTCCTTCCGCTTCTCTCGCCTGTGCAGCTTCCCAGTATCATGGATGTGGAAGTTGAAAGCCCTCAAGGATAAGAGATCCATTGTTTTCTTAGGCAACGTTTCATGCTTTACCGTACTTGATGTTGAACTTCCTGTGTGTACCATTAGTTGTAAAGGAAATGACAATATATTCCCCATTAATTCGTGACAGATGATCTTGTTTTGTGTTGTGTTAATTGCTTTAAATACGTAATTTATTGATATAGATTCTCATTCGTTTTATTTCCATTTCATTCAGCTAATTGATGTCAAATATTTCAGTATTTTTGTCTTTGTTTAAATATGAATGTATTTCTTCTCCAAAATAAAGGAAATGATTTAATTCCTTGTAAGGGCTTCTGAAAAAAAAATGTATAAGAAAAATAAGATAGATGAATCCATTGACATATATAACTTATAACTAGGATTTTTTGTATGTCAGTTCAGATCCCTTGATTCATTACAACCGCGTGCCAAATAGTAAATAGTCTTCTGTGCTGCTTAAATACTTTCTACACTCACGTAAAACTCCTTGCGATGTGACGGTAGAAGAAATATTTACCTCCGCTGCCACTTGCATTTTATCTCTTGCTTACCTCCCTTCGTCTCTCCTTTATTCCTTTCCCTCACCTGCTCGCATCTTTTCCCACCGCTAACGTGATTTCTTAACTCAATATCTGTCCCTTTTACCCTTTGAGCCTTTCTCTAGTGACATAGCTTCCCTGCCCACCTTATTTTATGTCCTCTTGTGGTCTTATACTCTTCCATTTCCCTCCTTTCATCATCATTATCGTCGTCATCACCAGCGTCATCGCCACCAGTCTCTATCATACCCCAGCAGGACAGGGCCTCTCACAGTCTTTTCTCGATCTATTCCAAGCAACAACAGGAACACTTCTGATCTTACCTCTTCCCCTACTAGTTCTTTTGTTTATCTGTCCGTCGTGTCTTCCTTTTAATGCTTCTAGATTGCTCTTCCGTAACTACTAATTATCTGCTCTTATCTAACAATTCTTTACTATCTACTTATACTTTTGTCTACCTTGAACATGGTGTAACTTTCCCATATCTACTATTTTTCTCTTAACTTCATTTAAGATGTCCTTAATTTTTGTTTGTTTTATGATACAAGAATTTTTCTACTGTTACTTATCTTGAGCCTTCACACCTCAACTAGTTTCTTCTGAGAGTCTACACAGTACGAGGAAACATGAAGGAACAAGGCAAAGACCAGACACACTACTCTCTACGGTAAAGATAAACCTTCTTCAAGTTCCTCTTTCTTTATGTACTCTTTCTTCATGTATTCTTCTTCATGTATCTCTTTCGTTCCCTTCATCCTTCACTCCACTTCACTCGTCCCACTTCTCATATTACCTCCTTTCATCCCTTTTCCTTCATCCTTCACACAACCTCACACCTCCCTCACTCAATAGCCTTATTTCCTTTTTTCCTTTTTTATTCGTTCTGTGATCTCATACCCACTTCTCCTCCTCCATCTTTACCTATCCTCGCTGTCTTGAGTTCGTCCTCCGCCCGTCAGGGAATATAAATGACAGGGTTGTTTTCTTTTTCATTCTTCACCCGCTGCAGTGATCGTGTTTCCAGACCCTTACGGTGGTGTGCTAGGGATGATCCTTGGGATTTTAATGGTGTTGATTTGGGTCAAGTGTCTGTGTGTTTTTTCTACTTTTCTTGACTTTTTGAATGTAACGGGATAGGAATATGGGAAGTAAGATGTATACATAGTATATAAATGGAGAGATGGATTGATAGATAGATAGACAGATAGATAGATTGATCAATTGATAGATTGATATATAGATAGATACCTGTGTCTGTGTGTGTGTGTGTGTGTGTGTGTGTGTGTGTGTGTGTAATTCACCTCGGTCGTCTGCTGGTCAGCCAGCCAGTCTTCCCCATTACGGAGCGAGCTCAGAGCTCATAGACCGATCTTCGGGTAGGACTGAGACCACAACACACTCCACACACCGGGAAAGCGAGGCCACAACCTCTCGACTTACATCCCGTACCTATTAACTGCTAGGTGAACAGGGGCCACACATTAAGAGGCTTGCCCATTTGCCTCGCCGCTTACCGGGACTCGAACCCGGGCCTCTCGATTGTGAGTCGAGCATGCTAACCACTACACTACCCGTAGTGTGTGTGTGCGCTTGCGTGTGCGTGCATGTGAAGAGGGTACGAGCGCGCGCTCAACTAAATCACCCCAAACAAGAGGCAATTTTAGACTCAGCACCGAACACCACAAAGGAAGCATTACAAAAATGAGGATGGCCGCCTGTCAGCTGGATTCCTGTGCTCCCAATTCTGAGATCAGCCGATGTTCATGCCTGTGAATAATGCAACAGTATCCCTAACCTGGTGCGGACAGTTTCTGCCTTCCTGCCTTCCTTCACCGTGTATTGTTGAAACACTAGAACGTTCTGCGATACTCTTGAAGATCTGATTTATTTGTGTCATTGTTTCTTATTTATGTAACTTTCGTATTTACGTAACTTTATTAATTTGCTAATTTTTCACTGTGGCTTCGTTCTTACTTTGTTCATATAGTTAAAATGTTGAAAAATTGTTAACAAAACGTGCTTTTCTCCCATACGTTAATGAATAGAACGCAAATACTGCATGGTATTACTTATTCACAAATCCATCGTTCTTTAATCATATCATTGCACCTGCAACTCATCAAACTGTCCTAACAAAGGGATTGATATGTTAAATTATACTCGTTTCAACCTTCTGATCCTTTAACTTAACCCTCACCTTTCCTCACCTTTCCTCACCTCCTGCTCCCCTTACCTCACCTTCCCCTAACTCTTCAGCATAAGACCCTCGATACTTATTGTCCTTTTAATCAAATTGTCCTTATGTCTCCCTTTCCTCCCTTCCTTCAGATTTATCCGTCTGTCACTAGAGAACCTCGTGCATGCTGTTCCTCACGTTGCGCAAGTGTGTGTCTCGTGTCTAGGCTGTTGTCACTATTTGGTTAGATGAGCACAGTTTATTTTGGATAGGACTCACGTAAACTTCATCACTCATATTCATCTCTCTCTTATAGCATTTCGTGTATATATTGGATTTCTTCTTTCCTTTCCCTTTAGAACTTTAATTTTGCTCTCCACTTTCTAATCCTCTTCTTTCCACTCCTCTTGCTCCTCCTCTTTATTTTCTATTTCTGTTTTCTATTCACCGTTTCATTTTCATAGATTTTTATCTTATTTCTTTCCACCTGTAAGACTGTCATATTATGGTTTTTTTTTTTTTGTTTGTTCGTTTTTTTCTTTTTCCGGGTGAGAATCGTCCTTATTCTGGAACTGGCGACTGCAATTGAGGTACACACTTAAATTAAGACTGGACTCTATATATATGTACATGTAAAAAAATAGTGCAGCGATGGAATATCCACTCCTACTCAGTCCGGAGTGCTTTGTTTTGCGCTCCAACGTTTCTCAATAATTTGATAACAGTCCGAACCCGCAAGTATAGGAAATATGTTAGGTAGTGAGGAAATGAGGGAGTCGATAGGGACGCAGCACCCTCGCACCTTGTAAACTTGGGCAGGGCGCGGGTTCTTCCCATCCTGGCCTGCTGCGCCTCCTGCCAACACCTTCTGTAGACGGCAGGCGTAAGGAATCCGGATTGGAGGGGCATGCCAAAGGATGAGACTGACCTTGCGCGTGCACACACACACACACACACACACACACACACACACACACACAGCACCAGCCAAAGACGTGTCCTTGGCCACACCCGTGAGAGAGATAGACACCAAGTCACCTGGGGGCAAGGCCACCACACGCGCACCATTCAGCAGCCAGTGCCAGTGACACAGAGGAGCCGGAGGCCCGCCACGGGCACACCTCAGACGGTCGTTTCAAAGTCCATGTCGGTGTAGTCGAGAGCATAGGCACTTAAACTTTTCTCCTTTGGGAGGATCGACTCCTGTGTGGACACCCGCCTGGCGTCCTGCTGCCGCTTCTTGGCCTTCTGTTGGCGGTGGCGGCTCACGGCGGAGATGGTGATGGAGAGCAGAGTGAGCAGCGTGAGGACCGCGATGGTGAGGTACAGCCACGGGATGCGCTCCAGCAGGCAGTTGGCCACGGTCTCGTCACTACCTGCAGGAGAGAGAGGAAGAAATGAATGTGACAGAAATAGAGTTCAAGTATGAGATTACTGGAGCAAGCTGCATGGTGTCACTCAACAAAAATACGATATACAGGGAGGCGGTCGCCTCACCCTTGGGACAGTGCTGGCGGCCGTCGCACCACAGCTCGGAGGGAATGCAGGCCTGGATTTCTGGGCATAGTTCCCTGCAAGGAGTGTGGTTTGGCTCCTCCTTCCACTCCTCAGCTGCCCCAGCACCAGACCGCCATAGGAGGCGTCTCTGCTCAGCGGGGCCGCTGGGAGTCCAAGTGGTGAGCCATCGAAGGCGAAGCTGCGAGGCGCTGCGAGGTTGCCACGCCACTACTAGCGTCGAACCGAGATCGCCGGGCTCTCGTAAGTCCAGCTCATGAACGGAGGATGTGTCGTCTGCGTCATCTTTCTGCTCTGTGGCCTCGACCTCCTGCTCCTCGCCGGGTGTGGTCTGACCCGAGAGGCGCGGGGTGGAGGAGGACGGCGGCCAGAAGAAGGTGATGGCGGCGGCGGGGTCTGCCGCTGGACACACGCCCAACACAGGGTCTGCCTGGCCGGGCACGTGAAAAAACAGCCTGGTGTCTGAGGCGCAAGTACCGTTGTCCAGGCTGGCGCGGGGCAGCGTGAGGAAGAGCGCGTGTTTGGGCGGCGTTTTGAGCAGCCACGGGAAGCCCTCACACTTCGTTTTGGTGTCCGAGGAGGAAGAGGAAGCTACTACCTCCCCAGCGGCGCCCGTCAGCACCCTGGTGGCGCCGATGCACCCCGGTGCCTGCAGGAACTCGTAGGTGACGTTGAAGGAGTAGTACGTGTAGTCTTCATGGGTGAGCATGCCTCGGATGGTCATGTTGAGGGTGAGGTCTGGCCCGTGGGACACTTCCGTTAGGGGAATGTCGTCCTGGGAACAGACGCAGGCCAGCGGCAGCTCCACGTTGGCCCACGGCCATTCAGAGACTGACAGGGACATGTGGGTGGCAGCGCCTGGCAGGCAGCGCAGCGCCTTGGTCTGGCGGTTCACCTCCCTGCGGCACCCAGATGACCCCGTCTGCAGGCTGGTGATGGTGAGGCGAACCACCTGGTCCGGCGCCCCGAGCAGGCGCCACGAGCACGACACCGCTGAACGCCCGCCGCGCCCGTACAGGAACACGTCCCGTGGCGCCGTGAAGGAAAGACTGCCGCTGGAGGCGCCGTCGCTGCGGATGACGCGGATGCAGGGGTCCCCCACCCACTCCCCTGCCTGCTGCCGGTCCACAAATTCATACCTGGGGAGAGGCCGTCCTTAATTGTTGTGTCGTGCTTCTGTTATAACATAAAAGAAATTTGGAGTGGAAATTTAGTACTAAGCTTGTCACTGTATGTGTGTGTGTGTGTGTGTGTGTGTGTGTGTGTGTGTGTGTGTGTGTGTGTGTGTGTTTGCGCGCGCGCGCGCGCAGGTAAAGATATTTCAAAGAATACTGGAAGGTCTCTGATTCAATTCTTACCTGAACAGAAAAGAGACTTTGGTGACAATGCTTCCGTCGCCGTAAAATTGGGACACACTGAGGCTCTTGCCGCTGGACACGTAAGACTCGTTCCTGTCGCAAGGTCTGGCGAGGGTGTCCTCCCTCAGCCGGCGTGCCCGGTGACAGGTGCGCATCTCAGAGCCCCGGCAATGACTATCGATGGTGGTGCCGTTCGGCCACACCCCATCTGCAATGGTGAGCTGCGTGGTGCACAGCTTGCCCTGCAGCTTGGCTAGTTGTGTGGTCCTGGTGTAGTATACGAAGGTGATCCACACCACCTGGTCGGGCGAGCCGAAGAACTGCCACACGCAGGTGGTGTTGGGCGGTACACTGTGGCTGGCGCCCTCCACCCAGCCGCTGCTGTTGTCGCTGCTGCGGATCACCACGCGACAGTCCTCTCCGATGGAGTCCTGCGGGATGAAGCGAGTCTCCGCCTTCAGCTCAAACCCTGCCAGGTGTGTCCAAGGCATCTCGTGCACAGGTTTGTCGAAGGCTGAGGTGGTGAACTCAATGAGGACGTCCGGCCCGGAGGACACGATCTCCGGCACGATGTCACCGCGGCAGAAGGTGATGAGCACGGGTGAGGTGGTGGAGTTGCCGTCATATACACGCACGTAGTCCCCCACGTAGTAGCAGTCGCCGTACAGCTTGAGGTGGCGCTCAGCCGTGTCGTGGGGCTGCGCCTGACTCTTGATGTGCACGAGGCGTCCGTCTTTCTGGCTGAGGACTATGATAGCCTTCGTGCCGGGCGGCGTCTTGGTTTGCCGGAGATGGTAGTAGCAGGTGGTGTTGCGCGGGTACATGCCAGGAAAGTTTGGGGACTGCACGTAACACGGCTGCTGGTCACAGTCGGAGAAGAAAGCGTTGCACACAGTTGTTTTGTCTCGCAGGCCCAGGAACTTGGGGTGCGACTGCCTCCCGTAACGCACCACTGCGTCCTCTCGACGGAGGAATTGGTACGTCATCTTGACGTAGAAACTCGGGAAGTCGTCGAGGGCGGTGAGGTCGTTGACGGTCGGGAGCCGCGTGATGATGACGGACACAGAGGGCGTCTCGGAGTAGTATATGGCCAATCCAAGGCCGTCTCCACACCAGAAGCCCGGCCTGCAAGGGAGAGAAGAGTTAAGTAACGCCAGACATTTAACCCTTCTGGCATCTCTTGCAGACTAGCTGAGGGGGCTGCAAAGTCCCTGGAAGATTCCATCCTGCCGCTTATTTTGTTCACCCTCTGAAATTGCATAGTAAATGAGGAATACGAAAACGTCTAAACCAGTGTCGTCACCTCGCAATAATGCGATTCATAAAAGTGATAACAGGTATGAGTAAGGAAAAAAAATGATAAAATGCTTTTCAGATGATCCAGTGTGTGTGTGTGTGTGTGTGTGTGTGTGTGTGTGTGTGTGTGTGTGTGTGTGTGTGTGTGTGTGTGTGTGTGTGTGTGTGTGTGTGTGTGTGTGTGTGTGTGTGTGTGTGTGTGTGTGTTTGTGTGTGTGTGTGTGTGTGTTCAAGGAGAGGAGGATGAACTGTAGCAGTTTATGAGTTTATTAATCGTCATTCTGGCACACATCACGCCCACCGTCACCGAATAGTGGGTGTCCTCGGAGCGGTGGCGTGCACCATCCACGGCCTGGGGCGGTGTCTGCACTGCGGGCTGTTGTCCATTGCTCACTGACTGCCGCGAACGTTTTGCAGCCTTATATTATTAAAGGATGAGGCGGACGCGGCGTGTCTGAAGTTGTGATGTGTCCTTGCGGCCTTTAGTGTGTCCTTGCGGCTTTAGGACACGTCTCTTCCATTCTGTTTGACACGGACACAGAAAAAATAAACATTGAATGGAAGGAAACAGCGAACTGACAGTGAAATGCATCAGCAGGAGGAAAGGCGAGGCGTGGCGAGCGCAGGACGTGAAATACTCACTATAAATTATTTTTGCTTCAATTATTAAAACCACCACAGCTTCGGTTGTTGTCGGAGCTTTTACCGGACTTATGTTTTAAAGAAGCACAACCACGCCCACGTAACCCTCCCTTCCCTTCGCCCTCACCGACGCCCCGCTGGTGGATCGGGCACGTCTCCCGTACGCACCAACGCCTCCCGCCGGGCATATAATTCTTTGAACTTTAGCAGAGTCGCTCCCTGGAGTTTGTGTGCGAGGGATACACGTTTTCTCTCGCGTTCCCTCATCTGGAAGTCAAGTCTGTGAGTGCCTCAGGATTCTTGAGCTGAAGTCTTTGAGGAGAATCACAGAGAGAGAGAGAGAGAGAGAGAGAGAGAGAGAGAGAGAGAGAGAGAGAGAGAGAGAGAGAGAGAGAGAATGCGTTCATGCCTCGATTTGTGTAGCTATAAAAGAGTTTGGTTGTGTCAGTATATAGTGCACTTAAAAGGCAGTTTTGTATCGAAAATTTCTGGTGTGTATATTATATATGTAAGTTAGTATGTATTATTACCATTATCGTCTTACATATCCCACATCATCTGCCACAAGGAAACAACAATAACAATAATACATCTAATAGTTACTTCATGTTCCTCTTACTATCTTTTCCTCACATCCATCCTCACCTTCCACCTCTGTACCACCACAGGGACACCACCACACATCACACTTACTTGTACTACCTCCATCCTCACCTCTCACTTCTATACCACCACAGGGACACCACACACACCACACTTACTTGTACATCCTCTGGTTCTCAATGATCTGCATGTGGCCGTGTGGACAGCCATGATCTGTGTGCGAAATGAACTTGCCCAGGGTGAACTTGTTAAAGGCCAGTTGGATGAGGTCTCCGTGCGGGCCCCCGGCAGCCACCAGCGTCAGGTTACACACGGGGCCTCGTCTCGTCTTAAGCGGCCACAACACCTGCAGTTCGTATGTCTTGCCCACCGTGCCGTAATACAGTCTGTTGCACTCTGTTGGGTGAGAACGGGAAGCCAGATGTAATTCAGAGAAGCAGGTGTAACTCAGAGGAGAGAGAGAGAGAGAGAGAGAGAGAGAGAGAGAGAGAGAGAGAGAGAGAGAGAGAGAGATGGGAACTGTCTTGTCCCGCACCCAAGTTTTCTTAAATTGTTGTCAAGTTCTCCAGCGTCTCGAGTGAGTCTTATCTTTCTTTTCTTTTTGTACGTCAGTATTTTTATTCTTTCACTTCCCGCGTTTCCTTTCCTTCCTTCCCCCTCCTTCCTTTTCCTCCTCCCCTTCCTCAATTTGTTTGTCTATATTCTTTGCTACTTTAGTCAAACTTATTGCTCTCTCTCTCTCTCTCTCTCTCTCTCTCTCTCTCTCCTGGGTATGTTTATGCTGTTGTGTCTCGTGTGGCTGTGTAAGTCTGTGATAACGATCGGACGTGAGCAGTGTGCGGTACTGTGTGTGTGTGTGTGTGTGTGTGTGTGTGTGTGTGTGT
>NC_059274.1:6237500-6245000 GCF_017591435.1 Portunus trituberculatus
CTCTCTCTCTCTCTCTCTCTCTCTGGCGTCGTCGTGGTGGCTGGAGGGGTAAGGGAGCGAGCAGTCATTGAAATACGGATGAACTTTCCGCCAAAGGGACACTCCTCATGTAGTTTTCATAAGCAGCGTCCACGGAGTCGCCGCAGTAAACATGCTATTCTATTTCTCTTTGAGGTAACTCGCCCAGACATTCCCCAACCTCCACTGCCGCCCAGAGCCTTTCCCTCCGATCAGCACTTGCGGCGGTGCGTGTCCCTCTGCCTTTGCTTACGTTACTATGTATGTATGCTGGTTTGCTTGTCTTGTCTGGTTGTCTCTTCGTTTTATTATTTTCTTATCCGTTGATCTCTGTTTTGTCTATCTATCTGTTTGTTTTTCTGTTTATTTATCTGTTTGTCTATCTGTCTGTCTGTCTGTATCTATCTATCTATCTATCTATCTATCTATCTATCTATCTATCTATCTGTTTCGGTCTGTCTAAGAGAATTCGTGTCTGCACCTGTCTCTATTTACTTATTTGATTATTCTCTCTCTCTCTCTCTCTCTCTCTCTCTCTCTCTCTCTCTCTCTCTCTCTCTCTCTCTTGCCTAGGGGGAGATTGCTTCACTGCCTAGACACTGACGGAACATACACCTTTATATAGTTGCTGACATTTAATGGCTGACAATACTATGATGATGACGATGATGATGGTGATGATGGTGGTGGTGTTAGTTGTGGAGGTAGTGGTGGTGGTGGTGGTATAATGAGTAGGCAGTTGACGCATCGTTAAAGTAGATTATTTAGGGTGAAAATGAGTTATCTCTCTCTCTCTCTCTCTCTCTCTCTCTGTACAATGGGAGTTTGTGTGTTTGTTTCGAACTTATCTGCGTTTAGACATGCTGCAGAAAACCTTAGATTGCCTACACACACACACACACACACACACACACACACACACACACGCACACACACACACACACACACACACACATACACACATACATAGACGTCGTATCACTAAGACCCGGTAAACAGATTTCCCTCGACAGCCCCTCAGAACTTGCGTCTCGAAGCGATACTGATAAACTTTAGGACATTCCCTGCCTCCTCCAGCGACCGCCTCCTCCCGTGTATCTTCTCGCTGAAATTTACTGATAGTTTCCCTTGCAACACCTCCTCCTCCTCCTCCTCCTCCTCCTCCTCCTCCTCCTCCTCCTCCTCCTCCTCCTCCTCCTCTTCCGCTTCCTTCGGTACATTGGGCACAGACGGTGTTCCAAGGCTAAGAACATTCAGGCAAGTGTCCTAAGGGTTCTGATGTTCGTGGGTATTACTAGAAGATTCAGGGAGGGAAGGGACAGAGAATGGGATGCGTCGAGTGAAGGAGGGCTCTCTCTCTCTCTCTCTCTCTCTCTCTCTCTCTCTCTCTCTCTCTCAGTCGCTGATGGATCCTCCTTTACACTAATGAGGTTAGATTCCCCGCCAGACCCACGAATTCTGTGCTTCACCTGATCCGCGGATATCTGAGGCGCGAGATCCTGTTATTGTTTCCGATGCCTCACTGTATCCTCGCTCCCATCCCAGATCACGCACCGGCATTCTAACTAGCCGCTGTACATTCACCACGGAAACTGGCTTAGCTCTTGCCTCGCGCTTGTCACTGGGAAAGCTGCACTGGAGAGGAGGACTGGTAAGGTGGACTGGAAAAGTGGACTAAACTGGAAAGGTGGACTGAAGATGGACGAGTAGAGAGGACGACTGGAGAGTTGGGCTAGACAGAAAAGGTGAAATGAAAAGGTGAAAGATGGATTGGAATAATGTACTGGAAAGAGGGATTAGACTGGATAGGTGGGTGAATAGGTGAAAGGTAGAATGGAAAAGGTGGACTAGAAAGGTGGACTAGACTGGAAAGGTGGACTGAAAAGGTGGAAGACTGACTGCAAAGGTGTACTAGAAAATAATGAAGTAGAAAGGTGGAACGGAAAGATGGTCTGAGCTGGACAGGTTTACTAGACAGGTGAACTAAACAGGTGAACTAGATAGGTGAACTAAACAGGTGGACTAGACAGGTGAACTAGACAGGTGGACTAGAGATGATGAATATTCCCTCATTGGACAAGGAATAAAAGGGCAAGTGTCACCTGTTTTCCCTCACATCACTCTCACGGATGCTCTTCTGTTTATCACTGTGTGTCTATTTTGCTCATTTTGTTGCTTTTTAATATTCATCCAGATATTTTACCTTAGAAAACTACGAGGATGTTTTAGTTTACCGTCAGTGTGTGTGTGTGTGTGTGTGTGTGTGTGTGTGTGTGTGTGTGTGTGTGTGTGTGTGTGTGTGTGTGCGAGTGCGTGGCAGGGAGCAGTGGGCGGGTGTGTGGGCGGCGTGGAGCTCTGCATTGCGCGGGTAAAGTGGATGGACTGAGACTAGCCAAGAGTGTGGAGCCTCAACCCGCGACCCGCCCTGACACAGTACAGGGAGGAGGAGGAAGAAGAGGAGGAGGAGGAGGAGGAGGAGGAGAGGAGGAGGAGGAGGAGGAGGAGGAGGAGGAGGAGAAAGAGAGATGATAGAAGATAGAGTAGAACAGGGAGAAGACAAAGGAGAAGTGGAAGAAAAGGAAAAGAAGAAATGGGAAGAGAACTGCAACAACACAACAACAACAACAACAATAACAACAACAGCAGCAACAACAACATCAACAACAACAGCAACAATGATAAACACTACACCAAAGGCAATGTAACAAACAATAACAACAACAACAACACCCAAAAAAATAACAAGAACGAGACAACAAAAGATGAAAAACGAAGAAAAATAAAAATGTAGAAAAAAAACAAAGAGAGAGAGAGAGAGAGAGAGAGAGAGAGAGAGAGAGAGAGAGAGAGAGAGAGAGAGAGATATGCCCAGGACGACAGAGACAAATACGGAAATAGAAACAATCGTCGCAGGAGGAAAAAGAGAAAGAGAAGAAAGGAAGAAGAAATAAGTAGAAAAAAAGGAAGCAAGGGAGGAAGGAAGGATGGCGGAAAGAACAAGGGAAGGAACTGCGAACTAAAACACATCCCTTCACTTCCCCTCACTTCCTTCACTTCCCTTCACTTCCCTTCACTTCCCTTCACTTCCCCTTCACCTTCCCATCAGTACCCCTTACCTATAGAACAACCAGGCGTTACTTTCTCCCTTTAATAGGTAAGGGTATGTTCCTCCTCCTCCTCCTCCTCCTCCTCCTCGTGTCAAGAGAACAACACGAGGAGGGAGAGAAGACAAAGTGAGAGCAGTGTCGTGGTTGTTAAGAGGGGGAAGTGAAAAAATAATCCTTACAAAGCCTGTGTTTTTTTAATATTTTTTCCTCTCTCACTCTCGTTTTCTGTGATGTGAGAAATAAATGGTTGCGGTAAAGCGCGGGTTAATGTTAAGCTGGAAATAATTAAGTTCCACAAGAGTGTCAGGTGGAGAGGAGGCTCAGAGAAAGAGGATGTGTGTGTGTGTGTGTGTGTGTGTGTGTGTGTGTGTGTGTGTGTGTGTGTGTGTGAGTATGTGGGCGTGTGGGCGTGTGGTTAGTATCAGGAGGGGAAAGCGTGGTGTGCTGATTAGGTCAAGAAATTGTAACCTCGTTTAGCTCTTTCCTATTTCCACCCCAACGAGGGACTTACCAAGAAAATAACCAGATAAATACACTGCACCTAATCCTAGTGGCGGCCTTGAGGTTCAGTCCACGCGAAGGAGCGAAGGCGTGGCTAAGAGTCATGAAGGTACACCTCCAATTAAAAAAGAATGTCACAAATATCGCAAATGTTTCTCTTTTTCTTCATTTAAATTCACCTTTTTCTTGCACGAGGAAGGGCAACGAATGACCCAAAAATAAGGTTAAAAAGTAATGGAGTGGTCGTCGCTAATTTGCCGAGCCCAGAAAAATGTTAAAAAGAAAAGAAAAACAGCTACAAAATAGAGACCAATTTAGTGCTGAGGATGCCCCGGTGCTCCTCTCCTGAAACAATGCAAGTCACGGAAACGACAGAAAGGATAAAAAGATAGACAAACAGAGAATTGCAGAGTTTATGTGCATTTGAGAGGGATGAATGACGTAATTCCAGAGTTTGTTTACATTTGAAAAGGATAAAAGACAAGAATTGCAGAGTTTATGTGCATTTGAGAGGGAAGAAGACAGAATTGCAGAGTTTACGTGCATTTGAGAGGAAAAAAGACAGATTTCCAGAGTTTATATACATTTGAGACGGATGAAAGACAGAATTGCAGAGTTATGTACAACTGAGAGGGATGAATGACTGAACGAGTGAAAGTATTGGTAAACTCTTGCTTTAGTGAACTGGACAACGTACGTATATTGCTCTGCTTCGTTTTTCAATCCATGACAGCACATCTGGCAGCACGTTCATTATGATAGATTAAACCCTGACTGATTCTGATGCGACATTGACATTAAAAAAAATTACGATCGTTGATAATTAAAAAATCCTCTCTCTCTCTCTCTCTCTCTCTCTCTCTCTCTCACTGGTAACTCGATTTTCTTCCATGTAACATTTAGGAAACATAACAAATCACGAGGCGGGAGGTGTACTGATTGCTGTAACGTGGCTGTCGGGCGGTACTCGGCCCACTAAACATGCTTGTGAGAGTCCGCTGTCCACTCCTGTTTGGTAACTTCACTGGCGTTGCTCGTATGTTGTGCCTGTTTAGTATGTACCCTCATGTATTATTTTTGTGTGTTTCCCTTTATTTTATACTGTTTATACTTTATACTGTTTGTCCTTCCCTCTTTTGATAATAGAGTTTGATTTTCTTCCTTCATGTCAGTTCGCTTTTTCGCTGTCTTTTCGTATCTTCCCCATTGTCCTCTTTCATTCCACGTCCCTTCGTTAATACATTAACTTTACACCTCTCCCTCCTCCTCCGACCCTGTACCTTGCTTTATAATAATTGTATTTTATGATTCTTCCCTCCTCCCTCCTCTCCCTCAATCGTCACGCTCATGAAACTAAACCAAAATGAACAAAGCCTCGGAAGTCAATACAAAACATGTGGGTAAGGAGTTGGACCAAAGAAAATGACACAGGAGCAAGTGGTCTGTCACGTTTTCTTTTCCCATCATCCCGTATTATGATTTTCTTCGCTCTGTTGATAATTTCAAAAAAACTTCCCGCTGCTTGTGATGAATTAATGTTGGTGTGTTTTAATGAGGAACTGTAGTGAAGCAGTGAGGTCGTATACCTAGAAGCGAGCAGACCCTTCACTTCCCTTCACTCGTTCTCCTGATTTCATCCCTTCAGCTGAAAAGGAACAAACCTATCGCTTCTCTTCATTGGTCCTCACATCCATACATTTGAAGAGAGGAGGAAAATTCTTGCTTTCACGTGTTCTACTAATACAATTTATACACCAAATTGTGAAAAAAACCCTTCTCTATCCTTTGTAATACACTCAGAATCATTTCCTTCCCTCTACTTGCCCTTCTAACACTATTCCTATAACGGACGAGGCACAAAACCATTCCTTTCTTTTCCACCTGACCCCCTTTCACCACCCCTCACCCATTCATAGTACTGAAGAGAGATAAAACCTTCCTCTTCCCTTCACCTTCCACTTCTCCTCCCAAAACTCTTCCCTTGCACCTGTCCTCCTCACCTCACTCGCAGAATTGAAGAGAACAAAACACTTTCAAGCCATTAATCTGTAGTGTTGTAGCCCACGTAGAACCAACAGTCTCTTTCTCTTGTATTTTCTTATTTATTCTTCTGCTGCTGTAGCTAATGTAGTTAAGTCCTTTTAACGTTAAGCTACTTTTTTATTTATTTGTTATATAATCTCCAATACTAAAGGACACGAGGCTTATCCCACTCGTCTCCAACCTTTCCTCTTTTTCACTCTTCCTCCCAAACTATGATCCCGTTCACGCTTCTCTTCTGCTGGCCACCACCACCACCACCACCACCACCACCACCACCTCGGCCTGCACTCACGTCGATGTTTTCCTCCTCTGCCTCCTTGACTTCCTTGATCCCTTTCCTTCCTTCCTCACGCACTCCTCATCTCACACCACGCGCCCACGCCCCACTTTGTTAATTAAGTAAAGCGTTACCTTCACGGCCGCTCTTCGTTCGCTTCCCATTCGCCAGTTGTTCCCTGTCACATCATGCATTACCTTAGATGTTACGTGAGGAAGTGAACTACGATTACCTTGCTCATTTCGTACGGTGAGGTTAGGTTTTTAACGGCTAGTGAGCTCGCTTTCACCTTCCATGTGCAAGTTTGTACAAGTTTGTCACATCTCGGCTCTTGGGAAGAGAGTGAGTGGAGTGTGTCGTGTCTGTGCGACAGGAAGGTTAGAGCCATGTGTTGAATGAAAGAGGCAGGGTTGAGTGTTTTCCGTGCAAGACAGTGGTAGAGGGCAGTAGCGATCAGTTTTTGAAAATGAACGAAAATACTGACAGCCCGAAAGCAGGTGTTGGAATAGCGTCATCAGGTGGCAGAGGAATAGCATGGTGTCATGTCTGCAGGGTAGGGGCATCTGTAGGTAGTGGAGGCCGGCAGAAGGACACCATCTTAAAGATAACGCCAGGTTTCGTGATCTACACAAATATCAAGTCAAATTTCTCCATCAAAACAGAAGCAACTATACAAAAGAAGTAAAAGAACAGAGAAGAAATAGCCGCGGAAAGTCCATGCATGATGTAAGCTTCCACTTTACTTGTTTCACTTCTTTGCTCTCATTTTCTCTGTATTTTCTTCAGTCTGGGCAGATTGTTGAAGCGCCTTTCGGAGCCTCGAATCTTAAGGACTCTGAAACCTCTTTGTGCGACCGCTGAGGAGGAGTAGGAGGACGATGAAGTGGTTTATTTGCATCTCATCGCGTTCCTTCAGGTGAGACAATGTGCTCAATGAAGCGAGTCGCCGCTGAAATCATCTGACAACATTCTTTCAAGAGTTGACGGAGCGCTGTCCTCTTGCCGCTACTCGCCTGCCACTGACCAATGTCGAACTCTTAAGTGGCATCAAAAATTTATCCAAGGCTCCACTGGAATAGATAAACAAATAATTGGAATTGGATTGCAGTTCACAAAGGTTTGGAAACGTATTAATTTGTAGTTCAGACTCCAAAGGATTGACATGTCATGTGTCCTGCTTGAACAGTCTGGATGTAAGTAAGTCAGGCATATCGGGAGACTAGGTAGAGGACGAACCAAGAGGATTTTGTCTATTAATGGCTTGTTCCTTGAGTGTTTTTTTGCTTCATCAGTGTTTAAACCACTTCAATACCAGGACGCGTTTCCGTATCCATTGCACTTACTATTTGACGAGTTTATGCAGCTTCAGAAACATACGTGGGGATTAGAATAGTAGAGACTGGGGCCATTAACCTTCTGATCTCTATAGACCCTTCCTAATGTCAATAAAGTCTCTTAATCGTACTAAAAGATTAAGGTAAAAATGCGTCTCAGAGTTGCTTCAGATTTAGGGAATCCAAATAGAAGTCACATGGGATGAACTGTGGTAGATTT
>NC_059274.1:6255000-6260000 GCF_017591435.1 Portunus trituberculatus
AAAACACTGATGCCAACAGCTGATCACCCTTAACACACCCTCCACTCAATGAAAACCCACTAGAGCCACGTACACTATCTCTATCATGCTCCCGTATGTTCCTGTCCCTCTAATCACCGCTTTACAACAGTACCTCCCTTCAACCTGTAGCGCAAGAGCAGCCACGTTTTCTGTGGATAAAAAAACGGGTCATTATTTTGGTGTTTATGGCGCGTCCAGTGGTGATGGGATGGTTCAAGCTGCTGAAGGGGTGATGGGAGGGGAATGGGGGTGTATATGGGGTCAGAATGGAGATTTTTGCTTTTGAGTGTTGGTAGGAAGGGGCAGAAAATGAGAATAACGGCTTGTAGGGAAGGGGAGGAATATGAGGAGGGAGGGAAGGAAGGGAGGAAGAATAAAAGTGATTAGAGCAATGTCGGCTTCGAGAGAGAGAGAGAGAGAGAGAGAGAGAGAGAGAGAGAGAGAGAGAGAGAGAGAGAGAGAGGTGTAGGAGAACAAGGGAAGGGGGGATAATGGCTTGGAGAGGTAGAGGAAAGAGGGAGGGAGCCAGGGAGAGAAGCGGCTGAGTCCTCTAGTGTTGGGCCAAGTATCGGAACTGTTGACGATGGCTTGGAGGGCCCCGTGTGACCTCGTTTCTCGCCCATTGCCTCACGGGGGAAAAGGAAAGCGGAATGGCCGGGCACGAGTCTGTCAAAGGGGAGTTTTAACCTGGCACTGGATGATTTTGCCGGTCCTAGAGGCGTGCAAGGGACGATGACTGCCGAACGCCTTGACTTTTGAGTGATCCGGGTCACTTCAATTAACTGAAGCTGATTCTTTTTTTGCCTCGCTTTATCTCCAGTGGTATTTTTTATCTCTCGTTAATTTTTGCGTCGTTATACTTGAGTCTCTTCATCGCCGCCATCACGACGCAGGAGTCAATGGTGAATTTTAATGACTGAAGCGAATAACGAGGAAGTCAGCCCGCTCAAATCTCCAGCAGCATTACCAGGAAGAACCTCATCCAGACAAGCCACTAAGCCTACAGGACGCCACAGCATCTGATGTAACTACAGGATGCCGTGGTATTCATTCACAAGTTTAAGGTAAAAGGAACAGTCTGAAGATGAGGACACACATGAGAGAGCTGTTGAAGGCCACAGTATTCGTCCACAAGATGCAATGGAGAGAGAAAAATTAACAGTTAAAAAGGAACTTTATTATCTACTGAGAATCTATGGAGTCCTTCAAGATGGAGGTACTTTCACAATCACGTGCTGGAGAGACACAGACAGCTACAGAAATGGAAGAGAAGAAGAAATGAGAGGTGATAAAAAATGAGTAAAGAGACTGAGAACGCGACGAAAAATAATGTAAAGAGGAAAATGAGAGAAAGAGAGAGAGAGAGAGAGAGAGAGAGAGAGAGAGAGAGAGAGAGAGAGAGAGAGAGAACCATTAGTATGAGGCACACAGTGGAGCTACACTTGATCCCCAGGGAGACGTCGGCGGCGGGTACTCACGCGTGCAGTGGGCGGGCTCATCCTCGCCGCCCGGACAGTCCGCCTCGCCGTCACAGTACTGGTCGGCGGAGACACAGCTTCCGTCGTGGCAGCGCAACTCTCCCATGTCGCAGCCCTCAGCCCGCCCCGCCCATGAGGCAGCCCAGGCCAGCAGGAACGCCCACGTCCACACCCAGACCCATGCCCGCCCACCACGCTCCGCAGGCCGCCTCCCGACGCCGCCCATCACACTCTGCGCTCATCTGGGAACGTGAAGGAAAGAGGATTAATTGGATTTTCCTGAGTTGTTTGTGTTCGTGAGATTTTTCTTGGGATTTGCTGATATTTCCTGCGTCATTCTATATCAAAGAAAGCAATTTGATAGTTAATAAAGTCTGAAAGAAATTATAGGTGTGTTTTGTTGTGAGTGTGTGTAATTGGTTAAACTCTATAATACTGGGGATAGGTTTGTAATAACTGTCTATGAGAGAGAGAGAGAGAGAGAGAGAGAGAGAGAGAGAGAGAGAGAGAGAGAGACGTGTGTGTGTGTGTGTGTGTTTCACTGTTTGATCTGCTGCAGTCTCTGACGAGACAGCCAGACGTTACCCTACGGAACGAGCTCAGAGCTCATTATTTCCGATCTTCGGATAGGCCTGAGACCAGGCACACACCACACACCGGGACAACAAGGTCACAACTCCTCGATTTACATCCCGTACCTACTCACTGCTAGGTGAACAGGGGCTACACGTGAAAGGAGACACACCCAAATATCTCCACCCGGCCAGGGAATCGAACCCCGGTCCTCTGGCTTGTGAAGCCAGCGCTCTAACCACTGAGCTACCGGGCGTGTGTGTGTGTGTGTGTGTGTACCGATGTGAGGGGAGGACTAAGTGCTATATTTTACTCCTTTTCTTTCCAACTCTTGAAAAAAAGAAAAGAGATATATTTTCAGCGGCAGGCCAATACCCTCCCCCCAATCACTTGACAAGAATGTGAGAAGAACTGGAAAAAAAAAAAAGGGAAGGCCGTGATGAGAATATTGTGTACCGTAGAGTGTGTGTGGGGGTGGGGGGGGGGTGAGGAAGAGGGATAATGGAAAGAAATATCAGTTTTAGTAGAAGTTGTTGGCATTGTAGGTGTTAGTTTTGTTGTTGATTTAAAAAAGGAAAGAAATAAGAGAACGACCAGAATGAGGAACGAAGCGAGGCAAGAAAGAAGAGAAATATATACATTGAAATACATACGAATTATTTTTTTTAGGGACTATTATTGATCTATAAAGATGATAAAGGCTAAGCTACATTACTACTACTACTACTACTACTACTACTGCTACTACTACAACTACTGCTGCTGCTGCTGCTGCTACACTACTACTACTACTGCTGCTGCTGCACCACCACCACCACAACTACTGCTGCTGGCTGCACCACTACTGCTGCATACCAGCACCACCACCACCTGCTGCTGCTACCACCACCACCTGCTGCACCTGCTGCACCACCACCACTGCACCACCTGCACCACCACTGCTGCACCACCACCACCACCACCACCACCACCACCACTACTGCCACCACCACTTGTTGCTGCTGCCACCACCACTGCTACCACCTGCTGCTATCACCACCACCACCACTGCTACTGCTGCTGCTACTGCCACCACCACTGCCACCACCACTGCTGCTGCTGCTACTACTACAACTACAACAACAACAACAACAACAACAACTACTACTACTACTACCACTATTACCACTACTACTATTACCACTACTGCTACTACAACTACTACTGCTATTAAACTACATATAGGAGAACACAATACAACAGATCAAGACCCTTTCCTCGCTACCTTTCCCCAGGGCAGCGTGCCAGCAGGAAAACAGTTAAAAAGGAGCACCATGTCCCTTGTAGCTTGTAGAAAACGAGGACATGGAAATTTTATGGTAAAGAAGAAAAGTAAGGAGGATGAGGTGGAGTAAAAATAGGAGCAGGAGGAGAATGGTGAGAACGAGAAGGACGAGGAGGATGGAGAGGAGAAGGAGGGAGAATAAAGGTGACAAAGTTCACGTTAATGGAGCAAAGTGTTCCATTAAGGCGCTCAGGAAAAAAAAAAAAAAAAAGAATATATAAAAAGAAAAAAAAAATGAAAAAGTGAAACGTACGATAAAAGCCATTGAAAATTTTCAGGGGAATTTAATCACCAACACTTCACTTTCCTCATCATCGAGAGGGAGGGGAGGAGGAGGAGGAGGAGGAGGAGGAGGAGGAGGAGGACGAGGAGGACGAGGAGGAAGAGGAGGATGAAAAGAAGAAGAAGAAGAAGAAGAAGAAGAAGAGGAGGAGGAGGAGGAGGAGGTCTAAGCAAGAGGAGTAGGAGTAGGAGGACGAGAACTCCCATTAATAGTACTCAACGTTGCTCCTTCACAGACTCACAAAACAGAGTGGAGGAAGAAAAAGACGCAGTAGTTCGTGAAGTTAGAAGAAATAGCTTAAACTCTCTCATTTGGAGCCCTGAGTACCTGCACCGGGATTCAGGCAGTGAAAGGACCCAGAGAAGGAATAAAAAAAAACATTAATTTGAGAGGCATAGCGGTCTTAATGAGGTGGAATACTTAGCCAGTGGGTTTGGGTATGTATGGTGTGTACACTGTATAGTATGTATGGGCGTTGTATGGGTGTGATTCTGTTACATGGTCGAAGAGGAATGAAAAAGAACATTAATTTGAGTCTTAGTGGTCTTAATGAGCTGGAATATGTATATGTATAGTATGTATGGGCGTGATGTGGGCGTGATTCTGTTACATGGTCGAAGAGGAATGAAAAAAAGACATGAATTTGAGTCACAGTAGTCTTAATGGGCTGGGATACTTAGCCAGTGGGTTTGGGTATGTATGGTGTGTATAGTATGTATGGGTGTGGTGTGGGTGTGGTTGTGGATGTGGTTGTGTAGATGAAGGTGTAAGTTTGAATATCTGTGGGTGTGGATGTGCAAGGGAGTGTATGTAATGGTGTGGATATGGTGTGGATGTGAATTTTTGATGCTGTTGTATAGATGAAGATGTAAATTTGGATGTGAGTTGGTGAGAATAACGCCCATACTGAGAAACGCTTTCCCCTCTCACTAAAACATTTTCCCAAGACCACAGAAACAAATAGCCGGGTTTTCAAGACAGTTTTTCCCTCAAGAAAAAAGAAAAAGAAAAAAGGAAAGAGATCTTGCCAATTTACCACAAGAACCATAAAATCTTAAAAACTGGAGTATCTTCAATTGGAGACTTTGGAAACTAGTGATAATAAAAAAGCGAGAGAGAGAGAGAGAGAGAGAGAGAGAGAGAGAGAGAGAGAGAGAGAGAGAGAGAGAGAGAGAGAGAGAGAGAGAGAGAGAGAGAGAGCATAAAAAAGTAACACCACTACACAAGCACTACTATGAAATCAAAACTAAACGCAGGATTCACAACACGAGGTACAGGCTTTTTACAGCACGTGCGCACATTCCCTGGAAAACACCGCCGC
>NC_059274.1:6262500-6265000 GCF_017591435.1 Portunus trituberculatus
GAACCTTTGCTCTCATTTCATTACGCCTGTGATTTAAACCTGCCGGGAATATCTGACGTAGAGGAAAAAAAATATGTATAAATAAAACTATCCTATCTATTTTTTCATGGAGTGTTTTCAGGCAGAGCTAAGTATAACCGGAAAAAAAGGCAAGAGCTATATATAATCAGACCAGCTGGCTTATCATGCCTAGTGAGCTTTATTGCGTAGGGGTGGTGATAGTTTGCTCATTAGAAGAAGAGAGGAAAAGTGGACAGGCTACTGGAACCGAATTAAAAATGTAAAGTAAAAATCTGCTGGAATAAAAAAAAACAGCAACTACTTTTCCCAGGTAAACTGATACGATTTTCAGATATTTGTTACTACTGAAATATATTTGTAGTTCACGGTAATGGAGGATTAACTTTATCTGAGCGCTTCTATATTCATATCAACTTATTCATTCGTTTATTTGTTTTACCATTTTATTTGGGTATCTGTTTTCTTGCCCAAGTAACAGTTTATTACCTAATTCTCACTCACAGTTATTTGTGCGTAAATTCATTCCCTGCTTAATTTATTCCTTCACTTAGTAACGTATGATACCGAATGTCATTTGGTAATAATAAAATAACTAATTTATTTTCACAATCTCGTGTTGCGATTCGTTGAGTGATCTGTATCAATTGTCTTTTTACCACCAGAACTAACAAAGATCAAAGCGAAATATGTTTTGATGACAATTAAACCTTAGAATTCTTATTAACACTTTCAGTTGGCCTTCAGTTATTCACTCCCCTCAACATGTCAAATGTAATGGGTGAAGCGAAATTTCGAATGCCCTCTACGTAATAACAGTACGACACTTTACATTCACTTAACATTAACCTTCAGTTTCTTACTCCTTTCCTTTCTTAAAACGAAAACATTCCAACAACTAAAATTTCACTAAAGTTTTAAGCTCAAGTTCATGTACTAATTTTCATTCTATCCATCTCACTAATGCAAGAGGTAACCTGTACATCCATATCACAGGTAAGCCTCGCAGATCTTAACCACTTACCAACATTGTCTTCCTATGACTAGAAATGTTGCAGAAGAAAGTACCAAGGCAAATATTTTGTAGTAATTTCGCATTTATGGAGAGGATAACTTGTTTTTGAATACTTAAACACGTAGAGAAAAGAATCATTAATTATGGTTATTGCTGGCATCTTTTTCTTATACACTGGACTGAACTCTTTAGTACATGGAAAAAAGAGAGAGAAAAAAAAAATGTCACTCTTTTCTTATCCGCTCGAGTGACAAATGGAGAGAGCAAACCTCACGCCAGCAACACACTCTCCGCCTCGCTGCGTGACACATGGCCCAATTCCAAGGCACTGTAGGAAGGATACTTTGCCTACACCCCTGCCCACACCCCGCCCACACCCTACCCACATACCACCCCTTGTCCCCGCTGTTATGATGGCTCAGCACTGCCACGCCCTACACCCACACCACGGCACGCCCTGACACCCCCACTCCCCCTCTCCCCCTTTTCCTCCCTTTTTAATCCAATCCCCAACACGGGCCATTTTTCTCAGGCTATCTCGTCCCCATCCACCTCTCGTCTCCAGCCCCCACCCAGTCCCTCACTCAGCCCCCAGCCAGGCCGTCACTCAGCCCCCCCCAACCAGTCCAGCTGCCAGCCTCCCCATCTTTCACGCCTCTTGTGTCTAGTCCAGTTCAGTCCAGCCGGTTGTTCTCTCTCTCTCTCTCTCTCTCTCTCTCTCTCTCTCTCTCTCTCTCTCTCTCTCTCTCTCTCTCTCTCTCTCTCTCTCTCTCTCTCGTTGCTCTCTTGTCTCGCGCCGGCTGCTCTTTTGTGTAAGAGAGAGAGAGAGAGAGAGAGAGAGAGAGAGAGAGAGAGAGAGAGAGAGAGAGAGAGAGAGAGGATGGCAATTTATATATAAACCTGTGTCTCCTGTGAAATATTTGCCTGTCCCTCTGTCTCTCTCTCTCTCTCTCTCTCTCTCTCTCTCTCTCTCTCTCTCTCTCTCTCTCTCTCTCTCTCTCTCTCTCTCTCTCTCTCTCTCTCTCTCTCTCTCTCTCTCTCTCTCTCTCTCTCTCTCTCTCTCTCTCTCTCTCTCTCTCTCTCTCTCTCTCTCTCTCTCTCTCTCTCTCTCTCTCTCTCTCTCTCTCTCTCTCTCTCTCTCTCTCTCTCTCTCCAAGTGGTAAGGACAAAGTGAGGTATCTTATTACAAATGCATACTTCACAAATACAAACAATCCCCTTTGTGTGTGTATGAGAGAGAGAGAGAGAGAGAGAGAGAGAGAGAGAGAGAGAGAGAGAGAGAGAGAGAGAGAGAGAGAGAGAGAGATTCCACAGGTGTCCTCCTTACCTTTGATCTCCAAATGGTAAGAAAAAGTTTGATTCTTTGAGGGATATCTTTTTCAGGTCTTCTTTTCCCTCCTCCTCCTCCTCCTCCTCCTCCTCCTCCTCCTCCTCCTCCTCCTCCTCCTCCTCCTCCTCCTCCTCCTC
>NC_059274.1:6272500-6280000 GCF_017591435.1 Portunus trituberculatus
TTTTGTCTCTTCTGTGTCCCCAGGAGTCTTTTGATGTGTTTGGGGGGGAGGAGGGATAAGGAATTGATAGGGTTGTTTGAGGTTGCTTAGCGGTTGGTTAGGGTTGGTGTTGGTCGAGGAGGTGGTAATAATGGTGGTAAAAGTGATGGTAGTAATGGTAATAATGGTAATGGTCGTGAAGGTAATGGAAAATATTTGAAGTCAGAATTTTTAGCATGCCAAACATTCATTGAGTGTGTCCCGAAAAACTAATTATTTTCTTACATCTCTTTCATTTATCATCTTTTTTTTTTTTGTTCATTTATCATTTTTCCTTTTGTCTGGTGTTGGTTGTAACGGGGGTGGTTTTGGAGGTGGCGATAATGGTGATAGAAGTGACGGTAGTAATGGTATATAATGGAAGATTGGTCAGGTCATGTCAGGTCATGTCAGGTCAAGTCAGGGAAATTTTCTAACCTCGGTCACTATAGGTAGACAAAATTTGGAGCAGAATTTTAAGCATTCCAAACATTCATTGAGTTTCACCCAGAAAACTCATCATTTTTCTTACATTCCTTTCGTTTATCATATTTTTCCTTGTTTGTTTTCCATTTTTTTCCTGTTTTTTTTTCGTACATTTGCGGGGAGGTGGTAACTGAAAGACCAATGGGGTGAAGGAAGCGAGAGAGGGGGAGATAGTGAGGTGGTGAAGGAGTGAAGGAGAAAAGGTAGAGAATGAATGTGTTTGGAAAGCAGCAGAGAGAGGGGAGGGAGGGAGAATGAGAAAAAAAAAATTGAGGAGAGGAGAGAGGTAAGAGAGAGAGAGAGAGAGAGAGAGAGAGAGAGAGAGAGAGAGACAGAGACAGAGACAGAGACAGAGACAGAGACAGAGACAGAGACAGAGACAGAGACAGAGAGAGAGAGAGAGAGAGAGAGAGAGAGAGAGAGAGAGAGAGAGAGAGAGAGAGAGTGTGGGAGTTAGTTCTGTTTCCTGTGCCCTGAGCAGTCTCCCGGGACAAACATGGAGATAAAGTTAAATAATTAGCTTTTCCGAGGCTACATATCACTGCCTTTCCCTTGTCCGAGGCAGAGGGCGCCAGGCAGCAGATCCATTAGTCCATGTTGCCCTCCTCCTCCTCCTCCTCCTCCTCCTCCTCCTCCTCCTCCTGGTCCGCCTTTGCTTTCTCCTCTACTACATAACCCAAGTAAGATTTTCCCTTCACGGTACAAAAAGTATTCACATCACTAATTAACCAGCCGACAGAAAGGAGGGCCACGGTGCCGCACCCAAAGACACTCCTGTCTCCACGCTTACTTCATGACCCAGAGCCTCCTGTCCTCCTTGTCGTGCCAGGAGGAGGTTTGGCGGCAGCGGCTGGGCGTGGGGTAGCGTGCCTGTGCTCCTTCCTCACTCCTGCACCACAGCGGCTGGGCATGCAAGGAGGCGCGGCGCTACTCTTATTTGTATTTGTCACGGTTCGCGGAGGGCGTGGGAAGACAACGGTCGGGTCTCGCACGCCACCTCGCTTGCCGCTCTCTATTCATCCAAGGTTTTCATGAAGTTTTCGAGTGTGGGTGTAGCTGCGAAACGGCTTATTTTTATGGTAGTGTTTTCTGTGCCAAGCCTGATAGACGTACGTGTGAATGTGTGGGTGAGTGTGTGTGAGTGTGTGTGAGTGTGCGTGTGTCCAAGAGGTAGAATGTGCGTGGCTGTACCGGCAGTGACCAGCTTAATGTGGTGACTGGAGGAAGGTGATGATTGACGCTTTGTTACGGGTCTATTAGAGTCAGGGACGTATTTCAGTTAGTCTTCTCAAACTGTGAAGTGATAATGCACGAGGAATTTAAAGAAGATAGACCACTCGGTTTAAGAGGAGGAGGAGGAGCAGGAGGAGGAAGAGAAGGAAGAGGAAAAGAAAATAGAAACAAAAAGATAAAAACAGGAACTAGAATAAAAAAAAACAGTAAAACAAAAATAACAAGAATGGCAAGAAGCAGAAGTAAAACAAAACAAAAACAAATGAAACCACAAAAAAATCCCAAAACAACACAAAAACATGAGCAAGACAACAACACACACACACACACACACACACACACACACACACACACACACACACACACACACACACACACACACACACACACACACACACACACACACACACACACACACACACACACACACACACACACACACACACACACACACACACACACACACACACACACACACACACACACACACACACACACACACAAACCCTCAAAACACCTTGTAACTTCCTTCCTGCTCTGTTTTCACCTTCCCGCAGCCAGAGACAAGCAGCAAACAGTCCCCGCTATCCTTTGAGTCTTATGGAGCTGCGGGGCTTCCAGACAGCGGCGCGGGAAGCCAAGGAGAGTGACTGGCACTAATGTGGAAGAATATTTGTGTCCCGAGTGCAGATTAGACCATTACTGGGGGATTATGGGGATGAATATTTTAGCTCGTGGGAGGCAGGAGATGCGAATGCTGCTGAGGCGTACTGGGTGAGAGGGAGAGGAGGAGGAGGAGGAGGAGGATGTTAAGTACTGGGAGGAAAGCAGGAAGGGAAGAAAAATAAAAGTGGAGGTGTTTAGTATCAGGAGAAAAAGAAAGAGATGGGGGAGATGAAAAGGTGGTAAAAAGGGAATTGAATGAGGGACGAAAGGGGAGAGAGGGAGAGAGGGAGAGAGAGAAAGAGAGAGGGGGAGAGTAACGTTTCCAGTGCACTGAATGACCTGAGTATTTTCGTCAAGAGAAAGAAAAAAAAAAAAACAACACAACAGAAAAAACATTACTTGAAAAAGAGGTAGGAAAACTTTGGGTATGTTTTAGTTCTGAGTTTGTTTTTTCAATATTCTTTTCCTTTCCCGCTCGTAACTTTACACTTTCCTGTATATTCGTGTGTGTGTGTGTGTGTGTGTGTGTGTGTGTGTGTGTGTGTGTGTGTGTGTGTGTGTGTGTGTGTGTGTGTGTGTATCCTTCATTACGCGCAAGACGATTTAGGTAATGCCAGATGCCCGTCTTTAGCAGCAAGTGATGCCGACACACACCTGAACCATCCATTTCTCCTCCTCCTCCTCCTCCTCTTGCTCCTTCTTCTCTTCCTCCTCCTCCTCCTCTTCTTCCTCTCTCTTCCTTCTCCTCATACTTCTCCTCATCCATCTTTTCCTATTCCTTCTCCTCCTCATCATTCTCCTCATCCATCTCCTCATCCATCTCCTCCTCCTCCTCCTCCTCCTCCTCCTCCTCCTCCTCCTCTCACAAGAGACTAATCAGCGAAGTAAAAGCTCACGGCATAGTTGGAAATACACTGAAATGGCTGGAAGACTGGCTCTCTGACAGAAAGCAACGTGTTGTTATAAATGAAAAAGAATCAGAGTGGCACAATGTGAAAAGTGGTGTTCCTCAAGGCTCTGTATTAGGACCAGTTCTTTTCATTGTTTATATTAATGATATTGATGAAGGGATCAATTGTAAAATAAGCAAATTCGCGGACGACACCAAAATAATGAACAAAGTTACATCAACGTCACAATGGCAAGAACTACAGTGTGACTTAAATAAACTGACACGCTGGGCAGAAAAATGGCAAATGAAATTCAATATAGAAAAATGTAAAGTCCTACACATTGGAAGTAACAATGTACAAGCAAAATACGTAATGAGTAATGTACCTCTGGCAAGTGCTGAGAATGAAAAAGATCTTGGTGTTGTGGTGTCTAAAGATCTCAAGCCGAGCAAACACTGCACAGAAGCAGTAAAGAATGCAAATAAATTAGTTGGGTTCATTGGAAGAACCTTTGAATTTAAATCAGAAAAAGTTATCCTTACTTTATATAACTCATTGGTGCGTCCTCAGCTTGAATACTGTGTGCAGTTCTGGTCACCATATTACAGAAAAGACATTGAAAAACTGGAAAGGATCCAGCGTAGAGTGACCAAGATGATTCCGAGATTGAGAAACAAGCCGTATGAGGAACGACTGGAAGCATTAAATTTATTCAGCTTAACAAAGCGCAGGATAAGAGGAGACCTAATCGAAGTTTTCAAAATTTTTCAGGGATACAACAACCTTGATGTAAATAAATATTTTACTATTGATCATTCCACCATAACAAGGAATAATGGATTTAAAATTACACCAAAACGCTTTAAAACCCACGAGGCAAAGCACTTTTTCTTTAATAGAATTGTTAACATTTGGAATAAGCTTCCTTCAGAAATAGTAAACAGTACTTCCATTGCATCATTCAAAAACAAAATTGATAAATATTTAAAGAATAAACCCCAACAAGCTCTCTTCTTGTCTGAATAATTAAACATGATATTAGTACTATTATTAACTTTCTTATAGATAGATATGTAGAGTTCACCGTAGGGTGAATAATGGAATCTCCTTTCATCCTTTCCTGTGAAAATTCCATGTCAGTTTTTCCATACTGCATGGTTCTTTCCATGCCAGCGAAAGCTGGAGGGAGTGATAGGTGGGGAGGAGCCTTCTCCTGTGCTGCCCTGTCTCTCTTATCTGTAGCCAGTTAGAAGAAGTTACCAAACAGCCTTGAAAGGACCAAGAGGTCTGTTGCTGTTTGGCTTTCCTTTGTATTCCTTTGTATTCCTCCTCCTCCTCCTCTTCCTCTTCCTCCTCCTCCTCATCCTTCTCCTCATCCTTCTCCTTTTCATCCTTCTCCTCCTCCTCCTCCTTTTCATCCTCCTCCTCCTCCTCATCATCATTATCCTTCTCCTCCTCCTCCTCCTCCTCCTCCTTCATTCGTTCCCTTACTTCTCCATCCACCTTTATTTCCTACGTACTTCTTTTCATCCCATTTTTCCTCTTACTCTCCTCCCATACCTTCCTTCTCCCTCCATTTCCTCCTCCTCCTCCTCCTCCTCCTCCTCCTCCTCCTCCTCCTCCTGCTGCTGCTCTCCTTCGGGGGGCCCATGATCATCTAATTTTCTGCCTCATGTTGCCCTGATGGCCCGCCGGTTCGCACTGAGATGGTTTGCACGGCGCCCAGTGACCATCCTCCTCTCGCTTTGCCTCTACTGGTTCTGCCAACTCTCTACAGGCCCATAGTAGTAGTAGTAGTAGTAGGAAGAGGAAGAGGAAGAGGAAGAGGAAGAGGAAGAAAGAAGAAGAAGAAGGAGAGGAGAAGGAGAGGAGGAGGAGGAGGATGTTGTGGTCAATGTTATGTTACCACGAAGAGGGCACAAGAGTAGCTGTGTCGTTAGTTCAGGAACTCTCTCACTGTCTTCTCAGGGGAGTTAACGAAAACGCAGCTTGGGTTTTCCTTATATTAACAATACAGTTATTTACACTACACAAGGATAGTCTTGTACACACACACACAGTCCACAGCTCCCTGGCAAACGCCCGGGGGAGCACAACGGCCAGCTCGTGTGTTCGTCAGACTCCAACTAACGTAGCTCCGTCTTGTCAATCTCTCGTCAGCAAAAACTCACTGACACCGGTGACCGACTCATATAATAAAGAACAGTTACAAATGCATTGGTTACAATAGTTAAAGTATTACTTAATTATAAATGAAAGAAATGAAATATATGATAGTACTAAATATATGTCTATGCTGTTATAATTACATATATATAATCCAGCAACCAGAGGTTCTCATACTGAGCCTGTGGGAACGTATACTGACTTAGCATAAGAAGTGCTTGCATATGAAAATGAAAGGATGTGCTCCTCGCTAAGATCAGCCTCGCTTCTCACGGCTGTGTGCAGAAACAAGGAAAAAATAATTATATACAATTCATATCCTAACAAGGAGGAGGAGGAGGAGGAGGAGGAGGAGGAGGAGTTGTAGTCATAGTATATCAAATGTGCTTTCTTTTTCTTTTCGTTTTTTACCCAGAGATACATTTCGTAGTATCTTAAAGCGAACACCCAGAGTAAGAGGTGTGTAGGGAAAAATGTGTAGCTAATCCCTCCTGCAACACACACACACACACACACACACACACACACACACACACATTACCACAACATCACTGTCACTCATGAGATTATGTCGATAACCAGAAATTTTCCTCTCTAAGATAAGTGAAGACGGAGCATTCTCTCTCTCTCTCTCTCTCTCTCTCTCTCTCTCTCTCTCTCTCTCTCTCTCTCTCTCTTTCTCTAAAACTTGCTGGACGACAAGTAAAATATTCTTGGAGGATTAAATAAACACTTTTCTTGAACCTTCTTCTTCCTCCTCATCTCCTATCCTCCTTCTCCTTCTCCATCTCTTCCTAGTCGTCTTCCATTTCCTTTCCTCCACCTTCTCCTCTTCCTTCAGCTTTTTTTTCCTTCCTTCGTCACCAAAGTCCCTTAATTGAATCGAAAGCGGCGGTGGTGGCGGCGGCGGCTCGGTGTTTTGCCTTCCCGCAGACCAAACACTTCCCTTGTGGACGCTCGCGCTAAAACAAATGAGCAGCGTCGGCTTCGGCTTGACGTCACCCGCCTCTGCCACCGACGACCGTAACAGCACTTGGAAGATTGCTAAGAGGTACCTGGAAGCGCATTCTCGTGCCGTGCTTGAGTTGTCTTCACGCTCGAACCAAGATACGTATTTGGAGAACCCTTTGCTCTCCCACTACTACTCTCAAAGGCCACACAGATGATTGGCCGGGTTGTCAAGAGTGTTTTGCTTAATGATAATGTATAAAAGCGTATTAATTTGTCTCGAGTTCTGCAGAAATTCCCTAAAAAGTTGCGTATACCTTGATTTAGAGCTTTTTGAATGCAGTGGTGCTTTCAGATATGTTTCAAAATGATTAGCCCTTTTTCAAGTGTATTGATTGGTCGCTAACACCGTAAAAATATCTTAAAAACAGCGTGTATCTTCAGTAGAGCGTTTTGAATGTAGTGATGCTTGCCGGGGCGTTTCAGAATGATTGGCTGGGTTTTCAAGAATGTTTCGCTTCATAATGATGTAAAAAGCTTGTTAATTTGTGACTAGTAGGTAGAAATGACCTAAAACATTGCGTGTACCTTCTAATAGACCGTTTAGTGTAGTGTAGTGGTATTTGCACAGTTGTTTCAGAATGATTGGCCATGTTTTCAAGATTGTTTCGCTGGATAATAATGTATAAAGCTTGTTAATCTATCATTAGTACTGCAAAAATATCTTAAAAACAGCGTGTATCTTCAAGTAGAGCCTTGTGGTGCTTTCAGAGGTGTTTCAGAATGATTAACCGGGTTTTCAAGAGTGTTTCGCTGGATAATAATGTCTAAAACTTGTTAATCTATCACTAGTACTGTAAAAATATCTTAAAAACCGTGTGTACCTTCAAGTAGAGCGTTTTTTTAATGTAGTGGTGCTTTCAGAGGCGTTTCAGAATGATTAACCGGGTTTTAAAGAATGTTTCGCTTCATAATGATGTATAAAAGCTTATTAATTTGTGACTAGTACCGTAAAAAGTGGCCTAAAATGTTACATGTATTTTCAACTAGACTAATAGAATGTTGTGCTTTTAGAGGGATTTCAGAATGA
>NC_059274.1:6282500-6292500 GCF_017591435.1 Portunus trituberculatus
TCTCTAAATAAGGAAATGATTAAGGTTGTAAAGGCGAGTTCATCTCTCACTACCCCCTCACAGGTAATCTTCGTCTCCTCCTCCTCCTCCTCCTCCTCCTCGCGCGTCCACCTGAGTTAAAACTGAAATATAAAGATGAAGTGGAAGTGAAAAAGAAAGTTCCGGCTTTGATGTTTCTCTTCCAATTTACGTAAGTCTTTCGTCTCCTCCTCCATTTTGTTGCATAATCTTTTTTTATTTAATTTTTCCTTCCTGTTTTTTTCTTCTTCTTTGCTATATCTAATTTATGTATGTATTTTTTCTCACTCTTTCACTTGTTTAATTTTTTTTTCTCTCTCTCTCTCTCTCTCTCTCTCTCTCTCTCTCTCTCTCTCTCTCTCTCTCTCTCTCTCTCTCTCTCTCTCTCTCTCTCTCTCTCTCTCTCTCTCTCTCTCTCTCTCTCTCTCTCTCTCTCTCTCTCTCTCTCTCTCTCTCTCTCTCTCTCTCTCTCTCTCTCTCTCTCTCTCTCTCTCTCTCTCTCTCTCTCTCTCTCTCTCTCTCTCTCTCTCTCTCTCTCTCTCTCTCTCTCTCTCTCTCTCTCTCTCTCTCTCTCTCTCTCTCTCTCTCTCTCTCTCTCTCTCTCTCTCTCTCTCTCTCTCTCTCTCTCTCTCTCTCTCTCTCTCTCTCTCTCTCTCTCTCTCTCTCTCTCTCTCTCTCTCTCTCTCTCTCTCTCTCTCTCTCTCTCTCTCTCTCTCTCTCTCTCTCTCTCTCTCTCTCTCTCTCTCTCTCTCTCTCTCTCTCTCTCTCTCTCTCTCTCTCTCTCTCTCTCTCTCTCTCTCTCTCTCTCTCTCTCTCTCTCTCTCTCTCTCTCTCCATTCTCACTGGTCGGGACGAAAAGTCAAGTTTGAATAGCTCTCTCTCTTTTCTCTCTCTGTCTCTCTCTCTTCCTCTCACGGTATGAAAACTCTGGTCCACTTGCCCCGCCTTTTTTTTTTTTTTTTTTACATTTTATATACATTTTCTCTTCGTGCAGCCACTCCTACCTGAGCATCCTTATATCACCTGCATGCTGACTGCTAGATCGAGGACAAGTGAATGTATATGTTATTTCGTCTCTCTCTCTCTCTCTCTCTCTGTTTTTTTCGTGTTTTTCAATGTTATTTTTTCTCAGAGTATGTAAGTAGGAAATAAATATGGAAATGCTGCATATGTTTGACTATATAAAAGTTGTCTAGTTTTTTTTTTTTCCGTTTAGTTCGGGGTCACGTTTTGTCTCCAGCATCAACTAGCAAAACAATTTACAAGCGAAATATTTTCTTTGTTTCGCGTATTACAGCATATTGTGTATGTTGTGTTTGTTATTGTTTTATGTATTTCTACACACACACACACACACACACACACACACACACACACACACACACACACACACACACACACACACACACACACACACACGCGGCCCGGTAGCTCAGTGGTAAGAGCGCTGGCTTCACAAGCCAGATGACCGGGGTTCGTTTCCCCGGCCGGGTGGAGATATTTGGGTGTGTCTCCTTTCACGTGTAGCCCCTGTTCACCTAACAGTGAGTAGGTACGGGATATAAATCGAGGAGTTGTGACCTTGTTGTTCCGGTGTGTGGTGTGTGCCTGGTCTCAGGCCTATCCGAAGATCGGAAATAATGAGCTCTGAGCTCGTTCCGTAGGGTAACGTCTGGCTGTCTCGTCAGAGACTGCAGCAGATCAAACAGTGAATTACACACACACACACACACACACACACACACACACACACACACACACACACACACACACACTACTTAAATAACAATCCTACTTCTCCTGTTTCACTTTCTCCTTGTTTTTTAATGTTTCTATTTTTCTAGTGTCTCAAATTTACTTTTTTTTTTTCGAATCCAGCACATTTTCTGCAATAATTTTTCTTTGGTCTTTGGAGATCACGTATTTTTTAAGAGTAATTTTATAGCACCCTCAACACGCCTTTCCCTGTGGCGGCGTCAGAAAATAGGCAACTTAAGGGGATTCTGACAAGTTACGAAGGCAAATATTAGCTTTTACTTTCCTGGGTACTCTATTCTGCCTCTCTCTCTTTTTTCATCCCATTATTTACTTCCCACTTGGTTTCATATTGCTCGTGTCCCAAGCTTTTTTTTTCTCTCTTTTTCTCTCTTTCTTTCATTCACATTTCATTACTTTTAATTCTGTGTGTGTGTGTGTGTGTGTGTGTGTGTGTGTGTGTGTGTGTGTGTGTGTGTGTGTGTGTGTGTGTGTGTGTGTGTGTGTGTGTGTGTGTTCGCTTCTCCAGTTTGTTTTAGTTTCATTTCCTACTCGGTCCCATGATTTTTTAAACTTGTTTTTTCAATAATATTTACCCTTTTTTTAAGAGTTTTCTGGCTATGGTTTGGCCCTTTTTTAGTATTCAGAGCACTGGCAAAAATTGTGTGCATGGATACACGCGCACACTCACGCACACGCACACTCACACACACACGCACACTCATACACGCGCATGCATGCACACACACACACACACACACACACACACACACACACACACACACACACACACACACACACACACACACACACACATACATACATACACATAGAGAGAGAGAGAGAGAGAGAGAGAGAGAGAGAGAGAGAGAGAGAGAGAGAGAGAGAGAGAGAGAGAGAGAGAGAGAGAGAGAGAGAGAGAGAGAGAGAGAGACCAATAAAGATATCATTGTCATTTCTAAAGCCATTGAAAATTCACATAAAGGAGCAAAATACGCTAATTTACCGATGTCTCCAAGAAAGTCAGTTGTGATTTATTGCACGAGGCGACTAGTTCAAATGTCTCTGTGTCCTCTCTGTGAAAGGTCAGTGAAGTTTAAATGTCACAAGCATACAGTTTTGTCTTTTCCTGTTAAAAGATACTAAATATTTGACAAGGTTAAATGCACTCTTGGGAGAGGTTGTTATTCTATTCTACCTTGGCTCTTTGTTGGTTGCTCAGTGGTCAAATTTGCTATGATAGTACGGTAAAAGAAAGAAAAATGTTTAGTGAATTTTTTCCCCCTTGTAGAAAAAGAAAAATGGAGAATTCGACCCCGTAATCGAGGAATGTGTTCGAATCATGTCTCGAATCCTACTTCATTTCTGTCTGTATGGAGGAAAAAATTCGTTAAACAGATGTATTTTCACCGTAGTTATAGCAAATTTGACCATAATGCGTTAAATTATGTAGCAAAATGTATACTTCCCTTGGTCAATAATTCATCTCTCGGTCAATCAGTCTGTATCTTTTTACCTTTATTGTCCCTGACCTCTGAAACTCTGCACCTGTGAAGATCGACGGTCACTTTCATTTAATTGTTTGTTCCTCCCTCAAATCAAAATATATTGGTACACTCGTGGCCTTTCCATCCTGTCATTCCTCAGTTTTTTTTTTTTTTTCCGTCTTCCTGTAGTTTCCGTTTTTCACTTGTATTTATTTTATTCGATTCACTATTGGTCCTGTCGCATTTTTCCCTTGCTCTCCCCTCCTTCTCTCCCTCTCTATCCCTCCCTTTTCTCTTCCTCTCTCCTTCCTTCCTTCCTTCCGCAACGTACTCTGATATTTAGTACTGCGACAAAACGGGTTATGCAGTATGCACACACACACACACACACACACACACACACACACACACACACACACACACACACACACACACTAGTTCGTTTTCTCATATCCAGACGTATTCTCAATTTGGATCATACAACATAACACCAACTTTTCAGAGCGTGCGGATTTACTTACCAAAATTATTGACATTATCTCAGCGGTGCTATTTTGTGAGTGTTTTTTGACAGAAGTGATGGTTATGTTGGTGCTGTAAGCCAAGGTCGTGTGAGGATGTGTTTGGCAGGATACAGGGAGTGACTCTTCCTCTCGTGGGACTTTGTAGAGTAAGAAAGGAAGGGAAAAGTTAAGAGAGATGAATTCTTTAGGGAGACTGTGTGAGTGAGCTGGTAGAGAGAGAGAGAGAGAGAGAGAGAGAGAGAGAGAGAGAGAGAGAGAGAGAGAGAGAGAGAGAGAGAGAGAGAGAGAGAGAGAGAGAGAGAGAGAGAGAGAGAGAGAGAGAGAGAGAGAGAGAGAGAGAGAGAGAGAGAGAGAGAGAGAGAGAGAGAGAGAGAGAGAGAGAGAGAGAGAGAGAGAGAGAGAGAGAGAGAGAGAGAGAGAGAGAGAGAGAGAGAGAGAGAGAGAGAGAGAGAGAGAGAGAGAGAGAGAGAGAGAGAGAGAGAGAGAGAGAGAGAGAGAGAGAGAGAGAGAGAGAGAGACGGACAGACAGGCAGGCAGATATATAGAAATTATGAAAGAAAGACAAATATTAGGGATGCAAGAGAGGAAAAAAAGAAAAAAAAACAAAAAACAAGGAAATGAACATGAAAAAAGACAAAAAAAGAGGAAAACAATAGATAACAAATATACAAAGAAATAAGGAGAAAACAATGAAAAACACGAACATCCAGAGAGAGAGAGAGAGAGAAGCCCGACGTGTGTGTACTGTCGGGGCGGTAAGAGGGTAAGAGGAGGAGCAGATCCCTGAAGGTGTCACTCTCAGCTTTACTCTCTCTGCCTTTATGAGATAGGCTTCCCTGCATATTGAGTGAAACCACGGCTTCCCAAACCTTTGAGCTACCTGATAATCCCCAGAGAGAGAGAGAGAGAGAGAGAGAGAGAGAGAGAGGAGAGTGGGACGTCTTTCTCTTCCTCTATTTCGTCTTTTTTTAATTTTTTCACCTTGCCTGGAGAGAGAGAGAGAGAGAGAGAGAGAGACTGACAGACAGAAAGACAGACAGACACAGACCCAGACAGAGAGACAAAGATGTGAATGAAAGACAAATGCAAGAGAAACAGACAAAAAAAAAAAATAACTGCAATAAAACGAAAACAAAAAAAGAAAGAGAGAGCGAAAGAGAAATTGCAGAAGAGGAAAAGTTTTAAGACAGAGAGAAATGGAAAGGAAAGACAAAAGAAAGAAAAAGAATAAAAAAAACAGACGATGAAATTCCACAAACATCTCGCTGCAGTAAATGTTAATGCAAAACTGACTCTTAAAAGTAGAGAGGAAGAAAACGTATGGCATGGCTGGAAAAATAAAAGCTGGCAAATGCATATTAATGGACAAACATGCAAAACAGACAGTGATAAATGCTTTACGAGAGAGAGAGAGAGAGAGAGAGAGAGAGAGAGAGAGAGAGAGAGAGAGAGAGAGAGAGAGAGAGGAAAAGAGACAGTGATTAGTGGAGCTATTACACGGGCGGAAGAGAGAGAGAGAGAGAGAGAGAGAGAGAGAGAGAGAGAGAGAGAGAGAGAGAGAGAGAGAGAGAGAGAGAGAGAGAGAGAGAGAGAGAGAGAGAGAAAGAGAGAGAGATAAACCAGCAGAAACACATATCTTTAATCAAAAAGACACCTACAAAAAAAAAAAAAGACAGACAGACAGATAGACAGACAGACAGATAGATAAGTAAATATATGGACAGGAAACAAGAGAGAATGGAAGGCTCGTTATATTTATGGCGCTTCATAACGTATAATATTCAAAGTATGGATGTTTTATGCTGATGAAACGAGATTAATAAGGATTGCGTATATCTGTCATTCAGTTAGTCAATTTATTTATCTTTCTATATCTATCTATCTATACGTTTATACGGATTCTCTCTCTCTCTCTCTCTCTCTCTCTCTCTCTCTCTCTCTCTCTCTCTCTCTCTCTCTCTCTCTCTCTCTCCTACTTATAATTTCGTTTTTTTATCTTTTTTCTTTGTCTGACCTGAATAAAATAATATTACACCATGTTCTTTGTCTTGAATTTTGTGTTCACCGCTTCTTTTTCATGACCTTTTTTTCGATTTTTTATTCTTTTTTATTTTTCATTTTGTTCACTCCACTCTGACGCGCCGGACAGGAAATGAAACGTGCAAATGACGCCCAGCAATGTAGTAAGTAGCAGGACGACCCAGTGACGCGCCACACACACACACACACACACACACACACACACACACACACACACACACACACACACGAGTCAGCACAAGTGTAATGGTTGTGGTATATGTCACATAGCACACTGCTTACAGTATCCTGCTCCTTCCTCCTCCTCCTCCTCCTCCTCCTTTCTCCTCCTCCTTCCTCCTCCTCCTCCTCCTCCTCCTCCTCCTCCTCCTCCTTTTTCTTTCACTTCTTGTAATTCCTTTTAAATCTTCCTACTTCTTGTTTTTTCTGCTTATTTTTGTGTTTTTATCTTCTGCTTCTTACTCTGCTCTTTCTTCCTCCTCTTCTTCTGTATCTTCTTGTTCTTTTTCCTCCTCCTCCTCCTCCTCCTCCTCCTCCTCCTCCTCCTTCTCCTTAGGGAACCATGCATCTGTCCCTCCAATATCATCTTGAAAACGACAAAAAACATCTTCCATTATATTTTTAACTTGGAAACTGATATCCTTCTTATCCTACATTTTCTTCTTTTTCTTCCGTCTACCTCTTTCTAACGGATAACTCTGATTCCCTCTCTTCTGTTCTCTTTTGTTTTCCCTTTCCCTCTTTTTTGCGTCTCTTTCTATTAATTTCTTCCATCTCAGTATTCTTCCTTCTTTTCCTCCCTCATTTTCCTTTTCGTCTCTCTCTCTCTCTCTCTCTCTCTCTCTCTCTCTCTCTCTCTCTCTCTCTCTACTCGTGTTTTCTTTTAGAGCTGAGGAAAACTAGCCAAAAATATATGTTCTTGTGTTTTTTTCGTGGTCCTGGAGACAAAGCGAGGATGTTTGTTGTTGTTGTTGTTGTGTGTGTGTGTGTGTGTGTGTGTGTGTGTGTGTGTGTGTGTGTGTGTGTGTGTGTGTGTGTGTGTGTGTGTGTGTGTGTGTGTGTGTGTGTGTGTGTGTGTGTGTTCTTCTTTAGTGTATCCAGTAACATTTTTCTTTAGTGTAGAAGGAAAAATAAGATAAGTTAAAAAGAAACCCTCTCTCTCACTATATATTGCATACCTAAACTTACTTAACACTGTATTCTTTAACTGAAGACAGAAAACAATGAAAAAAAGAGGAAAATACAAAACGAGAGGTAAAAACGACAGCATTTCTAGATCTCATCGTCTTCACCCTCGCCCCCTCAAAATAAAAAATTCCTGAGCCACATTCCTCGGTACCTATTTTCCCCGCTGCTGCTGTGTAGGGGGCAGCGCTCCCCACCAGGTAATGGAACACGTATTATGCGTGAGACCTGACCGCTGGGAAGAGGGAGCGAAGAATGGTGGAGGAGGAGAAGGGAGGGAAGAAGAGCCGTGAGAGAGAGAGAGAGAGAGAGAGAGAGAGAGAGAGAGAGAGAGAGAGAGAGAGAGAGAGAGAGAGAGAGAGAGAGAGAGAGAGAGAGAGAGAGAGAGAGAGAGAGAGAGAGAGAGAGAGAGAGAGAGAGAGAGAGAGAGAGAGAGAGAGAGAGAGAGAGAGAGAGAGAGAGAGAGAGAGAGAGAGAGAGAGAGAGAGAGAGAGAGAGAGAGACGCGTACATTCCTTCAAATTAATATATTTTTCTCAGCTATCACTGCATTTAATTTCTTGCACATCCTCCACATTCGTCAAACTCACACATATCCTCTCGTGTCTTCCCTAACCCTCTTCTCTTCCTTCGCTTTCCTTCAATTTCCTGCTCCTCTTCCTCCTCCTCCTCCTCTTCTACTGCTCCCCTGGAAGGCTAATGTGGTCAAGCCCATAAATCATAGGAGGGGAGCGCGCGCCCTTTCCAGGAGGGGCACAAATGACCTGTTGCTGCAGGATACGCGGGCCAGCAGATCCTTCCCTCGCTAACATTATATATATTCCCTTTTCCTCTTCACTGGAAATACACGGGAACTTTTACCTTCACTGTTATTCGTGTTGTGAAAGAGCGGGAGTGTTGCGTTGTTTGTTCTGTCCTGTTCTGTATTGTTAACTATTGTTATTATTGTTTTTTCTTTCTTTTTAGCATTAAATGTCACACTACATGATTTACGTATTTGTTTTCATTTCTCTATATTTAAACGCAGATTTTTTCCTTTTTAATTTTTGTTGAAGTGAAATGATAAGAAAATGTTTGAATACTTGAGTGTTTTTAGACATACTTATTTTTCTTTTATTTCTAGTGAACGAAAAAAAAGAGAACATTACTTAGTTTAATTCACTTTTGAATATATTAAATATATTGAGACTTTCACTAAATAATACGTTTTATTCTCAATATTTTTTGGTCGTGGTAAATGACAAAGATATTACTTACTGCCTAAATGTATTTTTTAATATACATCAAATATTTTTCTATCCTTGTTCTAGTGAAGGAAAAGACATTGCACTTCCTGTATACCTACTATTTTTTGAGGTTTGGTTTTAATCGGAATATAATCATTAAAACTACCACCATCACTACCACCACCGCTAATTCTGCCACCACCACCACCACCACCACCACCACCGCTAATACAACCACCACTATCACTACCACCACTACTACTACTACTACTACTACTACTACTACTACTACTACTACCACTAACACTACTACTACCACCAACACTACTACTACCACCAACACTACTACCACCAACACTACTACTACCACTACCACTACCACTACCACTACCACTACCACTACTACTACTACTACTACTACTACTACTACTACTACTACTACAAACACTTATAAAGATAGATGCATTTTGGACTAGTAATGAAAAGGAGGAAGAGGAGGAGGAGGAGGAGGAGGAGGAGGAGGAGACGACAGAAGATGAAGTAGCTATAGGTAAACAAGGAAGGGGAGGAAGAGAGACCGAGGAGAGAGAGGCGGAGGATGAATTAGGAAAGACCAGGGAATAGGTAAGAAGTGCCGGAGAAACAAATGAGTTAGGAGGGAGGAGGAGGAGGAGGAGGAGGAGGAGGAGGAGGAGGAGGAGGAGGAGGAGGAGGAGGAGTACTAAGTGGGTGGAGTAACAAAGTAAGACAGATGGATGAGCAGGTGGAGGAAGGAAATGAGACTACGTGGTGGACGAGAGAGAGAGAGAGAGAGAGAGAGAGAGAGAGAGAGAGAGAGAGAGAGAGAGAGAGAGAGAGAGAGAGAGAGAGAGAGAGAGAGAGAGAGAGAGAGAGAGAGAGAGAGAGAGAGAGAGAGACAGACAGACAGAGAGACAGAGAGAGAGAGAGAGAGAGAGAGAGAGAGAGACAGAGAGAGACAGAGAGAGACAGAGAGAGACAGAGAGAGAGAGAGAGACAGAGACAGAGAGAGAGAGAGAGAGAGAGAGTTGGATGGGAGATACACAGACACAAATGAATGAAAAGGTTAGGACAAGTCGAGGGAAAGAAACCTCAGTCACCAATATCACGGATGAAGTACATTGAAAACCAATAAAGAGTGTGTCATGTGGCGGCCTATAGGAGTGGAAAACGAGGGAGGGAGCGATAGAAGGAGCATTATTAGGTATAGGAAAAGGGGAAGGTAGACTAGGCAATGACTGGGAGAGTGAAAGTGAAGGAAAAAAGGGAAAGAGGAAATCAGAAGCATGGGGGCAAGGGAGATTTAGGACTGAGGAGGGATAGGAAAATGAAAATAAGGAAGGATAGGAAAAGGGAAGGAAAAGAGAAAGAAATACGAAATAGAGAGAGAAAGGGAAAGAGAGAAGAAACATTATTAGGAAAGGAAAGATAAGTAAAAAAAGGGAATGAGAGGAAAGGGAAGATGGAAAAGAAGCAAAATTAATGATAGGAAGTAGAAAAGGGAGGTGAAAGGGGGCCGCGGTGGACCATTAATTAGTGAAGGGAGGGGAAACGGTTGTGATACATAGAGAAGGGAGGAAATGGGATTAACCAGTGATAGGAGAAAGATAAATTTGAGTGAAAAATGTAAATAAGAAATAGATAAGAGGATCAAGAGAAATTTGAGTGAAAAATGTAAGAAATAGGTAAAAGGATCAAGAGAGAGAGAGAGAGAGAGAGAGAGAGAGAGAGAGAGAGAGAGAGAGAGA
>NC_059274.1:6297500-6300000 GCF_017591435.1 Portunus trituberculatus
GTGTGTTCATCTCCTGGACGTGAGGCACCGCGGCCGTGAACAAGTTCCACATCCTGGAGACGCGTCCTGCGAAGGTGCGTTGATGCTGACACCCGTGGGATCGCGGCACCTCTACGGCGTCACCACCATTGAGCACCGTTCTCGTGCTCCGTGCGGTGACTCTTAGAGGATGACGCAGCCCTGCCAGATGTGGCACTCTTTGCACCTGTGCCTTATGGAACACTACGATCGCCGCCACGTCTCTGCGGTGTTCCAGTGAATCAAGGGGACGCTCAGGCTCTGGGTGAGGTGGTAGTGCAGCATCTACTAGCCGTATGGCGCGGCGTTGGATGCTGTCCAGTCTCCTTCTGTGTGTGGCGGCACAGGACATCCAGGAGAGAGCTGCGTATTCAAGGTGGGGCCGCACCTGTGCCTTGTACAGCAGCAGTCTCCCTTCCTGTCGAGGAAACTGGCGATCCTTCTGAGAGCGGAGATCCTGTGAGAGGCTTTCTTGGCAATGGTTTTGACATGCCTGTCAAACCTCAGCCCTCGATCCACCTCCACTCCAAGTATCTTGACGTCATCTTGGAGTGGGAGAGCAGCGCCAAAAGACAACTTTCCTGCCATTGCTGCCATGGCGGCTGGGGACCGAGAGACAACCATTGCTTGTGTCTTCTCCGGCGCGAATGTCACTTGCCAGCGAGCACCCCACTCCTTTATCACTCGTAGCTGCTGATTGATGGCCTCAGCAGCCCGCCCACTGTCCTGGCGTGGATAGGTATAGGAGAGGGTGCAGTCATCAGCATAGGCCATGACTCCTGGCAGTAGCTGGAGAAGATCATCCACGTAGATATTCCACAGGAGTGGGCCAAGAATTGAACCCTGTGGCACTGATGCCTCCACAGGCAGGGACTCAGATGTTTGCCCGTTGACAACCACCTTGAGGCTTCTGTCCTGCAGGTAATTTCCCAGAGTCGTAGCAAGCCACCCTGGATGCCTTTAGCACGAAGCTTTTCTAGTAATCCGTTGTGCCATACTTTATCAAAAGCTCCTGCTATGTCCAAAGCAACCACTATAGTGTCCTTGCCGTCGTCGAGGGCGTCCTGCCAATGCCTGGTGAGAAGCATCATTAGGTCGGAGGTTGACCTTCCAGGTCTGAACCCAAACTGTTGGTCTGAGAGGAGGGCATTGTCCTTGAGATGGCTACACACCACCTCTGCCACGACCCTCTCAAACACTTTACCCACCACTGACAACAGGGATATGGGTCTGTAGTTTTTTGGGTCCGTCCTGGAGCTTTTTGTGTGCAGGAACTACTCGAGCCTCCTTCCACACTGAAGGCCAGACGTTTTCCCGTACACAAGTTGTGAAACTTGGGTGAGAGGGGCAGCCAGTTCCTGGGAGCATCGCTTCAGCAGGTGCGGGCTGATGTCATCAGGGCCGGTGGCTTTCTGTGTGTCCAGCCCCGCAATAATCGCTTCACCTGCTGATGCGTCACCTCCACCATGGTGACAGTCTTCTCACATTGCTGGACCAGCTGAGGCGGTGGCTGCTGTGGATTCCCTCTCTCTCTCTCTCTCTCTCTCTCTCTCTCTCTCTCTCTCTCTCTCTCTCTCTCTCTCTCTCTCTCTCTCTCCTCCTCTCTCTCTCCTCCTCTCCCTCCCTCCTCTCCTTCCTTCCCATCACTTCTCTTCCTTCCTTCCTTCCCTCTTCTCCCCTTCCATTCCCTTCTTTCCCTCCCTCCCTTCCTTCCTTCCTTCCTTCTCCTTCCCTCCCCTTCCTTTCCCTTCCCTTCCCTTTCCTTCCCTTCCCTTCCCTTCCCTTTCCCCAAAATTTATATCTAAACACTTCTCCACTAAGGAAATCGCAGATATAAAGAAATTTCACCCTTGGAAAGACACATTACATATCTAAATAAGTAAGGAGTGATTTCGTGTTCACATAAACTTGACGAATAAGCCCCGCCCTTCAAGTCAGCAAACAGCCAATCAGGCGGCGTCTCTCCCAAGCCTCCGCCAATCATATTCATCGGGGGGATCGCACTGAGCGGGACTTGCCTATCCTTTAACCAGTAAGAGCTTGATAAAGAGGGAGATTGCCCGCCAACTTGAGCTGAATTATCTCATGAGGGTTCTTACTGAGAGAGAGAGAGAGAGAGAGAGAGAGAGAGAGGTGATCAGTATAAATCCAGTGTTAGATAGAATACACTTTAAGAGAGTCAATATAGCCACACAATACTGATACAAAGATAAACACACTGATAAAGAATAAACCACTGAGAGAGAGAGAGAGAGAGAGAGAGAGAGAGAGAGAGAGAGAGAGAGAGAGAGAGAGAGAGAGAGAGAGAGAGAGAGAGAGAGAGAGAGAGAGAGAGAGAGAGAGAGAGAGAGAGAGAGAGAGAGAGAGAGAGAGAGAGAGAGAGAGAGAGAGAGATTCATAATCTAATTTAACACTTCCCTTACCGGATAGCCGCTTGCACTAGACAACAACAAACTTTGCTTTCCCTGCTCGTAACCTGAAC
>NC_059274.1:6305000-6307500 GCF_017591435.1 Portunus trituberculatus
GAGAGAGAGAGAGAGAGAGAGAGAGAGAGAGAGAGAGTGAGTGAGAGTGAGGGTGCAGAAGGTCTTTCGTGGGACTAAATGTTTGAGATTTTTTTTCTATTTATCAACTTATTTTATTTATTGTTGTTTTTATAGTTACATCTTTATTGTGACTACTACTACTACTACTACTACTACTACTACTACTACTACTAATAACCACTACCATCACCACCACCACTAATACCACCAATACTACTACTACTACTACTACTACTACTACTACTACTACTACTACTACTACGAGACTGCTTAGTGTACAGTTGATTCATTCACTTTGGTCGTTCTTGCTTCGCTTTATAAAAAAAAAAAATGAACTGAAAAAAACTGCTAAAATGAGAGAGAGAGAGAGAGAGAGAGAGAGAGAGAGAGAGAGAGAGAGAGAAATCAATTGTGGAGAAAGAAAGAAGGGAAAATGATGAAATAACCAGTAAATGAAGGCTGGAAGAATAACGTGATGACCAGCTGTGGATGTAATTTCGATAAGTGTCTCTCTCTCTCTCTCTCTCTCTCTCTCTCTCTCTCTCTCTCTCTCTCTCTCTCTCTCTCTCTCTCTCTCTCTCTCTCTCTCTCTCTCTCTCTCTCTCTCTCTCTCTCTCTCTCTCTCTCTCTCTCTCTCTCTCTCTCTCTCTCTTTATTCCCCTTGTATTTTTTAATCTCCTTTTTCTCTTTTTAATTTTCATCACATGTTTTGATTATTTGCTTTCATTTTTACCTATCCATCCTTCCCACTGTGCACTCTTTACAACTCCTGCATTCACTCACTCACTCACTCACTCACTCACTCACTCCCTCCTCCCTCACCTCCTTCCTTCTCACTCCCTCACCTCCTTCCTTCTCAGCCTATATCAATTAAAACAACTCCGGCATTCACTCACTCACTCACTATTTCACTCACTCACCCACTCACTCACCTCCTTCCTTCCCAGCCTACATCAACACAACTCTGGCATTCATTCGCTCGCTCGATCGCTCACTCACTCAATCACTCACTCACTCATCTCCTTCCTTCTCAGCTTATATCAAAACAACCAGGGCATTCACTTTCACTCACTCACTCACTCACTCACTCATCTCCTTCCTTCTCAGCCGATATCAAAACAACAACAACATCCTAAGACTCCTCCCTCAAATCAACAGCAACTGCTATTAATTTCACAACATTGACAGTCACTAAGCTTTCCGTAGTAGTTTCTAAAAAAAATACATGAACTGAATCAACCTCCAAAGTGGCCGTTTTTGTATAACTGTTTCTTGTTACCCTTTGCCAGTTTTCTCTCTTACTTAGGAAAATAGATAACCCATTACAGTGACCTAAATAGTAACAAAAGACGAGTATAGGAAATAAAGGGTTGAGATAGTCTCTATTCCCTATAAGTCCATTGTCCCGAACCTTCCCTAAATAGATTGCTAACTCGGTAACGATCCCCGATGCTCACAGGTCCAAGGTATCAGAGGAGGCAACAGCAGCCGATGCCTCGTCGGATTAACAATATAGCTTTGCCAGAGGAAGGCAGCATCCGGCAAATCAAGGTAATTAAGCCTCAGGTGTGTTTGTCGATGACTCTTGATTGGATGAAGCCAAGGAGGGAGTAGGAGAGTAACTGCAACTGGAGGAGGAGGAGGAGGACGAGGACGAGGTCGAGGAGGAAGAGTAAAAAAAAAAAAAGAATCATAACAATAGTAACAGCAATAGCAACAAAATCAATGACGAAGAGAAGAAAATAGTGGTAGTAATAGTAGAAATAGTAGAAGATTAACAACAACAAACCGTAACAAGAACAATAACAACAACAAACAAAAGAAACAAATAAAAAAACGAAGAAAATGAGGAATAAGGAGCAAAGGAGGAGGAAGAGGAAGAAGAATAAGAAGAGGAGGAGGAGGAGGAGGAGAGACAGACATAGAGCGGAAGAGGCGCCAACAGAGGGAGATTATGATGATAAGTTAAAGGACATAAGACAAAGGAGAGGTTGAATTAGTGAATGGAGGAGGAAGAGGATTATGATGAGGAATGAGAGAGATGATACAAAGATGACGAACGAGCTGGAAAATGATCAAGGATGAAGATGAAGACATAGATAGAGCATATGATGAAGAAAAGGAGAGAGAATAAGGCAAAGGTGCAGATGGAGAAGAAAAGATAACGATGACAAATAAGTAGGAGGAGCTTTTACAGAGAAGGAGAATCAAACAAAGGAGATGCATGAAGAGAAAGACGAGGAGGAGGAGGAGGAGGAGGAGGAGAAAATAGAGAAGTGCGGGATAGATGAGAAGGAGACAGCAAATGAATGAATAAATGAGAACATAAAAGAAAACAAGGAAGTGGAGGAAAATTGAAGAGAACGAAGCAAGGCAATAATGACAAAGAAGGAGGAGCAGGAGAAGCAAAGAGACGAAGAAATAAAGCGAAGTTATAAAGATGAGGAGGAGGAGGAGGAAGAGGAGAAAGAAGAGGAGA
>NC_059274.1:6315000-6342500 GCF_017591435.1 Portunus trituberculatus
TCTCTTCTCTTATTTTTTTTTACCTTCGTTCTTTTCCCCTTTAAAGACCTTTTGCTTCCCTATTGTATGTATTCCCTCTTTTCTTTCCCCTTCTTCACCTCTTGCCACTTTTATTACCCTTTTCTACTTCCTCTCTTTCGTGCTTCTCCCCTCCGCTTCGTATCTTTTTATTTTTAGTTTTCTTTTTTTTATTTTCTTGTGATGATTGATAGAGTTAGTTAAAATGTGTGATTTATTTTCTGTAATGAATAAATAAGACGATTTTGAGTTAAACAAGAAGTGACTTTGTAAATTGAATGAGCATCTATTTTTTAAAAGGTAGAATATGAGAGAGAGAGAGAGAGAGAGAGAGAGAGAGAGAGAGAGAGAGAGAGAGAGAGAGAGAGAGAGATGACACAACCAGAAGGAAAAGCAATTCGTCCGTTGCAGCTTCACTCGACTCTCTCTCTCTCTCTCTCTCTCTCTCTCTCTCTCTCTCTCTCTCTCTCTCTCTCTCTCTCTCTCTCTCTCTCTCTCTCTCTCTCTCTCTCTCTCTCTCTCTCTCTCTCTCTCTCTCTCTCTCTCTCTCTCTCTCTCTCTCTCTCTCTCTCTCTCTCTCTCTCTCTCTCTCTCTCTCTCTCTCTCTCTCTCTCTCTCTCTCTCTCTCTCTCTCTCTCTCTCTCTCTCTCTCTCTCTCTCTCTCTCTCTCTCCTGACGAAGTAATGCCCCGCCCATCGATCAGCTCGCGCCCTTTACCTACTGATGTTCCCACGGCCTTTTCCCCTCCATCCCTCCACATTCTCTCCCTATCTCCCTCCATTCTCTCCATCTGTTCCCTCTACTTCCTCCTTCTGTCTCTCCGTCCCTGACCGTGCAGCAGTCTGTCCATTTTCCCTTACAGACTAGTATGATATTTTGGAAAAGTAATCTAGGTTATATATTGCCCCCCCCCTCTCTCTCTCTCTCTCTCTCTCTCTCTCTCTCTCTCTCTCTCTCTCTCTCTCTCTCTCTCTCTCTCTCTCTCTCTCTCTCTCTCTCTCTCTCTCTCTCTCTCTCTCTCTTTTTTCTTTTTTTTTTTTTTTTTTTTTTTTTTGTGTGTGTGTGTGTGTGTGTGTGTGTGTGTGTGTGTGTACCCTCTCATTCCTCCCTATATTTATGAATGGCATGAGGGTAAACAAAATATAATGAGCATGATGTTATTTTTTCTTTCTATCCATACTTTAAAAATGAATTTCGTCTCATACATATTTTCACGTTTTTTAGAGAATTTTTTCCCCACGTGTTTTTCCCCCCTTTCGTACCTAACAGTCCTTATAAGAATACATTAACTCAACGAGGAAGCTTAATTAATCCTTTTAGCTGGAAAAAAATAACCATGTTTGTAAGGTAATTAGACGTCGCAGGTTAAAAATACTCATGATTCTATACAAACAAGAGCCAAAGGAGAGACACGTAGAAGTTTAGAACGAAATAGAGCTGAAGATATAAAAGGTAGTCGATTGGAATTCTAGTAACGAATGCACTGACTTTCTTATCTGTTTGCCTCGTGTGAAATTCTCCTGCAAACTTGGTATTGCAGGAAGGGATGAAGCAAAAGGAGGAAGAAGAGGAGGAAGGGGAAGGTGAAGAAGAAATAGATTGAGGAAGACGAGAAAAAAATACGATGGAAGGAGGAGAAGAAATGGGATAGAGGAGGAAAAATATGAGGGAGGACTGAAAAAGTAGGCAGGAGAAGACAGGAGAAATAGGAAATAGGAAGGAAGATGAACAAGAAATAGAGTGGAAAAAGAAGACGAGAAGATGTAATGTGGAGGAAGGAAAGAATAGGAAGAGGAGGAGCAGGAAGAACACAAGCAGCAGCAACAGGAGGAGGAGGAGGAGGAGGAGGAGGAGGCGGAGGAGCAGAAGCAGAATATCTCATTATCACCCACCGACTGATCCTTCTCTCTCACACAAATACATAATGGATGAGGAGGAAGAAAAGATAAGATCATTAACAAAAGAACGTAGATTTCACAGGGCCATTAACTAAAGCCTACGATCCTGATAAAATAAATAAATAAATAAATAAATAAATAATGACAAACTATTAAGGCTCAGTAAAATGTCAAAAAATACACAAAACAGAGGCGATTATCTAAGCATTTAAATTCTCTCTACTGTATTTTCAGAGAATTTAAAGACATTTTTCCTACCCACTCAATATATTTTTTTATCACTTTTTCTAGAGGAGGTGGGGGGGAATTTGGAGCCTGATGAAAGGGAGGGGTGAAGAGGTGGTGGGGGGGGGCGTGATGGGGTGTATGAAATAAATGTTTTTCTACCCATTTTTCTCGTATGTATGTTATTCATTTTTAATTACTTGACGGTATGAACGAGTGTTGCGTTTGTATGTTTGTTTATTTGGCAGTTTAATGATTAATTGCAACGTTGCAGTTTTAATGGTGCTGGTACATTCTCTCTCTCTCTCTCTCTCTCTCTCTCTCTCTCTCTCTCTCTCTCTCTCTCTCTCTCTCTCTCTCTCTCTCTCTCTCTCTCTCTCTCTCTCTCTCTCTCTCTCTCTCTCTCTCTCTCTCTCTCTCTCTCTCTCTCTCTCTCTCTCTCTCTCTCTCTCTCTCTCTCTCTCTCTCTCTCTCTCTCTCTCTCTCTCTCTCTCTCTCTCTCTCTCTCTCTCTCTCTCTCTCTCTCTCTCTCTCTCTCTCTCTCTCTCTCTCTCTCTCTCTCTCTCTCTCTCTCTCTCTCTCTCTCTCTCTCTCTCTCTCTCTCTCTCTCTCTCTCTCTCTCTCTCTCTCTCTCTCTCTCTCTCTCTCTCTCTCTCTCTCTCTCTCTCTCTCTCTCTCTCTCTCTCTCTCTCTCTCTCTCTCTCTCTCTCTCTCTCTCTCTCTCTCTCTCTCTCTCTCTCTCTCTCTCTCTCTCTCTCTCTCTCTCTCTCTCTCTCTCTCTCTCTCTCTCTCTCTCTCTCTCTCTCTCTCTCTCTCTCTCTCTCTCTCTCTCTCTCTCTCTCTCTCTCTCTCTCTCTCTCTCTCTCTCTCTCTCTCTCTCTCTCTCTCTCTCTCTCTCTCTCTCTCTCTCTCTCTCTCTCTCTCTCTCTCTCTCTCTCGACCCACGTCCCAAGAGATATAGTCAGTTCGGGGTCTTCTGACGAATGTATTGACTTCTTTATCAACTTACCTAGTGTGAAATTCTCTTAGAAACTTCCTAGCATGTATTGGAGAAAGACATGAAAGAGGGGTAAGAGGGAGAGAAGGAGAGGAAGAGAGGATGAGGAAGAGAAGGAGTAACTATAGGTGCAGGAATTACTGGAGGAAAAAGACGAGGAAGGAAGATGAGGGAGATGAGGGGAAGAAAATGTAAGAGGTGTAGGAGAAGAAAACAAAAAGGAGAGGAACAAAGTTAAGAGGAAATGGAAAAGTAACTAGAGGTGTACAAGTTTCTACAGAAGGAAGAGTAAGAAGAATTTGAAGAAAAGGAAAAGCAAAGAGATGTAAAAAGACGAGAGGAGGAGAATAGGGAAGAGTAGGAGGAGATGGAGAAGCTGTAGGTGTATGAAGTGAGGAAGAGGAAGAGGAAGAGAAGAAGAGAAGGAATAAGAAATGTAGGTGAAATTGAGTAGAAGGAGAGGAGAAGAAGTAGAGGAGAGGAGGGAAAGCTGTACAGGTGGAGCGGAGGAGTGAAGGAGTAGAGAAGGGAGAAGGGAGGAGGAAGAGGAGAAGAAGAGGGAAGAGAATTACAGTACGTGGAATGAAAGTGTAGAAGGAAGGAAGGAAGAGGAAGAGGAGGATGAGAGGAAAGAGAAGTGCAGGTGGAGTGGAGGAGTGGAGGAGTGAAGAAGAAGGGACGTTGTGTTGTGAGAATGAAGGACTCCAAATTCACGCGGTCCTTCAGGGATAGTTAATTGAAATTCGCAGGTTGGGGGATGCAAATGTAAACTGTGATTTCATGGCATAAGAAATTTCCATGAGTGAGGAATTCAGACGAGAGAGAGAGAGAGAGAGAGAGAGAGAGAGAGAGAGAGAGAGAGAGAGAGAGAGAGAGAGAGAGAGAGAGAGAGAGAGAGAGAGAGAGAGAGAGAGAGAGAGAGAGAGAGAGAGAGAGAGAGAGAGAGAGAGAGAGAGAGAGAGAGAGAGAGAGAGAGAGAGAGAGAGAGAGAGAGAGAGAGAGAGAGAGAGAGAGAGAGAGAGAGAGAGAGAGAGAGAGAGAGAGAGAGAGAGAGAGAGAGAGAGAGAGAGAGAGAGAGAGAGAGAGAGAGAGAGAGAGAGAGAGAGAGAGAGAGAGAGAGAGAGAGAGAGAGAGAGAGAGAGAGAGAGAGAGAGAGAGAGAGAGAGAGAGAGAGAGAGAGAGAGAGAGAGAGAGAGATTTTTACAATATTCCATGCGTGTGACAGTCCTGTTGGTTTATTGCTTTGTAAATAATTCAGCAAACAGCAATTACACAGCGCACGATGCATCACCATAAAGGACAAAATAAACGCAATACCACAAAGCGCTTAGGCAGTATTGATAGGGAAAGCGTGGCAGGTGTGGAGTGGGCGCCCCGTGGATATACTATTACCCATTCATGTCATATCAAGGTGTGTGTCCTGCCATGGCCCACACACACACACACACACACACACACACACACACACACACACACACACACACCTGCTCAGGGCGGTGGAGTGAAAGGAGTGGTGAGTGGTCCTGGTGGTGGCGTTGGTGGTGGTGACGGTGGGGTGATGTTTAAGTTCTATCACAACACTCATCTCGTGGTGGTGATTCCTCCCTGTAGCGTCACTGTTGCCTGTTACTCCTGTTACTCCGTCATCGCCTCTGCTTCACTGCTACCACTGCTGCTGTCACTGCTAATCCTTGCCTTGCTTACTGGTTCAAATGTCACCACTCGGCTGTCATGTACCGTGTAGTGTTTGTTTGTCACTGTTCACTCTTGTCTGTTCTTTATGCTGCCGTCCTCCGCTTCACTGTCAGTTCGTTTGTTCTCTTGCTAAATTCGGAACTTTACTTCGGTTATATTTTCTGGTATCGCCATTCTTCTCTTAATAAGAATCATATGTTTCCATACATAGAACAACGTCGTTCCTTATACTGCTGCCGTGTCTTAATAGGGAAAGTTTATATTAGTTTTATGTATATTTCCTGATACGTCCTTAGTTCATGTAAATGCTTTGTGGGAGGGAATAATCTACCACGTTAGGCGTCAGTTCCCGCGGCGTGTGGTGTTTGGCTTTGCGTGGCAGCGGCCTCGACACGCCCTTACGCAGTGCAGCCTCACACTGGTAGACTCACGATACCTGTTGCTTGTGAGGACACGTTCCGCTCCGCGCCTGTTGTCCTTTGCAAGAAACGTGAGGTGGGCAGTGTAGTGCGTTACTAACTCACGCCTCTCAGCTGTAGAGTGTCTCGAGTGCTGTCCTCTTTAGCGCTACATGATGGAACGCTGGACTGAGTGACGACGGAGCAGCGAACACAGGAGGCGGAGCAGCGCGTAGTCACCGGCAGCGTCCGTGAGAGTGACCGAGGACACACTCAGAGCCTCCTGCTGCCGCTCCCTCCTGCCGCACTCCTCCGGGGGATACCAGACGCCGCTAGATCTCCCTCCTGCCTTTCTGCGCCTACACCTCCTCCTCCTCCTCCTCCTCCTCCTCCTCCTCCTCCTCCTCCTCCTCCTCCTCCTCCTCCTCATCTTCCTCCTACTTCACTGTGCATGCTTCATTTGCCTTCGACTCGACCTTTGGTGTGTGTGTGTGTGTGTGTGTGTGTGTGTAGGAGGATAAAGTTTCTATATCTTATGAGAGAAAAGGCGGTTCGTGATTGAGTTTGCCTGGAGGAAGAGGCGAGGAGGGTGAGGAAGCGTGTGATAAGAAGGGATATTCGTGGGTGAGGAGCGGAAAGAAGGGATATAGGGGAGAGGGAAAAGGTAGCCAATTCTTGATAGCACAATAAAGGTATACACCCTCATCCTAACTTGACCTCCTCTTGTACCACTTTACCCTTCTCTATCTTCACTTCTCACCACCACCTCCTCTTCCTCTTCCTTTCTCCTCCAGCGCAAAGCCCTCTTTTCTCCTCTTCCAAAACTTATTTCTCACTCCCTCTTCTCTCCATCAATCAATTACCAAGTCGAGTATCCAGAAGTTCGCTTTCTGTTACCAGCAGGAGAGTGTGAGTGGAGGGAGACTCGTGGGGTGTCTCCCTCCCCTTTACTCGCTGCCAGGTGGCCAGAGAGATCGCCGTTGCCATGGTGACTCCGAAAATAATTTCAACCTCTTGTTTGGTGCAGTTAGCGATATATATTATTCTGTAAAGCTTGGGTGTGGCACGATAACCTGGGAACCGAGGGGACACGAGCCGAGGGAATGCCATGGGTCAGACTGCGGGCGTGAAGGGAATGTGCGTAGAACACGTGAGGGTTCGTGGGCGTGAGAGGTGAGGAGAATAGACTAGGAAGGGGACAGGTGAGCGGTGGGCGAGAGGGGAGCTACTATGGAAGTCTAGATTGTGGAGGGGTGAGGGTAGAGGGAAACATGGGAGATGGTATATGGGTCTGAATGTAAGGGAGTGGGTGTAGGGAGAACATCTGTATGGGACATGACAGGGGTGTGTAGGGGAGCATGGCAGAGGAGCATGGCAGGGATGTGTACGGAATGGAAGCTGAGGGCAACGTAGGTCAGGAGGTGGGAGGTGATGGGGCTGGGGGGAGAAAGGTGAGCGAGAGGCAACCATTTGTTTCCAGAAAAGGGCGAAGGTGAGGACCGAGGATGAAGAGAAGACCTACTGACCCGAATGACCGACTAACTGATTGACTTACTGACTCACTCACCGCCTGTCTGAACAACAATTTAGCGGCGCAATAACTTCTCACTACAAATAACTCTCCATCCCAGTCTGTTCCTTTAAACTTGGCGCGTATACTTCACCCTCTCCCTCCCTTCTGTTCTCTCTCACTTTTGCAGCACATGATTGGTGATCGCCTGCGTTAGAGAAGAAGGGGGCGTGGCCAATCCGTCAAGTTAACCTGAACCAGCTAGCTATTGAAATATTCATGAGGTTATTAACTTTGTCAGATTACCGTTTCATGTGGATGTTATTCTTTTACTGCACCATCATGTTAGAATACTTTTTTTGTAATGATTATGCATTACATTCCACTGTTGCGACCATCACCACCACCACCACTACCACCACAGCGCCATCCTTCCTTCCGCTGCCCTCGTGAGCCGCCAGATCTGCACCATTAGGGGAGCAGAGTGCCCAGGAGACCCTCCCTCCCTCACACTAGATCCAAGTCATGCATCTTCCGAATTCAAGTAAATTTAGCATGAGAAATGGTGGAGCATGAGAGGGGGCGGGCACGTGTTCTCATTGAGGGGCTTGTGTGTCGTATCCGAGGAGATTTAGCTTCACTTCTTTAGGGATACAGCGTGTCCAATGGCCTGCCCTGGGCCGCCCTCCATCTTGGGGACGCAGTGCACCTGCTGCTCCGCGCCGGAAACTAGTTCCTCTGCCCTTTACAGTTTTCATACATACGTTCCTCTTCAAGACAAAAAAGAAATGAATTCCATAAAATATTTCTTCAATGAAAAAAAAAGTAGGGAATTGTTATTACGCAAATTGGAAAGGTGTTTTTTTTTATTCATTCTTGGAAATCATTTAAGAACTATGCAGTCATTTGTCTTTTTTTTCAGTTTACTTTTTATGCAGCAGAAAACCTGATATTAATTTCGCCTACCAGATTTAGAAACGTTTTACACTAACATTTTACTACTGACGCAATTCACTTTTATGAGTGAGCAAAATGTGATACAAACAACAGGAAGTAAAACTGAAGTAAATACACCGTACATTACATTGGCCGGAGAAGACACAGGGCAGGCAGTCACCGAAGAAAATGTCGCAGGTCTATATAGGAGAGAAATAATGAGCAACAGATGCGCTTCACTCAATTCCTTTAAAGAAATAACGGCAAAGCATTAAAGGGGATCGCGCACATCACCACCAACACCACCACCACAACCACCATCACCACCACACATTCCACATTCACATCACGACCATTCACTGTGAAAGTAATGCCACCCTAGGAACGTGACAGCTTCATGGCCTTCACCACGCCAGGCACGCGCATCCACACACTGTTTTATGTAAGGTGAGTGTAGAGGTCAGTCTGTTTGTTATTGTGTAGCGTTGAATGTCAGTATGTGGATCGTCAGGAGGTGCAGAGTGAGCTACATTATCTTGGTGCTGCTTTAACGTGATGTTTCCGTTTCCTCTGATTCAGTTCTAGGAATGATATCAGCCAGGAAGTGAGAACGCATAAGAGGAGCAACCAATGCATCGGTCGGTAATAACAAGCGACTGTACAAAAGAAAGATTGAGTTATTATTTTCCTCTTCTTGTGTATGGAAATTTTGCCAGCCACGAACTGAAAACTTATAAAAAAAAGAAATTGATCAATACGTCGTTCAAATAAAAAGAGCCGGAGAAGAGATAAGACAGCATTGCACACACACACACACACACACACACACACACACACACACACACACACACACACACGCACACGGTAGCTCAGTGGTTAGAGCGCTGGCTTCACAAGCCAGAGGATCGGGGTTCGATTCCCCGGCCGGGTGGAGATATTTGGGTGTGTCTCCTTTCACGTGTAGCCCCTGTTCACCTAGCAGTGAGTAGGTACGGGATGTAAATCAAGGAGTTGTGACCTTGTTGTCCCGGTGTGTGGTGTGTGCCTGGTCTCAGGCCTATCCGAAGATCGGAAATAATGAGCTCTGAGCTCGTTCCGTAGGGTAACGTCTGGCTGTCTCGTCAGAGACTGCAGCAGATCAAACAGTGAAACACACACACACACACACACACACACACACACACACACACACGCACCACATATGCGTCGTTTCGTAAAAAATCACAAGAGAACAACAAAGCAAACACTGAGGTGATATGAATCTCCTTTTGTGTGAAAATTATACAATTCGGAGACAGAAAACACACGGAATAAAGACCACACCGATGTTTTGCTGGTAAAAATAACGGGAGACAAAAACAAGAGTCAGAGGCGGTGGCAAGGTCTCTCTTCTCTCGTTTACTTAGAAAGGGAGAAGTAAGGTCGGCGCCGGCACAAGAAGCTCCTCATATATGCAACAACCCTTGAGGGAAAAAGAAAGAAAAAAAAAAGCCGTGAAGGTCGGAGGGCATCTGTGCGTGGTGGTGGTGGTGGTGGTGGTGGTGGTGAAGCGCCTCCCGACTCTCAGCCAGGCCGGGACATTTTCCAGATTGCTTCAGAGTGAGGATCGGTCCCGTGTTACAATGAGACGCCTGGCCCATTGTAGGAGGCGGAGAGGTAGTCCTTGTCCCTCTCCGCTCAGAAGGCCCTAACATCTGTGTCGCTTCTGCTCCCTTGTTCCTGCTGTTGCCTCTGCTGTTTATGCCACTCCTGCTGCTCCTCACCTTCCTCACGCGAAAACTCAGCGACGAGGAGGACGCGCTTGCTTCTTTCAGGGGAGCTTTACGGGTACTTGCCTCTCCCTCCCCAACCCTTTGTGTTTCCTGCATAAACACACCCCGGGCTTCGGCAGGAAACAACACAAGACGACCCCGCGGCCAGCCAAGCGACGACTCTGGCCCCGCGACACCAGAACGACCCGAGCTGAGCGTGGATAGGACGTCTTGCCTTGTTTTTATTATTATTACACTCTATTTTTTCTTTGTTGATATGTTGCGGTGTGATAAAACGAGGCGCGTTGTGGTGATGAACTTGCGTTGTGTGGGGAGAGAATTAAGATTTTATGAAATTTATACAATGATTTTTTAACTTTGATAAGGGAGGGGAGGAGTTGCTATAGCATCACCAAAGCGACAACTAAACACATGCATATGCACCCTCCATCCCCTCCCCATCCCTTCTACATGTTAACATTGCTTGTCTCTATTTATAGTCCACACCTCTCGTCTCAGCGACTCCCACGTGGAAGTCCCTTCTCATGCTCAATAATTTTCTCGGAAGCTCCCACACAGTGCCTCTCTTAGCTATAGAGAGTCTGGCTCTTCTCACTCTTCACTGGAAATCTTGACGCATATCTTTATATCGTACTGTGGTTCGTATTCTAAAATATTTTCGCGTTTGATTTCGATTTTGTAGAGGCGCCAGTGAAGGTTGCTGCGGTTTTCAAAATTGTTTTCATAATTCTAAAGACACGTTGCCAAGGATTCCACATCAATAATGGAGGAAGTACTGTGTAAACTTGACTAGTTACATCCTTGGCCCTTTATTTTATTTATGATAAGAGAATGAAGCGTCCAACAACCACACATGTTTCTTGTTTTTTTTTTTACTTTTGTGCATTTAGTTAACCCTCATGGTGATGACACGTACTGCGCTATGAAACTCGTCTTTGCTTGTCATTGATCAATATCCTTAAATCGATAACTTATTTCTTTTCATTTATCGCTGATAGTATTTACTGAACCATCAAACACGTAGTATTACCATTATTCTTATTATGATATGTTCCAGCATTAAAAATTAAGCATTATCCAGTCATATACTTCCAACAGCGTCAACTCATCATTGTGACATTAATAACCCTTCAATCTTTATATATTTCAGTGGTAAAAAGAAAACCTGACTGTTCGCTTTCATCTCCCATCATTGAGTGACACGATATTAATAAGGGACGAAGGAAGTATTACCCGATCACTCATTTCAAGCTCATTGACGCAAATGTCGTTTCATTATTCAATTTAACTCCATTAATGAATTAACGCAAATCTTCTATTCCTCCTCGCCTCACCGCGCCGTTCCTTTCCAAACCTCATGACACCAATGGTCACTAAAGATGTGTGATATGAAAGCCTGTGTCTTCTATAGCGAAGTCTTGCTATTTTCACCAGGATCCATAATTCATCAGACAGTATTCCACCAGGTATTTACTGCGCTGCCTGGCCCGCCCTTCCCGCCCCTCTAGCCTGCAGCACAGACCACCGCCGCAGTAAAGTGAAGGGACAAGCAGAGGGTCGGGATATATATATGCAAGTGCCCCTTCGACCTTGCCTCCAGCCACCCCTCATGACTTAGCCAGGTACGCACGTTTTCTTCTTTATTCCTGACATACACACGCACACGCACACACACACACACACACACACACACACACACACACACACACACACACACACACACACACACACACACACACCAATATATTTAATGCATCCTCGGGGGAAGGATTTAGATTAAGCCACCACGAATATGCACTGCGGTACGGTTATACATTTATACATTTTTTAGGTGTACTTTATACATTTCAAGATCCCCCGGCATTATTCACAGATGGGGTTAGGACGCGGGTGTATTTTCCTTTACTTTTCTTCCCGTGCCGTGAGCCATTAAGTGACATTCATTAAACTGCAGTAAGAGTTGAATTTTTATGCGGAATACAATTAAGAAAACTTTATGAGAGAGAGAGAGAGAGAGAGAGAGAGAGAGAGAGAGAGAGAGAGAGAGAGAGAGAGAGAGAGAGAGAGAGAGAGAGAGAGAGAGAGAGAGAGAGAGAGAGAGAGAGAGAGAGAGAGAGAGAGAGAGAGAGAGAGAGAGAGAGAGAGAGAGAAGAGAGAGAGAGAGAGAGACAAATGAGTGTAAATTGCAATAAAAATAAATAGTAATAAATAATATATATATATATATATATATATATATATATATATATATATATATATATATATATATATATATATATATATATATATATATATATATATATATATATATATATATATATATATATATATATATATATTTATTTATTTATTTATTTACACACACACACACACACACACACACACACACACACACACACACACACAAACATACTGAACCTAAATTAGTTTTGTATTGGATGTACAAATTGCAGAAATGAAAACTCTCTCTCTCTCTCTCTCTCTCTCTCTCTCTCTCTCTCTCTCTCTCTCTCTCTCTCTCTCTCTCTCTCTCTCTCTCTCTCTCTCTCTCTCTCTCTCTCTCTCTCATAGAAGTGGTTACAAGGGAGAAATTATGATTATTATTATTATTATCATTATTATTATTATTATTATTATTATTATTATTATTATTATTATTATTAGTAGTAGTAGTAGTAGTAGTAGTAGTAGTAACAGTAATAGTAATAGTAGTACCAGTAGTAGTAGTATATAGTAGGAATATTAGTGGCAGTAGAGTAGTAGCAGTGATGGTGGTACTAGTAGTGATAGCAGCAGCAGTAGTGTGAGCAGTGTGAGCAGTAGGGAGCGATATCCTAGTAGCGGTATGATGGGTTTACCTGCAGCGCGGCGGTAATCAGTAGCAGGTGAAGTAGGTGTGGGGGTGGCGTTGTGATTTCAGGCCTGCACTCATCCCGCGGCTCCGCTAACGACGCTGGCGAGGCATTTACATAGGCCTGCATATTCATGAGGCCTGGCTTACATACCGTGTGTGTGTGTGTGTGTGTGTGTGTGTGTGTGTGTGTGTGTGTGTGTGTGTGAAATATACATGCTAACATAAACCTACACTCATACTCGATGTAGGCACACACACACACACACACACACACACACACACACACACACACACACACACACACACACACACACACACACACACACACACACACACACACACACACACACACACACACACACACACACACAGAGAAAGAATGAAGAAATAAAAAAAAAACCGGATTATTTTATTAGTAATGAGAATCAGAACAAAATAAACACTTTCGCTTAACTGTATAAAGAAATTCCTCTTAAAAAGATATAATTACATTAAAATAACCACAGCAACAATATATAAAGCGTGTAAAAACTGCTTCCTCCTCCACAGTAAAGTAAATTAATTGCCTCCTTTATGTTGCTGTAAATACATAAGCCTCAGCGCCATAACTTTTTCCCATTCACAGGACTTGTTTACAAATTAATTTAGCCACCTGTGCACCCAAGGCCTTTCCGTCCCTTATAGAAAACGGACGTCATAGGTTTACTGAATGATAGATGACATTTTTTTATGTTTGTCTTTCCAGAGAGAGAGAGAGAGAGAGAGAGAGAGAGCCTTCCTTTCTTTTCTCCTGAGTGAAAACTTAAGAGTAAGAGAGCCTTCCTTTCTTTTCTCCTGCACTTTTGAAAACTTAACGACCTCACTATATATTATTTCATTCCCTGGAAACCAACTTAATTTTTCAACCTTGTCGCTTGTAACACAATTCTCTCTCTCTCTCTCTCTCTCTCTCTCTCTCTCTCTCTCTCTCTCTCTCTCTCTCTCTCTCTCTCTCTCTCTCTCTCTCTCTCTTTTCGTTGGTAAGAGAACGAAAAATGGAAACAACGAATGTATATTTTTATTTTCTGGTTTTAAAAACACCATCTTTTAACAAACACAACGATGAAAGGGAGACCAACAAGAAAGGCGAGCAAGGAAAACAAGCAAGATGAGCATTCCCACCATCACCAAGACTACCAACATTGAAAAAAAAAAAATTGATAAGTCAGCCGGGTAATCGACAACAAAATAAAATGAAAGAGAGAAAAAGGGAAAGGAAATAGTGAGAGCAACAAGAAATACGTATATAATATCTAAAGCGAAGAGATGAAAGACCTGCAGATGACAGAGACACGATAGGAAGGAGACGGAAAGGAGAGGAAGAAAAATTGGATGGGTGGCGCTGGTACTGAGAGAAGAATAGCAGGGGGACAACCCAGGGCGAGCCTCAGGACATCAGATATTGAAAAGGATAATGGATGCCTTTTTGTGAACCCAGAAAGCTTAATAATGACGGTTATCCTCCAAATGTGTTTTGAAAGGGTGTTTATTTAACTTATAGCTGGAATGAAGCAAAGTAAGTAAGAATGACAAAACTATTTCCTTTTATCAATTCAGTACGTTATCATAGACTAATTTCAAGATGGTGTACTGGTTATTCGTGGCTTTAAGGGTGTTTTTTTTTCACAATTCTACGGATAGTTCAGGTAATATTTCGCATCCTTGATTTATAACAGTAGTGAAGTAAAACGATTATAGTAACAATAGTATTTTTAAACATTTTTGTCTTATCGAAACTACTTTTAACAGCGTGTAGTAGTAGACATTGGGATTTTCAATGGGTGTATCTATTAATCTCTAGAAAATATTATGCATACTTTATAAAAATCATCGAGTACTCCCATTATTGGTATTTTTAAGATTGGTTTTTTTTTCGGAATCGAGGGACAGTTTGACAAAATTCTGCATGATTAATCAAAAGAAAAAAAATTAGAAACCTGGGTTATCATTCTGTGGTGTTTAAAAGTCGATTTTTCCAGAGGCTAAAGCACTTCATTTATACGGACCTAATAAATGTACCGTATAAAGTGATTCGTCCTGTTTGAATGCTGATTGAAAGTTAAAGAAAAGATGCCATTCCAAGAGGGTCGCCTGGCGGTGTCTGGCAGCTCTGGAATCACTTGCCGCTCAAGAAAAAGAGGGAAAGTGAGGAGGAAAGAAAATGTACCGGAGCATGAAGCAGTCAACAAGATTATGATGGGCCTGTCAACACATCATTTTGCTCTACCTAGAAATGGTGTGTGTGTGTGTGTGTGTGTGTGTGTGTGTGTGTGTGTGTGTGTGTGTGTGTGTGTGTGTGGTGTGTGTGTGTGTGTGTGTGTGTGTGTGGAGCGAGCTCAGAGCTCATAGACCGATGTGTGTGTGTGTGTGTGTGACCACAACATACTCCACACACCAAGTGTGAGGTGTGTGTGTCGTGGTACATCCTGTACCTATTTGTGCTAGGTGTGTGTGTGTGTGTGTGTGAGGATTGCCCATGTGTGTGTGTGTGTGTGTGTGTGTGTGTGTGTGTGTGTGTGTGTGTGTGTGTGTGTGTGTGTGTGTGTGTGTGTGTGTGTGTGTGTGTGTGTGTGTGTGTGTGTGTGTGTGTGTGTGTGTGTGTGTGTGTGTGTGTGTGTGTGTTCACCTCAGTCGTCTGCTGGTCACCCAGCCAGTCTTCCCATTACGGAGCGAGCTCAGAGCTCATAGACCGATCTTCGGTAGGACTGAGACCACAACACACTCCACACACCAGGAAAGCAGGCCACAACCCTCGAGTTACATCTCGTACCTATTTACTGCCAGGTGAACAGGGGCTACACATTAAGAGGATTGCCCATTTGCCTCGCCGCCTCTGGGACTCGAACCCGGACCCTCTCGAGTGAGTCGAGCGTGCTAACTACACTGTGTGTGTGTGTGTGTGTGTGTGTGTGTGTGTGTGTGTGTGTGTGTGTGTGTGTGTGTGTGTGTGTGTGTGTGTGTGTGTGTGTGTGTGACACCCAAATATCTCCACCCGGCCGGGAATTGTCCTCTCGAGTTGACGAGACAGCCAGACGTTACCCTACGGAACGAGCTCAGAGCTCATTATTTCCGATCTTCGGATAGGACTGAGACCAGGCACACACACACCAGGACAACAAGGTCACAACTCCTCGATTTACATCTCGTACCTACTCACTGCTAGGTGAACAGGGGCTACACGTGAAAGGAGTGTGTGTGTGTGTGTGTGTGTGTGTGTGTGTGTGTGTGTGTGTGTGTGTTCGAGGAGACGTGAGCAGAGCAGCATCACCACTGTGGCCGTAGCTACATAAAAATGAGTGAAGAACTATAACACAAACACTTGTCAGAAAAGAATATATACATTGTTAATTGAAATTGAATGTTTGTCCGTGAGTCGCTTTCCTTTACAGTTTGCCGGACGAATTTTTTCTTCCCCCACGCTTTTCCTTTTTTTCCCATTTATATGTGAATGTGTGAAGGCCCTTGACCCGAAATCATTCACTCGAAAAACAAAGAAATAGAGAAATACACAGCAGGCAAGAAGGTCAGACGCCAAGCAACATAAAAACTCAAGGAAAACAATACGAAAAATAATAACACAAGAGACAATACAAAAGCACCTGTGGAGGGATACAAAACTGCAGGAAAGTGAAAAAAGAGACCATGTTTGTATTTTGTGGGAGACTGAATGCGTTACACTGGTAAGCGATGCCGGGGTGAACCAAGGCGGCGCGGGAGACAGATGGGGTGAGAGGCAAATAAGCAGGCGGGCAACTGACGAATAGGTGGTGGTTGCCCTCTTGCCCGTCCGAACAGAGACGCAAAGCAAACATTTTCTTCTCCCCGCTGAGTCATGAGTATCGTTCATCGTGGCGTTTATTATGTAGCGTGCTCGGTTTGCTGATAGTAGTAGTAGTGGAAATAGTAGTACCAGTAGCAGCAGTAGTAGTAGTAGTAGTAGTAGTTGTAGCAGTAGTTGTAGTAGAAGTGATAATAGTAGTACTTTTTTGTAGTAGTTATAGTTCCATGTCATTATTGTTCTTGCTCCTTTCATTGTTCTTATTGTCGTTTTCGTTGTTTAGTTGTTATTGTCGTTGCTTCCCCCGCGCTCCTCTTCCTCTCTTTAACCTTCCTTGATCTGAGCTTATCCTGGAGGAGCCGTTCACGAATAGCAAGGCCTCCTTCCTGACTCTTGGCTCCTTTAAAGTAATAAAGAGGCTTGAAGGTGCTAATCCTCCACCGCACCCTGATCTCGGCTGAGTAACAAGGTGTGTTTCGTACCCTTAGGAACGCAGATATTGGGTGCAGCAGAGCAGGAGGTGGTGGTGGTGGTGGTGGTGATGATGTGGATGGTGTGGGTAGCGGTTCCGGGAATACAGATGAGGAGGATAGTAAATTAAATGAAAATAGACACAAAAGATAAGTGAGGTTGAAAACAATGTAGAATTATGAAGCTGTTGTAGTTCTAGAAAAAGAAGTGAACAGGAAAGGAAAGTGAAATAGAGATGATAGAAAATGAATTAGATACTGAATTAAGTGGAACCCGAAATTGTGGAAAGAGAAAATAAGTTTATTGTGATTGTAGAAAGATAAAGGTTAAGGTCAAGAATAAAGAGAAGATAGTAGGAATTGTAGGAAAAATTGAGGTGGAAAGGAGTGGAAATAGATATGGTGGTGGAGATGATGGAGGTGCGATGTGAAGGTAAAAATTGAATATGGGAAGAGACTAAAAGAGAAGAAAAGGGGAACAAAGATCAGAAATGAAATATGGAAGACGGAGAAGTGACGATGCGAGATGAAAAATGTAAAAGTGGAAACAGGGAGATGAAAGACACGGAAATGCGGAGTGAATTTGTGAAAATGAAAAGATAGATGTGTAAACCCTGAGAGATGGATAAAAGACGGAAAGCAAAGGAACAATTATGATTAAAAGGTAAGAATTGGAAGCGAATAGCGAAATGGAGAAGAAAAATAAATGAACGCAAAGACAAAGTAAAATTGAATGAGAGTAAAAAATGGGATTTATTCAACTGAAGGATTAAAAAAGGTTCTCCTCCTCCTGTTCCTCCTCCTCCTCCTCTCCCTCTTCTTCCTTCTCCTCCTCCGTTACATCAGTGAGTAGAAAAACCGAAGACCCAAAATGTCAGAGCGACTTGGACAAATAGTTCGCCACGTTTGCATATCATTAATTTCTCTCATTATATGCGTCGTGGAAGCGAAAGTAGAGTAAAGGTTGATAGGTTTTCTGAAAGGATTGAGTGCACGTGTACACCTCAGATTTTTGGTGTGCTGGGTGGGTTTCGCCTGGCTGTAATGTGCTACCTAATGAAGAGTGTGTGTGTGTGTGTGTGTGTGTGTGTGTGTGTGTGTGTGTGTGTGTGTGTGTGTGTGTGTGTGTGTGTGTGTGTGTGTGTGTGTGTGTGTGTGTGTGTTCTTTTTGTTCTCATCCTTTTCGTTCTCCATCTTCTCTTTCTCCCACTCCTCCTCCTCGTCCTCCTCATCCTCGTCTTCTTCCTCTTCCTCTTCTTCGTCCTCCTCCTCCTCCCTTTTCAATTCGTTAATTAGGTTACTTACTTTCATTGACTGTTAGTTATCTATTGGTTTGTTAGTCTGTGTGTTAGTCAGTCATTTAGTTACTGTCATTTAACTTTACCTAAAAAAGAAAAAAACAATAAATCCAATAAAAAAACAATAAATAAAAAAAACAAGTCACATCAGCTGGAATAAAGGACCGAGAGAAGAAGAGAAGAACTAAAAGGTCAATCTTCCACACTGTATAAGTTTGCTATATTCTTTGAGCTCTTTGGGTTACTGCCGTGTGGATCTTTCTCTTCAAATTCTTCTCCCTCAAATTCATTGTAAACAGAAGAAGAGAATTTCCATTAAAAAATATTATGAGTTGGAAAGAGAGAGAGAGAGAGAGAGAGAGAGAGAGAAGGGGTGGGTCCAGAGTAGTGGTGGTGGTGGTGGGGTGAGGGATTAACAAGAGAGACAGATTCACTTCCAGAGGGATTCCAGGAGCAGCGTCCAGCCAGGCTCAGGGTAAGAGTGTAGAGACGGTGTGGGAGGAAGCAAGGAGAGAGAGAGAGAGAGAGAGAGAGAGAGAGAGAGAGAGAGAGAGAGAGAGAGAGAGAGAGAGAGAGAGAGAGAGAGAGAGAGAGAGAGAGAGAGAGAGAGAGAGAGAGAGAGAGAGAGAGAGAGAGAGAGAGAGAGAGAGAGAGAGAGAGAGAGAGAGAGAGAGAGAGAGAGAGAGAGAGAGAGAGAGAGAGAGAGAGAGAGAGAGAGAGAGAGAGAGAGAGAGAGAGAGAGAGAGAGAGAGAGAGAGAGAGAGAGAGAGAGAGAGAGAGAAGAAGTGGGGCAGATTGTTTGGGACTGAAAATATACCTGAAGGAGAAAAAAATGAAGTTAATGCATTGGTAAATAACATAAATCCAGAGAGAGAGAGAGAGAGAGAGAGAGAGAGAGAGAGAGAGAGTGGCTAGAGGCTGGAGTTACAAGAGCGAGAACCTTATATCTGTACCTGGTAATGAAAGCTTCTGCAGCAGACGGAGACGGTGAGATAAACTCTTTGCTGTGACTAATTAAAGAAGACAGACGATGAACACCTGCATATTGTCCTTATTTCCTATTTTTTCTTTATTTTCCTTGTCTTTCTATTTCCTGTGTGTTGTGTGCTTTCTGTTTTCTGCTCTGACTTTTCTGCCATTTGTCATTATTCACTTTGCATTTGTTTCATGATTTTTCTGTGTCTCATCTTAATTTCCCTCGTATTTTTGTGTATCTCATTCCATGCATTTGCTTCATTTCCTATTTTGTGTATACTGTTCCCATTTCATCTCCTCCTCCTCCTCCTCCTCCTCTGCTACACTTCCTCCTCCACTTCCTCCTCCAGTTCCTCCTTCTGCTCCTCCTCCATTGGTTAGGTTGAGGCTACAAATTATCCTCACACGTCCCTAGATAAAGGCAGGAATTATCACTCTCCTTTGGGCTCCCTACAGGATGACGGATGGTGAGCGCAGTGAACCATTAAATTTGCATCTTAATTATTACCATTTCAGTTTTCGTTTTTGGATTTATGTTTTATTTTATGACCGGCCAGTAGCGACAGCCAAATAAAGAGAATAAATAAAGTAAAAAGAAAGAAAAGGAAAGGGGGAAAAAAATGGTTGGAAAACAGTATATTTTACGTGTTTTATTATTTCACTTTTTTTTTTTTTTTTTTTTTTTTGCTGGGGGCAGGGGTTGTTGCGGGGTATGCTTGGAACGTAATTGATTTCGGACAAGAGCGAAATTGGGTTAGGAAACAGAAAAAAAATGGTGCTCCGAAATATTTAATTCATTTTGTTTTGTTTTGTTTTTTTGTTAGTAAGATATTCCTTTCGCACATTCTCTCTCTCTCTCTCTCTCTCTCTCTCTCTCTCTCTCTCTCTCTCTCTCTCTCTCTCTCTCTCTCTCTCTCTCTCTCTCTCTCTCTCTCTCTCTCTCTCTCTCTCTCTCTCTCTCTCTCTCTCTCTCTCTCTCTCTCTCTCTCTCTCTCTCTCTCTCTCTCTCTCTCTCTCTCTCTCTCTCTCTCTCTCTCTCTCTCTCTCTCTCTCTCTCTCTCTCTCTCTCTCTCTCTCTCTCTCTCTCTCTCTCTCTCTCTCTCTCTCTCTCTCTCTCTCTCTCTCTCTCTCTCTCTCTCTCTCTCTCTCTCTCTCTCTCTCTCTCTACTTAAGAAAAGTAAGGAAATTGAAGAATAAAAATTAATCTAGACGTTATTTTGTTTCTACTAAGGTGATGTTTGTGTCACGTGTGTGTGTGTGTGTGTGTGTGTGTGTGTGTGTGTGTGTGTGGTGTGTGGTGTGTGTGTGTGTGTGTGTGTGTGTGTGTGTGTGAAAATATTGCGCACACACACACACACACACACACACACACACACACACACACACACACACACACACACACACACGATCCTCAATTAAAACCTAAGCACATAATTGCACACATGCTAGATGAATAAAAGTACACACACACACACACACACACACACACACACACACACACACACACACACACACACACACACACACACACACACACACAGTACAAGCCGTGTAAATTTCCAGCCCAACATAAACCTGTCTGTTTTACCCAGTGGTGGCATTTGCATATAGCACTGCGCTGAAGAGAGAGAGAGAGAGAGAGAGAGAGAGAGAGAGAGAGAGAGAGAGAGAAATAAACAAATACATATGTAGAAATAGGAAAGGCAACGGAAGGCACGCAACATATAATTAATAGAGTTACAATATGTTTTTTTTTTTGTGTAGGGGAAGAAAGAGAGAGAGGAGGAGTAAGAGGAAGGAAGCTTGACGTTGAGGGGTTAAGGGACTGGAAGGGGGAAGAAATAAGATGACGAGGAGGAGTGTAGAGGACTGACGTAACAAATATCTTCTCTGTCTCCTGCAGAAAAAGATGATTTAATTATGGGGGGAAGAAAACTCGTTCATCATACCGCCTGTGACGCCGCTGTAGGGGAGGATCACCTGCTGTGTGGAGGCTGTGACCTGTTGTGGTGATGCGCCTTGTCTTGTGAGTGCCTTGTGATCTGTTTTTCGTGCAGTTTTTAGCTTATGTAGGTAAATGTTTATTGTTCTATCGTAGTTAACCTTTTGATTAAGTCTGTAGGTGCTCCGTTCTGTGTTGCAGGATTACGTGAGAGAGAGAGAGAGAGAGAGAGGTTGTTTTTGTTGCATATTCTCGTGTTTCTCTTCAATTAATTTCCTCTCTCTCTCTCTCTCTCTCTCTCTCTCTCTCTCTCTCTCTCTCTCTCTCTCTCTCTCTCTCTCTCTCTCTCTCTCTCTCTCTCTCTCTCTCTCTCTCTCTCTCTCTCTCTCTCTCTCTCTCTTCATCATTCCTTACATAGCTGTTTTCCTTTCATCTTCTCTTTCTTGTCTTTCTTATCAGTATTTTGTCCCCTCTCACCTCTGACCCTCCGTTCCTCATGCACTATAAAGTAACGACCCACAGCCTGTAGATGAATCATATAAAAAAAAAAACCAAGATGAATGGTTCGTATTTGCAGAGAAACTAACACATTACTACCAAGATCTAAACATTTACCACTAGCTCACGGTTGTATGACAGACTAAAGACAAAAGATACCTATAGAAGAATATATTATAGTGCTCTCTCTCTCTCTCTCTCTCTCTCTCTCTCTCTCTCTCTCTCTCGTAATCCTGCAACGCATCTGAACGTAGCACAAACTTAATCAAAAGGTCAAATACAGCTGAACAATAAACATTTACCCACTTCCCATCTCTCTCTCTCTCTCTCTCTCTCTCTCTCTCTCTCTCTCTCTCTCTCTCTCTCTGGAAATACCGCAGACGCATCCCTCACCACCTCTCCGCAATGCACCTGGACAAGAGGCGGAGTGGAGGCATTATGGGTACAGTCGCTCCACACGGTGTCCAAGGCGCGCCCGATGGCCACTCGTTTAAAGGGGATGGCAAAAGGAGGAGGTGGGGTAAGAGGAAGAGGGTTAGGAGAGGGTTAGGAGAGGGAGGAGGCGCGGTAAGGAAGGTAGGTGAGGATGGGGGGAGGTAAGGAGGATGTAAAGGTAAAAGGAAAAGAAAATGAGATGGGGAAGGATGAGGACGAGAAGCGGGGAAAGAAAGAGTTGAGTACGACGGGAAGAAGAGGAGAGGAAAATGAGATGAGGGAGATGAGGAAGAATCATACACTCGTGGCGTGATAGAAATGTGCCGAGAATATTTATAACAGATCGAGTAATATTCAGTGTATGTACGTGCGTGTGTAATGTCAAGGGTGAGTCTTACGATACCAGTACACTCCTCTTAATATTTTTCACAGTTACATTTCCTTTATTCTTGTTATTAACTAAACAGTACAAGGAGTAAGTTGAACCGTATTTTTTAAACCGTTGTGAGTAATTACTTATTAAAGACTCTAGTTGAAGGCTACACGGGTTTTCAATGGGTACGGTTCCAGTGAGAAGTTGATAAGATCTTTACATTATTACTTGGAAAAATTGTCATGAAAATTTAAGACCATTTTTTCTTCTATCAGAAACATCATAATATGTTCATCATTATTTATCTCCAGCCTCTTAATCAGCACCATTTTTCATCCACAATATGGAAAGACATTCCTCGGAGGACCAGTTTCCTCCTATCACAAGAATTGAAATAGTTTTCCTCTTTTTAAGAGAATAAAAAAAATATCCTCATTTTTTATTTCCTGCCTCTTAATCACTTAATATGAAAAGACATTCCTCGTAAGCACATTTCAATCAATCACAAGAATCAAACACATTTTTCATCTATTTTCCTCTTCCTTCTCTCCTGTCTCATAACCAACACCACTTCCCGCTCACAGTGTAAAGCAGGATTCATAAACTCATTTTCCTCCTCTCACTAGCATCAAAAAACTGTCCGCCACGATTAATCTTCACCAATCAGAACCTCATATCCTCCTGCTGCTTCTGCTCCTGCTCCTCCTCCTGCTCTTTCGGCCGCAGTATCGCCCCGTCAACGCACGCGAACTCCCCTCCCCCACAAGGGTTTGAAAGTCGGCACTCTGCTTTAGCGTTTCCTCGTGCATCGCCGGGCCAGTGTTCTGAAAATGGTTGGGCATAAACGTGAGTGCTTGCCGGCGTGTCTGGAAGAAATTGTGATGCAGCATTAATATTCCTGCCTCGCCGGGGCCCATCCCTCACCGGCACACACACGAGATACTTGAAGAATATTCCTCTCTCTACCGCAGAAAGAGGTGATTTCCCAAGACCTCTCTCTCTCCTCTCTCTCTCTCTCTCTCTCTCTCTCTCTCTCTCTCTCTCTCTCTCGCTCTCTCTCTCTCTCTCTCTCTCTCTCTCTCTCTCTCTGTCTCTCTCTCTCTCTCTCTCTCTCTCTCTCTCTCTCTCTCTCTCTCTCTCTCTCTCTCTCTCTCTCTCTCTCTCTCTCTCTCTCTCTCTCTCTCTCTCTCTCTCTCTCTCTCTCTCTCTCTCTCTCTCTCTCTCTCTCTCTCTCTCTCTCTCTTCCACCATATGCATCTCTCTTCCCTTTTTCCTTCCTTTTCCCTGCCTCCCTTCTTCCCTCCTTTCCTTTCTGTTTTTATCCTCTCTCTTCCTGTCTTCTTAAAATGTCCGTGCCTCCAAAACATCTCTAAATTTGTCTTCAGGCTGCAAAGTTTTCCCTCGTCACTTTTTTTCTTTCCTTACATTCACACACACACACACACACACACACACACACACACACACACACACACACACACACACACACAGGGAACACATTTAAATTCTTCATACAGGGTTTTACAAATACAATAACTGCTGGTATGGGGAAACGTAGCGCAATACCGGAAGTAAAAAAAAAATAGTTTGGGAGAAAAGTAAATAGAAAAAAGAAAACGAAAAAAAAAGAGGGACGCGAGATGTAGTGACGAAATGTTAGTTATAAACCCGATGTGTGGTTATAATTAACTTGTTTTGCTGTTTTTTCGTTTTCTTTTTTTTTTTTTCGTTTTCTCTCTCTCTCTCTCTCTCTCTCTCTCTCTCTCTCTCTCTCTCTCTCTCTCTCTCTCTCTCTCTCTCTCTCTCTCTCTCTCTCTCTCTCTCTCTCTCTCTCTCTCTCTCTCTCTCTCTCTCTCTCTCTCTCTCTCTCTCTCTCTCTCTCTCTCTCTCTCTCTCTCTCTCTCTCTCTCTCTCTCTCTCTCTCTCTCTCTCTCTCTCTCTCTCTCTCTCTCTCTCTCTCTCTCTCTCTCTCTCTCTCTCTCTCTCTCTCTCTCTCTCTCTCTCTCTCTCTCTCTCTCTCTCTCTCTCTCTCTCTCTCTCTCTCTCTCTCTCATTAAACACATACCCTTCACAAACAAGATTAGTTCCACCTTCCAAGAAATCATATACTCGTACAGACATTCCTTATTCCCTTTCCCTCCTCTTCTTTCCTCCTTCCTATCTTTCATCTCTCCCTCTCCCTCCCTCTCCCTTCCTCTCCTTTGATGGCGGTTACTTCTCGACCCGGTGTGATGAGATCTGCACATCAAAGAGGTATGTATGGGTCTTGTGAATATTGAAATCTGGCTTTTAATTAGAAGTTCTCGAGGCATTCAGTTTTAATATTTACTGGCTATCCTTCTCACCTTCACCACCACCACCACCACTACTAAGAAAGACGTAATAATGATGGTGATGTTGGTAGTAGTTGTTGTTGTTGTTGTCGTGGTGGTGGTGATCGTGTCTGTCAGAAACGTGAGGGTGATTAATGGTGGTGATGGTGGTTGTGGTGTGGCTAGCCTGTGATTGTGTGTGATCGAGTGTCCCGGCCAATTTATGACAGAGATTTATGTTTTTCTCGAATTTCCTCTCTCATTTTTCTTCTCCCAGCGTCTCTTTCCCTTCCTACTTTTTCCTCTTTCCTCTTCTTTCATTTTTCGTTCTTCTCTACTCTCTCTCTCTCTCTCTCTCTCTCTCTCTCTCTCTCTCTCTCTCTCTCTCTCTCTCTCTCTCTCTCTCTCTCTCTCTCTCTCTCTCTCTCTCTCTCTCTCTCTCTCTCTCTCTCTCTCTCTCTCTCTCTCTCTCTCTCTCTCTCTCTCTCTCTCTCTCTCTCTCTCTCTCTCTCTCTCTCTTCAAGGCATTAGGAAAATTGGGTAGAAGAGAGAGAGAGAGAGAGAGAGAGAGAGAGAGAGAGACAAACATTATACATTAAAAAAAATTATCTTTCCATTCTCTCCGTTTTTAATTCTAGTTTTTTTTGCTCAATAGCATCCCACAAAAAATGACATCTTTTAACTTTTCAGTCCTCATCATTCGTCATTATCTTCATCATACAATCATCATCACTATTCCACCCTTTGAGTTAAAAAATTTACATCATTAACTTACTCCTCTTATAATCAGCATATTTTTATTTTGGCTCTCTTTTTTTCCCCGTTCGTATTAAGTGGATTCATGTGGATTTTGAGGGTAAGTCTCATTATATCCACCTGAGGTCTAATTAAGTTACCTGAAAAATGGTTCAAAAATACCTGAAGTTAATTTGGTGGTATTAGTTTTATTTAACAACTTTTCATTGGATATTTTTTGGGGGTTGGATAGGGAAAGGGCGGGATTGGTAGGAGGGGAAAAGGAAGAGGGGGAGAAGGGAGTATATGATTAATATAGAGAATAAAAATATAAGTATACATAGGGTTTTATTTAGTTGTGTAATTGCTACTCTCTCTCTCTCTCTCTCTCTCTCTCTCTCTCTCTCTCTCTCTCTCTCTCTCTCTCTCTCTCTCTCTCTCCAAATCTCTTAATCCTTTCTCCTCTTCCTCTCAATTTTCTCCTTGCGCAATATTCGTTCTGTTTCTTCTTCATTTATTTTACTGTGTGTTCTCTTTCCACCTTCCCTACACGAACTCACTGACACACGCACACACACGCACACGCACACACACACACACACAGTACAGTTGTATGAAATATAAATTCCTGTTACTGAAAAAAGAGAAGGAAACAAACACAGTCAAGCCTTTATTTCTTCTAGGCACACAGTATCAAGCATAAAATAATAACTAAAGGTATTATTCTACACCAGCTGTCTGCATGGGAGGGATTTTTCGAGGAGATCGGCTAAAGGACCTAAGACTCCTGGAATCCGCATTTAAACTTGAAAAGCGAAGAACAAACTTTTTTTCCTCTCGAACCCACGAATGTCTGGTTAGTCAGGCTCGCTAAAGCTCTTCCTTGCCCTCAGCCACCCAGCTTATCGGGGAGGACAGGAAGGAGAAGGGAGCTGGTGATAGGACAAAAGGTACCTCTCTCTAATCTGTAGTCACTGTTAGATCAGGTGTTATTAGGTTAGGTTAAGTTAGTTTGATACGACAATAAGTTTCAGTCATCAGTAGGTAATTTTTTTTTTCATTTATTTTTTTTCGTGGTTCAATATTTCTCTCTCTCTCTCTCTCTCTCTCTCTCTCTCTCTCTCTCTCTCTCTCTCTCTCTCTCTCTCTCTCTCTCTCTCTCTCTCTCTCTCTCTCTCTCTCTCTCTCTCTCTCTCTCTCTCTCTCTCTCTCTCTCTCTCTCTCTCTCTCTCTCTCTCTCTCTCTCTCTGTCTCTCTCTCTCTCTGTCTCTCTCTCTCTCTCTCTCTCTCTCTCTCTCTCTCTCTCTCTCTCTCTCTCTCTCTCTCTCTCTCTCACTCACACACACACACACACACACACACACACACACACACACACACACACACACACACACACACACACACACACACACACACACACACACACAGTTTCTTGTTAATCTTTCACATGAACCATAAGAAAAAAAACTTTGAACATAAAGACTACTTTCAGATGCCACAGAGATCATTAGCTGGTTTCTAAGAGAGTTTCTCCTGTAAATAATGTAGAAATCTCGTTAATCTGTCACATGGACCGGATATAAAAACAGCAGCTATAAAAAATGACGTCACTTCAATTAGAGTCTTTTGAGTGGAGTTGAGGTTCAGGCAGGGATGTTTCAGAATAGACCTCTCCTTTTCAGTGTTACCGCCGTGACCTCACCGTAGTCTCCCTCGCCCCGATATTGGCCGGGATCAAGTTTGCATAACACTTAATTTCACTTCCATCTGGTCCCTTCCGCTGTGATATTGGCGCAGGAGGGGCGTGTGGGATCCATAATTCGTCTGTATTTCAATGTCTAGACGGTCTCGAGAGTTTGTTTTGATTGCCGGTACTTGCTAAAGCTGGTGTGGCCGGCTTGTCTGTGCTGCTGCTGATGATGATTATAAACATAGCGATAGCAAAGGCGATGATGATGATGATGATGATGATGATGGACAGGGAGCCAGAGACAAAAACGACTGTAATAGAAATGACAATTTTTTTACTACATAATGATAAAAATTACAACCACAATGATAAATGTAATAACAGCAACAATAAAGAGAGAGAGAGAGAAAGAGAGAGAGAGAGAGAGAGAAAGTTGTGCTAAGTTAGTTTAGGTTAAGTTGATTTATTTGGTGTGTGTGTGTGTGTGTGTGTGTGTGTGTGTGTGTGTGTGTCACTGTTTGATCTGCTGCAGTCTCTGACGAGACAGCCAGACGTTACCCTACGGAACGAGCTCAGAGCTCATTATTTCCGATCTTCGGATAGGCCTGAGACCAGGCACACACCACACACCGGGACAACAAGGTCACAACTC
>NC_059274.1:6350000-6375000 GCF_017591435.1 Portunus trituberculatus
CTCTCTCTCTCTCTCTCTCTCATACAAGATTTATTCTCTTCTCTTCGAAGTTGTCTTTTCAACCCAATTAAACTTTTATCCTCTCTCTCTCTCTCCATACAAGATTTATTCTCTTCTCTTCGAGTTGTTTTCAACCCAATTAAAGTCCTTATATTGACAAGAGAGAGAGAGAGAGAGAGAGAGAGAGAGAGAGAGAGAGAGAAGAGAGAGAGAGAGAGAGAGAGAGAGAGACCAAAATCTACGATGCTAATACGTGAAGAGAGAAAGATAGATAGATAGATAGAGAGAGAGAGAGAGAGAGAGAGAGAGAGAGAGAGAGAGAGAGAGAGAGAGAGAGAAAGAGAAAGAGAAAGAGAGAGGAGGGGGGTCTCCTGAGTCCCGGGATCTTGAAGGACAAAGGAAGGAATGAAAATGAGGAGGGAAGGAATGAAAGCGAAACGAGGAGGAGGAGGAGGAGGAGGAGGAGGATTTCAGACTCGTCATCACAGTGTAAAGAAAGACATCGAAAATGAATTCCAGTTAAAATATACAACTATAACTCATTTTGGAAACATTTTTAAAGTATATACTATTATGATTTCATGTGCATTTTCATTGATTGGTACATGAGTGAGGGCATCCTGCTTATTGAAGTCACGCTGAGGTTTATTTCGTGCGGCACTTTGCTCTGGCAGTGTAGTCCGGCGGGGTGTTGAACATTGGGTTGGTTTCTATGAGTGGTCTGTGTTCCTCCACCAATGTGAAGGTGAACCGCTGGAACAGGTGACTGAAGAACAGAAAGAGCTCCAGTCTGGCCAGGGGCTCGCCGGGACACACACGTTTACCTGAAGGTGAAGACGGGGGTAACACGCTCGTATATGCAGCCTAAAACATTCTCATATTTACTCATATAATTTACATATTTTATTTCAAGGTCACAATGATAAAAGTGAGAGAGATGAAGAAGATAAGTTTTCGACATTGCGTTGGTGCATGGAAGCTGTCGCTGTCAGTCAACACAGAAGGACAGTATAGTAACCAGTTCATATTGATTTTCACCAACCTTCCTCCATTCATACACTTACCCACGCCAAAGGGCACGAAGGCGTTGTTCTTCTTGAATTTTCCATTTTCATCCAGAAAGTTCTGAGGATCGAAGGTACCAGCGTTCTTCCAGTATTCGGGGTTCCTGTGAGCGTCGTCCAGGTTACCCATCAGCCAGGTTCCTGTAGAGCAGACGACAGGATGACTGGTGTGCAGCTTTCAATCTCTCACTCTCAGTGTTTATATCAGACACCGTTTCGGCCATCAGGGAGTACGGTACCTTTGGGGATGTCGTAGCCGCCAAGCTTGCAGTCCTCAGCGGTCATATGCGGTAGGGAGAGTTTGATCAGGTTCAGTATTCTCAGAGCCTCGTGAATGGTTGCCTGCACGTAAGGTAAACTAAGGAAATGGAAAAAGAACCACTGAAGGCGCCTTTGTCGTGTGAGAGTTGACTGGCTATGCATGCAAGACCAAGTTATTTATGGTGGATTCGATGTGACATTGTACCACAAGTACAGTTGTAAATAGGTGATGTTCTAATGTGACTATTAATGACGACAGTCTTCAGTTTTGTTGGAGCCACAAATAGAAAAAAAAACACTGGGGAAGAAAATATGCAGGAGAAAAGTGTTTATTTATATTCTAACTCTGTTCCTATTGATGTAGCATTCAGTAGTTCAGTAATTTGAAGTGTTTCTTACCGTTCCATGTCAGAGAAGGAAGGGAGACGATCTCTGCCCACCACCTCATCCAGTTCTTCCTGCACGCGGCGTTGCACGTGTGGGTGTTTGGTCATCAAGTGGACGATTGTAGTGAGGCTGCTGGAGGTGGTCTCCATGCCAGCCACGAACAGGTCAAACATCACGCCCATCAACTGGTCCACTTGAACGAGAGCAAACCGTGCTGAGGATCTTTACAAGGACGACTCGATTCCTTTCGTGCTTATTAAATTATATGAATGAACTTGACATCCACGGCAATTATCTTTGGCTTCCTACTAAGTTATGATCTGTTTTCACGTGCCACATCTTTCATACCACCTATTCTTAAAATTCTCTTGAAGAGATCTCAGTTATTGGTTGCAAGGAATGTTAGTTAGTCCCTGGAATAAGACAATTATTTATTTAAGAGAAAAGAGAAAAATTACTCTTACTGTTGAAGTTTGGATTCTCTTTTTTCTCTATCTCCTTCAGGTAGAGTGCCGTGAAGTTATCGCCCTTCTTGAGCTCTTCGTCAGCCATGAACTCCTTGAGCTCCTCCTGAACAGGTCATGAGGGACTGTGTTAACTGGCAGTGACATGAGACTGAGTGTGACTCATGGTGAGAATGACAATGATGATGGCGATGTTGGTGGACTGAGTAATGAGACATCTACATCGGACGAGGCATAATGCAGTGCAGGTCGCCTCTAAGAGACAAGTAGCTCCTGGTATCATACTAATAAGTTACAGTGAAAGCTATAGCCCTTTGTGCTGTCATATGATACACCATCCTTGGATTACACTTATGAATAACTTCGATCCATTCCATCTTTAGAAAAATTGTGACGCTGCTATGAAAGTTGTAATATTAGTGAAATTGGGTATAAAAGTAATGAAACCGTCACATGTTTAACTACAAGTGTGATAAAAAAAAACTCTCATAGACACTGTAGAGGAAAAAAACAGCAAAGGTAGTATGTATAGTATCCCAGATGGTTTGGTTCTCTTTTAGCTTCCCCTTGCAGAGAAGTGACCTTAATGCACAGTAAGCAGGGAATCAACCCATACCTTAAGGAAACAGTGCATGTCTCTGATTCCCTTGATGGCCTGTTTCTTAAAGGGGAAGTATTTCATGATCTCCAGGATGTATGGCAGATGGTACATGGGGTAGAGATCGTTGAAGTCCGCGGGTTTGATGAAGGTCGCCATGAGTTTGTTGAGTTTAGCGTGGCCGTAGTGGTAGCGCCGCCCCATCACCATCGCCCACAGGATGTTGATCACTGAGCGGTTGAAGAGATACTGTGTGGGATGAACACTTCATTAAGGGAATGCCACGTGTTGGCCTGATGGCTTAGTGGTGGTGCCCTTTTGTTTATGTTCTAATATTCTCTCTCTCTCTCTCTCTCTCTCTCTCTCTCTCTCTCTCTCTCTCTCTCTCTCTCTCTCTCACTCTCTCTCTCTCTCTCTCTCTCTCTCTCTCTCTCTCTCTCTCTCTCTCTCTCTCTCTCTCTCTCTCTCTCTCTCTCTCGTCCCAAAAATAGATAGGTAGAAACTGACAAACTGACCTTCATTTGCAGGGGCCGACCATCTTCCCGCTCCAAGTCGTCCAGCAACTCTGCAATCTCCTCCACCATGACGGGCTCGTAGCTGCTCTTGCCGAAGCCCAAGTCACGCAGGTGGTGAAGCATGAAGCGACGCTGCTCCTGCCATATCTGTCCATTAGTTCCCACCACACCTGCAGGGAGAGATGATTGTGTGTAAAATGTGTTGGCAAATGTTTATCATGTATGTCATAAGCTGCAACATGGCGTCAGTGGTTCTGTTACTGTGGAGAAACAAATGTACTCAGCGGAAGTGAAAAACCACAATTCCCTCCGATTTGACGGACAGTGTTACTACACTACCAGCGTAAGTGTCACAATAATGACTACACAGTGAAGGCTTTGAAAGAGAAACTCAAAAACATAACTGGGATCTTGTTCAGGATGTTTACCTAATTTCATCTTCATATTGGTATATAATCTAATACTCTGGTAATATAACTGTCAAACACTGCTGCACCAGTCACGTGACATGACACAGAGACTTACCAATATCCGATATGCGGTTGTCTGTGAGGATTCTGTTCCTCACAGTGGTGAACACTATTTCTGGGCGGTCAGCCGTGGCCCTCAAGGCGAACACCTCCTTCAGTAGGCTGGTGCTGCTCACCACCACCACTCTGATGAAACACCAACATCCATCACATACACCGCAGACTGTAACATCTGAAGAAACCATGGCAACATTTCGGAGGACCATCCAGTATTCAAAGATACAACAGAGGGCACAAATAGGATCTAAGTTACTGCAACTGTTCCACCTTGATTACTCAGAAGACAATGCACTACATTTTGTACTCAAATGTTGTTCACTTGTTTTTATCCTTGCAATCAGCATTTCACATTCACTTTTGCATTCCTTGACTTTGTTCATTCATATGGATCTGCATTACAACTCTCGATATTCATTCCTGATGCAGATTAAAAATCACCTTTGTCTTTTCCTTATCACATCTCGATCTCTCATCTCTTTAATAATGAAGCAGAGAAGCATGATGCAAGCAATGAAGCTCTGATGATAGTTAACCCAGTGTGCAGTTCAATAATAATGGATAATATTTGTAAGTATTGTGACACCAGCTCATACAAATTAACACTATATTAGTTTTCTTGTTCAAATTAGATTGTTTCATGTGAATAATAGATATCTAAGAAAAACTATATGCCGGTCCCGGCCAAAGCTTCCTAATGTATTGTGTCTAAGTGAAACTTGGCTCCAACCAACCAAATCAAATCTCATCATATATACAGATGTTGAAATTATAGAGGTGAAAGTAAGGATTATTCAGAGTTGAAAATGTCGTTTAGCCGTAACATGAAATTAAAGTGAGGCCTGATGACGCATACAACGGCAGAACTAGGCGGGTAACCACGGCGTGCAAACACCACTTCTACAGACTCCACATTGCTTTAAGTTATACGATAAAGTGCAATTCATTGTCACTGTCCTGGAGGCAAACTGTATAAGCTGACTTACAACCAGTTGATTTGCTGCTGGCCTGTGCTGATTCCTTCCCGCTCCCTGTCCTGCCCATGGACACATTGCGCCACACAGCTTACTATTTTATCTATGGTTCATCACACCCATATTATCATTGTGTGATGTTTATCAGTAATCGTCACCGGCGCGTTGTTGTCACTCGTCTCGCCCTGGAATGCTGCAACCCTCCAAAACTTGTAAAAATCATGACTGAATCAATTTCAGATCTCCTCCATGGACACCCGCCCTGCTGTGCCGTCGTGTATCTCACCAGACCACACATGAATTTCACGCCACGGCTAAACAACGCCTCAAAATGCATACTGTATATATGTATATCAAACGTTTACATTTAGAATATCCGCAATATCTGGCAATATCCGCAAAAACTCGTGTTTATATATATATATATATATATATATATATATATATATATATATATATATATATATATATATATATATATATATATATATATATATATGCACACCCACCCACCTACCCCACACACACACACACACACACACACACACACACGGCCCGGTAGCTCAGTGGTTAGAGCGCTGGCTTCACAAGCCAGATGACCGGGGTTCGATTCCCCGGCCGGGTGGAGATATTTGGGTGTGTCTCCTTTCACGTGTAGCCCCTGTTCACCTAGCAGTGAGTAGGTACTGGATGTAAATCGAGGAGTTGTGACCTTGTTGTCCCGGTGTGTGGTGTGTGCCTGGTCTCAGGCCTATCCGAAGTTCGGAAACAATGAGCTCTGAGCTCGTTCCGTAGGGTAACGTCTGGCTGTCTCATCAGAGACTGCAGCAGATCAAACAAACAGTGAATTACACACACACACACACACACACACACACACACACTGTACTACCTGTTGCCGAATATTCCGAAGCTTGCTATGTCACCGTATTTCTTCCTCAGACCACGCAGCATCTCCATGGTGGGGCCCCGCGGCATGGACAGGAGGGAACCCACCACGGGCAGGATCATCATTCCTGTCAGCAGAGTCGCCGCATCACTAGAAGTGTTCACGGTTACTACGTAAATTTTACTGTTGACGGGCAACACTCAAAGTTTGATCACCTGCTACTCAGAGTCCCTAACGCACCTGCAGCGTCACTCACCAGGTGGAAAATTCTTGGGTCTCCTTCCAAAGACGTTGAGAACGAGGACGGTGGTAAACAGAACCACCAGAAAGGTGGGGAGCCACGCCCCCACCAGCCCTGCTCCCCAGGTGAGCACGCTGGACATACCTGCATGCACAAAAGTTCTTTTTTTTTATGAAGCAAGCGCAGCGGGCGGGTAATGGTGGGTGTTGTCATCTGAAGGGTGTTACTTGATTATAAAGCAGGATTTTCGTAAACAAATATCTAATCAAATTCAAGAATGTGATGTATTCCGGTAACAAACAATGACTAAAACAACGAACTCTACAATACACCGATCTGAACATTGCGGGACGGTCCTGAGCAGCGGCCCTTTAATGCACGTGCATGTTGAAACGTTCTGTAACGTCTAGACCACGGCGTTAGAAACATTTGAACATATAAAATTTACGACTCGAATGACTAAGTCTTTTATTTCTGAGAATATATGACTTTCCGTTTGTATATTTATGAGTATTTGTCTCACAATCATAAACAAAACTATAAATTTTCTTTCTATCATTAGTGAGAGCTTGACAACAGAATAATAACGGCGGCTCGTTTCACTTACCTGAGTGCGGTGCGTTGGAATGGACGAGATATGGAGCAATACAAGTGATGGGATTCTGACGATATATATACTTGGGGGAAAGGGAGGGTGAGGCGGACACTTATACGAATAAGAAAAGACAAGATGTTATCTTTAATATGAAATTTGATAATCTTTTCAAATTAAAATCTTTGTTTTTGTACCTCTTGATCTTATCAAGATTATAAGGTGAAGTACTTCAGTTGTAGTATGATAAAATTTTCATTGGCACAGTTGTGATGTAATAACTTTTGGGGGGAATATTAGATCAGTCATGCTGAGTCAGGATGAATTTCAAATTAAAATATCTGATTAATACTTGAAGCAAGAACAAGGTTTGTCTAGGCTTCATTAAGGTACGATGTGACAGAACAATTAACATGAGTCATCAACCACTTTATTCAGAAATATGCTTTTTTTCTCAGTTGTTTGTCTACCTGGCTATTAAAGCCCTAGGTCACACTTTGGAAGTTACCTTCTCATTACCTGTAAATGGACTACATGGGCAGCGAAATATCCCAGATGATCATATCAGTGAAGTACTTAATTAATGTCAGTCTAGAGGTAGTTTAAATGATCAGGTGGACTATGCTTAAGTATTGAACTGGTTTGTACCGGAACAAAGGCTGCTGTGACCTCGCTGAACGTGTCCCTTCATGCCTCGCTACACAAAGGAGTCACAGCCTGTTCTCTAAAGACAACCCTCTTTCTTCACCTATACCTAGATGCATCTAATTATATGCACACCCTTCACTCAAAATCTTAAATATGGAGACGCCTACCCTAGCTGCACCATTAAACTGACGTATGAATTACAAAAAGTGTGTGTGTGTGTGTGTGTGTTTGCTAAAAGATATAGCCATCTTAAGCTGAAACACTATTCCAGCAGTTTTTACTTACATGTTTTCGCTCATGTGAGATACGTGAAATATGTAAGGAGGCAAGTGTGAGATGGTAAGGAACCTAATAGTATCCCCATTAATTTTTGTTTTCTGTGATAATCTGCTTTGGACACAGATTCGAAACTAATGAAACAGGTGAGACTTCCATGTTGGTCTCTCGCGGCAGTCCTTGCCAGGCAGTGGCGGAGCAGGGACGCGAGGTGGTACATTTCGGCTTGGCATCCATATCTTGTCCACAATCCCGACCCTGCAGTTCTACAATCAATAGGTAATGAGTTTCTTGTATCTATATATCATGTGTTTGTGGCTACGTGCGTAAACTGGGAGTGTTAGAATGTGGGTCTTATTTACTTTTTTTGACAATCAACCAGGTTCAATTATCGCAGGATTTGTAATTGGCTAGTTATCGCAAAAGTGCCGGTCTTGTCTACATGAGTTTGTCTTGTACGTACATACCTGTCTGTTTTCCCCAGTTTGCACATATTCTATATTCGTAGGAACCATTTATTTGTCAATTACGAAATGCTAATTATACTACACCACTCACGGCTCCCGTGAACGTGTTAACCACTTAGTTAACCCTCCTGCTAGTTTACTCCTAGTTCGTCCACCTCCCCTCACTCCTCCCTTTCTCTTCTTCCCTTTGTTATTCAGTGTGTGTTCATGCAGCCGTCCTGTGCAAGTATACACGAAGGTAGATACAAAAAATAACGTTGCGACGATTTTTAACTCAAGCACCAAGCATTGAGGAGTGGAACCCGCACAACACGCTAATCACCCTGTTGTGGTAAATTGAAAGAGTGATCGTTTTTTGGTGCAATTCGTGGCAGTTACAAATATAGTATACTTTTTAGAGTTGGAAAGAATTATTTGTTTTTATATGAATTGATAAAAGTAGATTGCCATAGCATAGTTTCTCTCTCTCTCTCTCTCTCTCTCTCTTTTCTTATTCCACCTCCCCGTCCTCCCGTCTCATCGCCCTCTCCCCAGCCGTGTGACGACTTAAGTACGAGCATGAAAAAATAACCAGTTCTAGTTTTTACTTGTGGCTCCCAAACTGTATATAGCATACTAGTATTGCGGTTACCTGTACTACCTAGCATGCTTTACTCTGCTGCCGACCCTGGCGGAAAAACCGACTTTCCGGCCTGGGCCCCGCTAAAAGGTGGGTTCACACGTGTCAATATATGCTGCAGGAAATGTTAGTTGCTAGAGGAATCGACAGAGCTCTGCTAGCCGGAACACGTTCTCACATACTGGCCGGGAAGCATCAGCTGGTTGGCCTACATTTCTTATAAGAGTGTTCATCTTAACAAAAGACTCACCACAATTACGATCAAATTAAATGCCGAAATGCAGCCGAAAACTCTAGCGGCTGTTAATTCCATCAGCATATTGACACGTGTGAACCCGCCGTACGTCTGCATCACCCGGCAGCGGCGCAAACCGTGGTGGCATCCACGTGTAATTCAATCATGAACCTGCTGCTTTTGTCATGAACAGGTATTGTTTCATCTTTTTTGTCATTTTTTCGAAGGGTAGCCTAGATTTGGGTGCTTAGCTTTTTATTTTTATTTTATTTTTTTCGTGTGTGTGTGTGTGGGGGCTTAGCAAGTATGAGTAACCGAAGCATATATTAATGGGTCGTTCGTTAAGGCGGTTTCACACGTCCCCAATTTGCGACTGAAATTTTACGTACGTGGAGTTTTCAACTCGAAATCAGTGCCTGGCGACTGGAGAAACCAGTCGCCAAAGAAAACCATGTTGGTCTTGTTAGTTGATTTACGACTTTATTTACGTCGTGACGTCACGGAGTAAGCTTTGAAAATGTGGTCTCCAGATAGAGATGATAGAATTTGAGGGAAAAGAACACATCTGGGACCTAAAAAAAAAAAAAAAAAAAAACGTGCAAATGGTCATTCGACGAAATAGCTGCCACTCTACAAGAACCGTTTCCCTCAACGTAGGGTGGAGGTGAGGATTGAAGATTTGTCATGATCTAATTTGATCACAATATAGGTTAATTTAGATAGTGGTAGATTTCCTACTTACCCACAGCTTCAGCATCGTCACTGGAGGAAGACATATTGGCGAGTAGCAGTGTTTACATGAACTTCCGACTAAAAGGAATGAGTCAAACTCTACCTACAAAATTTCAGTCGCAAATTGGCACGTGTGAACCCGTGTTTACTCTCAGCCTCCTTGCATGTGTTTTTTGATAGTTAACCTCTAGCTCCTCCTAAGTACGTATTAACTGATACTGATTATTTTATCATTAACCTCCTCCTCCTCCTTGCATGTGTGTGATAGTATTACTGTGTGGGTATTACTGTAGGGCTTAATATAGATAGTATTGAAAACATCTCTTAAGAATCCATGTTTTTATTTTCCAGCATGCAAGACCCAAACAGTGAAAGACATGCACTCCTAGAATGAGTAAGCTTCAGGAGTCCATCACAGAAGAGAGAGGCTGACGAGGAAGAATAGAAGCCTTCAGAGCCAGTGCCAAGTGGGCCAACCTCCTCCTGCCTGCCCAACTCACTGTGGCCTCTTCAGTACACTGCAGAGGACAGTAGTAGTTCATTGTGGGGTTCTGGGTTTAATACCTTCATGCCAGCCCCCAGCTCACCAACAGCAAAAGTCTTGTCTGGTCTGGTCTGTCTGAAACGCATTCAGCCATTTACAATTTCAAGAAATATGTCTAACCTAGGTGGGACAATGGCACCCTACTCTCCTTCAGATATCACACACTTCTTCCAGTGTCCATTCCACGTTTCAAAACATTTTGCGAAGTCCTTTTTTGGGATCTTCATCAGCTGGCTCGTTGCATTCTTCTTAATTTCGTCTATGGACTTAAATCTCCTTCCTTTTAGCAGTGATTTTAGCTTTGGGAAAATTCTGAAATCAAAGAGAGCTACATCAGGGCTGTAGGGGACTGAATGAGCTGAGTGATGGATTGTTTTGCCAAAAATCACAATACAACACATGAAGAATAAGCAGGTGCATTATCATGATGAAGGATCCAGTCTCCACAAAGCCACAACTACAGACACATCACGCTGGGATTTTTAGCAAAACAATCTATCACCCAGTTCATACAGCCGTCCTTAAGCCCAGATCTAGCTCCCTGTGATTTCTGGATTTCCCAAAGCTAAAATCACCATTAAAAGCAAGGAGATTACAGTCCATAGATCATAGATGAAATTAAATAGAAAATGTAACAGGCCAGCTAATGAAGATTCTAAAGAGGACTTTGCAAAATGTAAGATATGGTGGGAGTAGTTAGTGTTTGAGGTCTGAAGGATAGATAGATAATAAGGCGCCATTGTCTCTCTTACTTAGGTTAGACGAAGAAACTGTAAAAGGCTGATATTTTCTGAGCAGACTTAATAAATAAAATATGGCCACAAAAAATTGGTCGGACTAAAAAAATACTCTTTAGAATCTCCAGAGATGTTGTAGTATACTAATTTAATAGATATTATATAAATAAATTCCTTACTACACTATCTCCAGAGAGTATTTTCAACTAATACAGCTTTTTCCGGGCCATTTTTTGGGGACAAATTGCTACTTTTGCTGTTGTTCTACAGTGGTGGTGAGCTAGGGGGTCCAAGGCAGGCAGGAGAAGCTGTTGAATTCAGGCCACAGTTTCTCTTAGGTGAACTGCTTTCATCCTTTTCTTGGTGAGCCAGATAAGAAAGATGCTGCTGGTCTAGCTCGTGGAGAGAAGCTTGGTACGCTATTGATCGGTGGTGTGATTGGGAAGTCTTTCTGGGCAAGCAGCTGGTGTAAATCCAACTGGTGCACAGATACCCGGGAGACTGGAGAATCCACACCACACCTTCTTTGGCGAGAGGATCCACACCTTTGCAGACAGTGGTGGTGGTGCATTTCCTTGGCCCATCACTATTCTGTTGAGGAAGAGACAAGACACTGATTAATGATTAGTGTCACCATCCATGAAAATATAAAATCTGAAGCTATAAAGCAGCTTTGAATGAAATACATACATTGTTTTGTTTCCTTTGGAATTCCTGACAAACACAGCAAGCTTCCACCAGCCCTGTCATCTTACCACAGCCACAAAATCCTGCAATACAAACTTCCAGTCCATATTCCTTCAATGAAAGAGGTGGTGAGGCATTAACAGGACAAAAAGTTGGTGAGGTATTAACAGGACAAAAAAGTTATGTACAATGCAGGCTATTCTTGGTGAAAGGGCAAGACTGTTGGAAGCATGGTACCTAAGTCATCAGATGGGTGGTGCATCTTTCTCTTGGTTTAGCAACAATAACTACAAACAAATAAATCATTGTAGAGTTAATAGTGCAATGGGAAATGGCCTGACTAAGTAAGTACAACAAATATGAATGAACTCTTCTATCCCATTCATTTAACCTTATTTCAAAACCAATTCCTTCCCATCTATCTCCTTTAGCTAAGTGCAACTTCACTAAGCTTGGACTCCTTATTTATTGCTTTATCCTGATTAGCTGCCTTGGACTCCTTATTTATTGCTTTATCCTGATTAGCTGCCGTGATGCAGTGGAATCATGTGTGCTTTGGGGTCCAAGGGATCTCCAAGCACACAGGTTCAAATCCTATCCCCGGTCTGAGTGTGAATTGGGGCAATGGTTTCCTAGCGGGTGAGCTTTGAGATAGTAGGTGCCTCAAAAAAAATACTCCCTCTTAGTCCATAAATTCCCACAAAAAAAGTCCACATGGTATAAATAAGATCCTCGGGATTTTCGTTTTATCAACCTTGTTGTGCGCACGTGAGAGAGAGAGAGAGAGAGAGAGAGAGAGAGAGAGAGAGAGAGAGAGAGAGAGAGAGAGAGAGAGAGAGAGAGAGAGAGAGAGAGAGAGAGAGAGAGAGAGAGAGAGAGAGAGAGAGAGAGAGAGAGAGAGAGAGAGAGAGAGAGAGAGAGAGAGAGAGAGAGAGAGAGAGGAGGCATGCATGGGTTGGATGGGAAAAGGCTGTCAGGCAGGAGGGTGGTGGGGAGAGGGAGAGAAAGAAGGCAGGCCTATGATATACATAGGTTAGAGCTAATAAAACTGCCCTGAAAAAAGATGAGATTTAACTTTGGAAAACTACTTCATGTAGGGAGCTGACAGTACCAAGTATATTCCTCCTTTGATGACAAAAACTTCACTTTAACTCATGTTAAAGACCCTTTGAGAGCACTTACAACTACAGATAACTGTTGGACTATTGACGTCACATAACCATTCTGGCCACCCGTCATTATAATCATTCTCCTGTTACATTTGGCACCTGAAGTTACCAATACTGTCCATTTAAAATAAAATTTATAGCTATTCTATTTGACTGAATATAGAAGAAAGGATTACCTTTCACCAGCTGTTGCGGTGCATCATAACTCCTGCTGCCTGGTCGTCACTGACATCTCTGCTGTCCACCCTCCTCTTGCTGTGTGGAATTAGCATGGGCCTCTGTGACAATACTTTTGCTGTCAGTCCTCCATCTTAACAACTCTCCAGCTAGAGAAAGCATCTAAGGCAGGCAGGAGAAGCTGTTGAATCCAGACCGCAGTTTCTTGGATGAACTGCTTCCATCTTTTTCTTCAAGAGCCAGACAGGCAGGATGCAGCTGGTTCAGTTCATGGAGAGAAGTTTAGTACACTGTTGATCAGTGGTGTGGTAGGGAAATCATCCTGGGCAGGCAGATGGTAAGTCCAACTGGCGCACAGACACTTGGGAAACTGATGAATCTGCACCACACCTTCTTTGAAGACAGTGGAGATGATGCATTTCCTTGCCCTTCACAAGTCTGTTGAGGAAGAGATGAGGTAATGATACACAGTCAATAACATTAATAATCCCAGCACTGTACTGGCCTCCATACAACTGAGAAATTTAACAGCCTCATGGTGACCAAGCCCACACACATCCAATGCCCCTCAGAACAAGAACACTAAACCAGATCCCTATGATGTCCACAAAAACACACTGCAAATAAACACACCTGTATTAATACCTTAGTGCTGGGAACCTTGGGCCAAGAATCTTTGAAATGACACTGTGCACACAAACACTTGCTATGACATTAGTTACGTATACCATGTAATGTACCCAAGAAAAGAACAAAAACACAAATGGGCCAGGACCATATGCTGACAAGTTACTGTGGTAGAGTGACAGGGTGATGGACATGGCAACAGAGGGGCCAGGTGCTCCTAGTGCAGCAACAACTGCACAGAGAAACTAACTACACTAATTTATTTTTTTGCCCAACATTGGGAAAACCCTGTCCCAGGCTGACAGAATTAACATTACTGTTCTTCCTTAGAAAGAATCACAACAATACTCTGAACAGATCTATTAATAAATATATCCCTTAGTCCATTAGATTTCACCCCAGATTGTCCAGCTTTATACCTCAGATTGTTCAGATTTATACCTCAATGTTAAATTTCTCAATCAGTTGTCCACACATGGTGTACCATCCACAGCTTGTGCTCATTTCCAGCTACCTCTTAGTGTAACCATCTATGACTACTACTATGTCTGTGTCTAACATTCCTCCTTTCAGTATGCCATTTGGCTCAGATGACTAGTGCAGGAGAGAGATTTCTTGCATTTCTCCAAAATATTTAGTCATTTGCATACTTTAAGCTTTTTGAATAACTATCCACATCTCCTATTAGGGCACTGTTGTTTGTACATCCTAAGATTAGATCATTAGGTGACAAGTGAGATCCTACATTTATATTAGAACCAAGCATTATGCCAATGGGCCTCTCATTAATCAGATTAGCCATTTAAAACAGTACTGTCTGTAGTTTTCCATATTGTTGAACCTTTTTGCCAATAGATACTGTCATTGCCCTCTTAACCAGATGTATAAGAGATTCTGAGCATCCATTCTGCCAAAAAGCATCCACATCTTCAATAAACTTCCATGTCATACCCTTTGTACCCCTAAATTTAGATAATTCCTAAGATTTACTTTAACCCTTGGTTCTGCTAATTCCTGATTAACTTTTACCAGTTGGCAACCTTGGTCAGAATATATGAATCTTTGGAATCCTTTTACACTAGCAAATCTTCTAAATACTTTCAAGAAGCTACCTGTATCACAGACATCTGCCAGATCAAGATAAACTGCTCTGCACCACATGCATGTGAAAATGACACTAAAGACCTTCATCCTGGTTCACTTCTTAACAGTATCTATAACTTGGAATGGTCCAAATAGGTCCAATGATGTATTATAAAAAGGTTAGTGACAGAGAAAGTCACTCTTCAGACAGCACACTCATACATTGGGTATCACATAACTTCTCAATTCTCCTACACAATACACAATAATACTTAACACTATTAGTTGCCTCATCCCTGGTACCTGGATTTTACCTTGTAGCCTTGCAAGAGTAGATTCTACTCCTGAATGATCACAATTATGGAAATGAAGAACTAATAATTTAGTAAATGGGTGGTTGGATGACAGAATAAAATAATCATCTCTATTCCAGTTTGTTTTCAGCCACTTGTTTGCTCTACTGCCTTCTTCATTCATTTTGGTGTCTAAGCTTTGATAATGTACCTGCCAGTCCTTAGCAATATACTTTTGCACAGTCTTAATCCAAAAGATTTCTGCCGAATGCATATCCATAGCATTTGGCTCATGATATAATATCAACATTGATTCTGCAGTGCTAAATTTTTTAATTCTAGCTCTCACATTACTCAATTTGTCATAGTAAATGAATCTGTTAGTGTTAATCATACATTTCCTTTTAGCTATTGCCAACAGGTTTTCTCCTCATTTTGTATATAAATAAACATTTACTCCATCACTACAACTCTGACTCACTGGCCACTCTTGTTTTGGTTTTAAGAAAATCAGACCTTTGTCAGGTAGAATTTTCATCTAATGCACTAGGAGTACATCCTCTGGTGCACCAATCAGATATATTCCATTTCGATTCCAGCCAAAACCATTCGCTTGGAAAGCTTTTAGTCCGAATCTCAGAAATTCTTTTAGCTACAAAGGTGTTACACCCGAAACTCATTTTGGATTTGGTCTTTCATTCTTTGAATCAGTGATGTGGAAGACACTTAAAAACATCTCTTCAATAAATTTTCTTAGGCAATTAGCTAACAGTGCAGTGCACAATTCCAATCTAAGCACTGCAACTTGGTGAGCTAGTGCCAAATTGCTCTTTACAGCAATGAGACTACTTTTATTGTTGCCGTCTGACAGTTTACATCTTGCATATGTAACTGCTCTTAATGCTCTAGTGCTTCCATCTGCAAATTTTATTAGCTCTGGATCACCAACTGTATTTGAAGATTGTATTTTTGTCCTTGAACAATGATTTCCACTTATTTGCAGGAGAGCTAATATCATCATCCTAGCCATGATTTTCCTAAATGTGTGTATTCAATACCAATTCTTTCGTTAGAAGTTTAACCCTAATCCTAATGGATCATAAATACTAGCAACCTGAGAACCATTCTTTTCATCACTGAATGGCAACTCTTCCGTTGTTAGATCTGGCTCACTTAGCCAATTTCTCACTTAGTCTTAAAAAATTCAAAAGTACTTTAAAGTTGAAAATAATCATTTTGAGGATTCAAACTTATACCAGCACCCTTTCATTCCCTACAACTACAATTCTTGAATGTTGAGAAATAGTGCTCCCTCTTCTGATACATCCCATCCCTTAATTTTGAAATCTCTTCTCAGAAAAGTGTCTACTTCCTGCATAAGGATTTTTTTTTCTTTTTTTTTTTACGTAGGGAAGAGGGCCAGCCAAAGGCAAAATAAAAGAAATTTAGAAAAAAGCCCATTTGAGCGCTGGCTCTCCAAAGAATACAAAAAGTGCCAAAACCGTCAGCCAGAATTAGGGGAGCAAATGCCTCGATACCTCCTTCTTAAAAGAAGACAAGTTGTAGGAATTTGGAAATACAGATGCAAGGAGGGAGTTCCAGAGTTTACCAGTGAAAGGGATGAATGATTGAGCGTACTGGTTAACTCTTGCATTAGTGAGTTGGACAGAATAGGGATGAGAGGAAGAAAGCCTTGTGCAGCATGGCCACAGGAGGAGGGTAGGCATGCAGTTAGCAAGATCAGTAGAACAGTTACCATGAAAATAGCGATAAAATATAGAAAGGGATGCAACATTTCGGCGGTGAGAAAGAGACTGAAGTCAGAGGAGGGGAGTTGATGAGACGAAGAGCTTTCAATTCCACCTTATCAAGCAAAGCTGTGTGACTGGAACCCCCCCAAACATGCAAAGAGTACTCCATACAGGGACAGATAAGGCCCTTATACAGAGTAAGCAGTTGGAGGGGCGAGAAAAACTGGCAGAGACGCCTCAGAGCACCTAACTTCATAGAAGCTGTTTTAGCAAGAGATGAGATGTGAAGTTTCCAGTTAAGATCATGAGCAAAGGACAGACCGAGGATATTCATTGTGGAAGAGGAAGACAGTTGAGTTTCATTGAAGAAGAGGGGATAGTTGTCTGGAAGGTTGTGTCAAGTTGATAGATGGAGGAATTGAGTTTTTGAGGCATTGAAAACTACTAGATTTTCTCTGCCCCAATCGGAAATTTTAGAAAGATCGGAAGTCAGGCGTTCCGTGGCGTCCCCGCGTGATCTGTTAATTTCCTGAAGGGTTGGACGCCTCTGAAAGAACGTAGAAAGATGTAGGTATCATCAGCGTAGGAGTGGATAGGGCAAGAAGTTTGGTTAAGAAGGTCATTAATGAATAATAGAAAGAGAGTGGGTGACAGGACAGAATCCTGAGGAACACCACTATTAATAGGTTTAGGAGAACAGTAGCCGTCTACCACAGCAGCAATAGAGCGGTTGGAAAGGAAACATGAGATAAAGTTGCAGAGAGAAGGATAGAAGCCGTAAGAGGGCAGTTTTGAAATCAAAGCTTTATGCCAGACTCTATCAAAAGCTTTTGATATGTCTAACGCAACAGCAAAAGTTTCACTGAAATCTCTGAAATGACCAAGACTCAGTAAGGAAAGCCAGAAGATCACCAGTAGAGCGACCTTGACGGAAGCCATACTGGCGATCAGACAGAAGATTGTGAAGTGACAGATGTTTGAGAATCTTCCTATTCAGGATAGATTCAAAAACTTTAGACAAGCAAGAGATTAAAGCTATAGGACGGTAGTTTGAGGGGTTAGAACGGTCACCCTTTTTAGGAACAGGCTGAATGTAGGCGAACTTCCAGCAGGAAGTCGATAGACAAAGTTGGAAGAGTTTGGCCAGACAAGGTGCAAGCACAGAAGCACAGTTTTTGAGAACAATAGGAGGTCCATAAGCCTTCTGAGGGTTTAGGCCAGCAAAGGCATGGAAAACATCATTACAAAGAATTTTGATTGTAGACATGAAATAGTCAGAGGGAGGAGGAGAGGGAGGGACAAGCCCAGAATCGTCCAAGGTGGAGTTGTGAGCAAAGGTTTGAGAAAAGAGTTCAGCTTTGGAGACAGAAGAGATGGCAGTGGTGCCATCAGGATGAAATAAAGGAGGGAAAGATGAAGAAGTGAAGTTATTTGAGATGTTTTTGGCTAGATGCCAGAAGTCACGAGGAGAGTTTGAGTTTGAAAGATTTTGACATTTCCTATTTATGAAAGAGTGTTTGGCAAGTTGAAGAACAGACTTGGCATGATTCCAGGCAGAGATATAAAGTGCATGAGATTCAGGAGATGGAAGGCTCAAGTACCTTTTGTGGGCAACCTCTCTATCATGTATAGCACGAGAACAGGCTGAGTTAAACCAAGGTTTAGAAGGTTTAGGTTGAGAAAAGAATGAGGAATGTACGCCTCCATGCCAGATACTAACACCTCTGTTATGCATTCAGCACAAAGAGATGGGTCTCTGACACAGAAGCAATAATCATTCCAGGGAAAATCAGCATAATACCTCCTCAGGTCCCCCCAACTGGCAGAGGCAAAACGCCAGAGGCACCTTCGCTTTGGGGGATCCTGCGGAGGGATTGGAAAAATAGGACAAGATACAGAAATGAGATTGTGATCGGAGGAGCCCAACGGAGATGAAAGGGTGACAGCATAAGCAGAAGGGTTAGAGGTGAGGAAGAGATCAAGAATGTTGGGCGTGTCTCCAAGACGGTCAGGAATACGAGTAGGGTGCTGCACCAGTTGCTCTAGGTCATGGAGGATAGCAAAGTTGAAGGCTAGTTCACCAGGGTGGTCAGTGAAGGGAGAGGAAAGCCAAAGCTGGTGGTGAACATTGAAATCTCCAAGAATGGAAATCTCAGCGAAAGGGTAGAGGGACAGAATGTGCTCCACTTTAGAAGTTAAGTAGTCGAAGAAATTACTATAGTCAGAAGAGTTAGGGGAGAGATAAACAACACAGATGAATTTAGTTTGAGAGTGACTGTTAAGTCGTAGCCAGATGGTGGAAAATTCGGAAGACTCAAGAGCGTGGGCACGAGAGTAAGTTAAGTCATTGCGTACATAAACGCAACATCCAGCTTTGGAATGAAATGAGAATAGAGAAAGTAGGAGGGAACAGAGAAGGGGCTACTGTCAGTTGCCTCAGACAGCTGTGTTTCGGTGAGGAAAAGAAGATGAGGTTTAGTAGAGGAGAGGTGGTGTTCCACAGATTGAAAATTAGATCTAAGACCGTGAATGTTGCAGAAGTTAATGTAGAAAAAGTTGAGGGAGGTGTCAAGGCATTTGTGGTCTTCAACAGGAGAGGTGTCCGACCTGGGGACATTTTTGGTCCCTCCCAGAGGGGACTCCGAGGCGTTGTTTATTTCGGGTCCCATTTTTCTTTTAAATTTTGATTTGGAGTGAAGGGTGTATGTGTGGTAAGTGCATGTAGTTTTGTGTGAAGAAGGAGAGCTGTCTTTAGAGGGTAGGCTGTGACTACCCCCTTGAGTTATGAGACACAAAGGGAAACATTCAACGAGATCACAACTAGCTTTAACGGAAGGTTCACAGCACCTCCTGAACTAGTGCTATTAGATCTCACTGGGAGTAAATTATTGTTTCGGTAGGTGTCTACTACCTCCTCCTCCTCCTCTATGATACTAGATTTGGTATGTTCTTCAAAACTAGTTATCAAATCATCCACAAATGAATCACTTTCATTGAGTTTAGTGGCCCTAAGCAATCATTTGACATTCATTTAGTCTTCCTCAAAGCTATCATAGTAATCACTCCTCCAGGCCTATCCCCAGATAATAGTTGTTAAAGAGTACTGATCTGGTTTGCATGTGGCATTCACAGAAACCTATGGTAGTTTTGGTCCAATGAAGATATCTTGACTGAATAATATATTTTCTTTATATCTCTGACTAATCTATCATAACTATGATGAAATCACAGTAATCCTAAAATATTGTTAAGACAATCTGGACCTTTGGCTATCTCAAGATGAGGTAGGTAATAATAATACCACAGGTCTCATGTATGTCAAGATCTCTTTCATCATTCAGTCTATATGCATATCCTCTATCATGTCCTGTATTTTCTCATAGTACTGATTTGCATAACTGCTACCTAACTTGTCAAGTCTCATGACAGAATTTTTCCGAACATTAGTTCATCATCCATGCTCTGAAACCTGCTGCTCCTCCATCATAAATCTTACCAGTTATTCAAATTTCTCATCATCACTTGCCTTGCAAGTCTATTCTCACTTCAAATCTGCTAGGAGCAGGCATTCCACTTTTGTTAAGCTATGAACATTTGCAATTTCATTTTTCTTGTTACATCTTTCCAAATCCAGCCATACTTGTTCTAATACATTAATCATATGAAGCAAATTTCCCTGCCTTCCCTCTGGCACTGGTTTTGGCACACAAATTTCACCCAACACTGCATCAACTACCGTATTCTAGCAAAGGAGCCGAACCTTTCCCACATATCTGGTCAAACTCGCCCAATCTAGCTATAGATATCACCAGTCTAGTAAAATCTTCCACAAAGGCAGGAAATTCCCTTATATCCTCATTAAATATGAGAAGTTCTACTTTCATAATCAATACACTACAGTTCTTATTCCTCTGTTGTGGTTTCTGAATAGCCTTGTAGTTTACAAATTGACAACGAATGTCACAATTCATTTTCTACACGTCACCAATACAATCCAAATGTTCATTTTGGGAGCTATCATCTACTTCTGAAGTATTGATCATTAATACTTTCTAGTTTCTCAAACAGACCATCAATCTCACAGAAAATAACATCAAACACTTCTGATACACAATTCTGAAGCACAAGTTCACTAAAAATCCTTACTTTTGTGGTTATCTTCCCTTTGATAACTCCTGTTTCTTTTATGACGGTCATTCTGGTTGCCTGTGTTCCCGTCTGCTGAACTGCCCTGCCTGCAGCCCATCTTGTCCTCTCCTGTATGCAGCATTGTTATTGGATTGTTTTGTTGACCTTCTTGGAGATAAAATAGGCCATGCGTTGTATACACAATTGATCCAACCTGCAAAACATGAAAAAAGTCACCGTGATAGTCACCCTAAATTAGCAGTTCTCAACCTGGGGTTCATGAACCCCAAAGCAGTTCACAAGAAGCTTTCCAGGGGTACTTAGCTGATCTAATTATATTCTTTGCGACTTACCATTGTATATTGAGTTAGTGTCAGACACTAAAATCAACATCAAGAATATTTCCAGGGGTAGTTGCAGTATCAATAACAATAATAATCCCAGCACTGTACTTACAACACTGGCCTCCATACAACTGAAGAATATAACATCCCCACAGTGACCAGGCCCACACACACACACACAAACCCAGTGCCCCTCAGAACAAGAACACCAAACCAGATCCCTATAACGTCCACAAAAACACACTGCAAATGAACAACTTAGTGCTGAAAACCTTGGGCCAATAATCTTTGAAACGACACAGTGCACACAACACCAACTATTACATTAGTTACGTATACCATGTAATGTACCCAAGAAAAGAACAAAAACACAAATGGGCCAGGACCATATGCTGAAGAGTCACTGGTAGTGTGAGAGGGTGACAGAGTGGCAGGGTGACGGACGTGGCAACAGAGGGGCCGGCCACTCCTAGTTACCTTAACCACCCTGACAAACCAGTGAAACCACACAGACAATTCACTGCCAGGAATCACATGTCTATTACTCTACAATTGGTACTCTACATGTAACACTTTCTAATACATTTGTTACATAATTAACATACCCGAGATGAGTACAAAACACGAATGGGGCAACACCATATGTAGAAGACTTGGTTACGGCTAGAGCTGGGAAGAAACCAGTTCCGGAACTGGTTCCAATTCTTGGAATCGGTTCCGCTTTAACGGTTCCACAGGAATACAGATGGTAGATATGCATGAGTTATAAATCACAAATATTATACTACGTCTATAGTGCTTATTTATAAGAATGTTGTCATTAATATCATTTAGGAATCCTTGCAAATGCCAGTATCTACAGATGAACGAAGTACAATATAATACAATCACGTATATACTACAAGCAGACTTGTGTTGTATCCATTATACAAAGAAATTGCACGAATAATAAAAGAAAAAAAAAAGTTCGTTCATACTGGTCATTGGCCAATAGCAGGCACCGACTTAGTGATGCCATATCACCATAATTTCTTTGTGCTCTGATTGGTAGATATCCTATGACGTTACAACATAGGATGTGTGTGTGTGTGTGTGTGTATATATATATATATATATATATATATATATATATATATATATATATATATATATATATATATATATATATATATCACTTACAGCACTCAAAACTAATCCAAAACACACTCAAAACATCACACAACACCTCAAGATGTCCCCCAAATACATCTAAAACTCACTAGAAATACCCAGTGTACGCCAAAATCACCCCAAACCACCCAAATACACACACAGATCACTTACAACACTCAAAACTAACCTAAAACACACTCGTAAAGCCAAGCTACACCTCAAAAGGCACCAAAACACACACAACACTCTAGAAACGCTACTATACTCCAAAACCACCCCCACACACATTCAAACCATTTAAAACACTCACATTTAACATAAAACACACTCAAAACACCATGCAACACCTCAAAATGCACCTAAAACTCACTAAAAACACCCAATATAAACCAATATCACCCCTCCCCAACCCAAACCCCTTACAATACTAAATATCATCCTCTACCACACTCAAAAAGTCATGCAACCCCCCCAACAACAACTAAAACTCACTAGAAATACCCAATATATACCCAAATCATCATCACACACATCCAAAAGACTCCTAACAATCCCACACAGCTTAAAACACTTAAAATTAATCCCAAAACACACAAAAAAAACCGCACAATACCTCAAAAAGCACCCAAAGCACACTCAAAACATGCAAATACTGAAACATATCTCAATCCACATATTCAAGGTACGTAAAATATACCTAAAAAGCCTAAAACACACAAAATCCACCAAAAACATACTCATAACATCATGCAACACTACTGAACACACCTGAAACACCCCAAATATATCCCAAAACCAACAGTATGCATTATAAAGGACGTTACGATTAAAAGGGACACTTACTTAAATATTACACCTCGGCTCCTTCTCTTATTCCGCTTTTATTTCTCATTTCTTCTTCATCCACCTCCATTGTTTCTCCTTTTTCTTCCTTCTATTGCTTCCATCTACACGTCTGAGCCTAGAAACACATCAAAACACTAGATATTAGACAAAATATTGAGGAAATGAAGGGTGACTTAAGTATTGTGGCTTGGCTGCTGTTCTTCTTCCTCCTCCCTTGCTCCTTCCTCCTTATCCTCCTTTATTTCTCCTTTCTTCCTCCTTCTGCTACCAATATATACACATCTGAACCTAGAAACACACGAAAACACATAGAAATCACTAGATATTAGGCAAAATATTGACGAACTGGGGTGTTGGAAAAGAGGCGCCAACCTGGGGCTATGATGATTCACCACCTGGGCTGTGGTCATCAGAGAGAACGGGAACGGGGGTGATTCGGCTAAATTACATCAATAATTTGATTTAAAAAAAGACTTCTTAAAAAAAAGAAGCCACGGCCGAATGCATGACATTTTATGACATGATAAATATTTAAACTAATTTTCAAAATATCAAAATATCTCCAGCTCAACTGTTTTTTTTTTTTAAATGTCTAAATTAATTACGTTAAAAGTATAAAACATTTTCAACAATAACTTTCCTAAAACGTCCTGGAAAGTCAAGCCACTTTCACTTGGCAAGTATTTTACCACATTTCACGGAGTCTGAGCTATCTTTTAAGGTATTCTTCAGCGAGTTAGACCGAGAAACATAAACGTGAGCAAATATAATAAAGAAAAATAAGACCAAAAAAATTAGCACCAATCACCATTTCAAAGTCCACATATTTCTCTCAATAGACTGATTTCACAATCCAAAGAGCATAGACGATTCTTGATACCACAAAGGCTCACTTATAGCTTCTAATTACAAAAGCTCAAAATGGGAAATTGAAAATTTTGACCATTAAAAAGCCTTTAACATACGCCATAAAACACCGTTACATGTTTATCCAATACAGGCGTGGAAAACACTTCAAACACAACGAAACATCTACAGAAACCATAAAAACATAACATGGAAGCGTAATATTACCGTTATGAAATATTTGAAAAAAAAGTATTTGACCCAGCAGGCTTCCAAAGAAGAGGGAAGGTGATGGCTGGGGGACGGTGAGGGGGAGGTGGCCCGGAGGCAACACAGGGAACATCGGTGGCGGACCTCTATTATGTTGTCTTTATCTTCTCACCAAGCCAAAATTAAGCCATATATGGAACTTTCAACTATGGATATGAAATGGTTGACCGACACATGTTTGGCTTACGGTAAGTTAAGGAAGCAAATATCAACTGTTAATACTGACGCCTTGCTTCCATAATGATCGTTATACCAATCACCTTTTAATATATGCGTACTGTTTTCACTTTTATATGTAAAGGAAACTTAAAAATAAGTAAATAGCCTTATAGATACTTTTAATTGATGAAGATAAGGAAGTATAGAGGGTTGTGGTGAAGGCTTGCACTGCTTGTATTGCCGCTTGGTGCTAGTGCTTAATTGGTGCTTGGTGCTGCTTGAAAACTGTCAGTAATATAGCAACACTTCACTTCACTTCACTTCACTTGTGTGTGTGTGTGTGTGTGTGTGTGTGTGTGTGTGTGTGTGTGTAGACATGTTCTGGATGTGTGTTTTGAGTGTATTTACGAGTGTTTTCGGTATATAAGAGTGTTTTTTTAGTGTTTATGGCTGTGTATGGGTGTGTATGGGTCAGTATAGCCCACCGCCACCACCACTGTTACCACCACGCCACCATAAGACCACTACTGCCGTTTTAACCAGTAGCAGAAGGTGTTTGTGAAAGCACTACGTGTGTATGAATTTCTATGATAACTATCTATTACTAAATCTATCATCAATGAGATACTATACTTGTAAAGATATCACACAATGATTTATTGGTTATCGTTACAGCTTTGGTTATTTGTCAAAGCAGT
>NC_059274.1:6380000-6392500 GCF_017591435.1 Portunus trituberculatus
ACTGATCCCTCACATTTGTCTACAACATTCAGCAGTTTCTTATTTCCGAATTAAAAAAAAAAAAAAAGCTTCATATGATCCCCGCGCATGTAACCTCATACTCCTGATTATAGTGTGCAAGACGGTAATGCAGTGTATGTCAGTCTTTTCAAAGCTAAATAGAAGTAGAGTACAGCAGTCAGACAATGGAAGGCCGGATGGTTGTCTGATCTGCCTTATGCTTGCCCCTTCACTGGCTTATTTATGCTTTACATACTACTGCAAGTTACAGGTTTGTTTGTTTGACTGAAGACGCAAACCGGTAATACGCACACACTAACGTAACGTCATGTTGCCTCGCGTTTACAACTACGGATAACTACCTGTCAGACTACTGACGTCATCTCATCACCATTCCAGCCGCTCGGGTCGTTATAATCATTCTAATGCTACATGAGCCCCTTTTAACTTACCAATACTGTCCATTTAAAGACAATACTTAAAGCTATTCTATTCAACTGAATATAGAAGACAAGGATTATCTCTTACCGGCTGTTGTGATGCACCATCACTCCACTATACGACCCAGTGCTACCTGCTGCTGCCTGGCTGTGACTGACGTCTCCATCTGACGCCCACCCAGTGTTTCCATGAGTTGATGAAATCTTACCCTAGATTTTTTGTCGATTTTACCCTAGATTCGAGTGTTTTACCTTAGATTGTCGAAGTTGACCATTAATTGTTGATTAATGCACTCTTATCATACATAAGTTTCAATATTGTCCCCCCCCACCCCAAACACACACACAGGACTACACACTACAGCCACTACTGCGGCTGCTCTGTGTGGACTCGTCCTCGCAAGTGACTGACTCTGTGTGTGAACTGTGATCTAACCGTCCGAAGGTCCAAAACGTGTACGCGTAGTAGACGGGTGAGTGGAGACTGGGGAGAAAGGGGATGGGGTGGGGTGAAGGATGATACAAGTCACGGGGATGATTGTGTACATGAATCGAACATGAAAGAGAACCAGCCTGCCACCAGATTGACACCATTCCAAGCACACCTATCCATAGGGCGGCAGATTACCCTAAAATTACCCTAGTTTATGCATTACCATAAACACTACCCTAAAAAGGGTCCAATTACCCTAGTTTAGGGTATTTTACCCTAAAATGGAAGCACTGCGCCCACCCTCGTGACCCTCCTCTCGCTGAGTAGAGTTTGCGACACTCGTGGCAACAGTGACAGCTTAAGTTGCCACCAATATGTATTCACGATCCAGTATTCTGGAAGGTTATTTCCTTCACTATCTTCTCAGATAACAATCTCTCTCTCTCTCTCTCTCTCTCTCTCTCTCTCTCTCTCTCTTCACAGACAAAACGATACCGCTCCATTAAAGCATATGTTTAGTGCAGTGGTTCTTAACCTTTATCAGTGCCCGTACCCCTTGATATCTCAGAAAAATTTATCGTACCCCCTCCAATATAAACACTACATAAACATATGAAAAGGGTTAGTGATAAAAACCTTGCTGAGAAATTATTAGATTTTTTAATTACTGAACAAAGGCACTTTTTTTTTTTCAAATGAAGTGTCAATTAGTAGGATTCAATGAATGCATGTTATAACAGTAATTATGAGTAATACTACATAATACACCAACACATTAATACTAACTTAAAAATTTCAGACAATTATAGTAAGAGGAAAATTAGGAAAATATGTTTTGCTTTGTCATGGTAAATATGGTACCATTGCACTGGCTACCATGTCTCGTACCCCTAGGTTTAAGGTTTCGTACCCCTTGGGGGTACAGGTACCCCAAGTTAAGAACCAACTGGTCTAGTGGGAGAATATTAGCAAAATATTGTTTTGAACCTCCATTTCTTGATTCACCAGACATTTTATTTACCTTCACTCTACTGTCCACTGTTGTTGCACAACTATCTTAAGAAATAGTTGAAATGCATCCTCATAACTTTTCACAAGTAAACTTTGAAACCACCTGTTTTTTATTCTCTACCTGGTGGGTTCCTTGAGCCTCCTACAAAGGTAGAACTAAGGGGCTTAGTAGCCACTAGTGATGGGAGAACCGAGTACTTTCTGCAAACCGAGAATTTCGGTATTGATTACACTGTGAAACCGAGTAAACCGAGTACGAAATGATTATTTTTCACTAACCTAACTTAACGTAAGGGAGAGAATCGTGGAAGAAAACTAATCTCTTGGTGTAGTTAGACTGAGGTTTTTAACTTCTTCAGTACAAGGTAGGCCGTATAACACACACGTTAAGTACCATGAAAGAAAATGACACACACACACACACACACACACAGCCACTTTCCCCTCCAACACCCTCCAGCTGTGAGCTGGGTGTCAGTGGTTCCAGCTGGTGGGCTCCCTCATAACGAAAGATAAGGCAACACACACACACACACACACACACACACACACACACACACACACACACACACACACACACACACACACAGTCTCAGTCCTATGCGAAGATCGCTCTATGAGCTCTGAGCTTGCTCCGTAATGGGGAAGGCTGGCTGGGTGACTACCGGGCGACCATAGTGAATTACACACACACACACACACACACACACACACACAGCCACCTTCCCTTCCAACACCCTCCAGCTGGGAGCTGGGTGTCAGTGGTTCCAGCTGGTGGGCTCCCTCATAACGAAAGATAAGGCACACACACACACACACACACACACACACACACACACACACACACACCGACACCCACCCCCACACCCTCGGGCCTGGAGCCAGGTATTGGCCTGGGTCCAGCCGGGGGTGGGGGGTCGGCCCTCCCTTGATGACGTCACATATATTCGTTACGCAAATCATTTTGAAAATGAGGATTCCCAAAAAGACAGCTGGACACGAATGTTATAAAAATTCTGACTCGTTATCAATCGAAACTAACTTCTAAAATACAAAAACATTGCTAAGAAAAGGAATAATAAAAAAAAGCTCAAAAATATACTAAATAAAGTATTAGAACTTCGACTTGCTTAAACACAATTTCAAAGCCCACCAATTTCATTCAACTGAATCGATAACGTTTTTCAAAAATTATGACTATCATTTCGATATATCAAAACCTGGCAACTCGCCCTATTAGAAAAAATAATATTTAAAAAATGACGTTGTTTACAATATTAACAGGACTACATATCATTCTTAAAGTCCACATCTTTAACTTCTCAGGAGCCTTGCACACTTTTCTCATGATAAACCATCTTTTGAAAACACAAACACTTCCCTACAACCTCAAATAAAAAATCACAGATAGCGGAGGTAAAAATTTGTGCGTATTTTGGCCCTCCCATTCAAGTCATAAACACCCTCTACATCACCGTACTTCACTCAACTCAAGCATGGAAGACACGTAAAACACTGCAAACTATCATTAGAAACCCTTAAAAGGCACTTGTGACTCGAAATAAATGAACTGAGACAAATATAAATAATATTGGAAGTCGAGTATCTGGGACCGGCATTTTGGGCGGGAGCTGGTGATGACGTCACAGCCTGGGGCTCGTGACGTCATGGGTAGGCCCACTTCTTCTCACTGAGCCTCCATAGCACAAAAATCAGGTAATTGCGAATATATCTTAACAACTGACATGAAAGATTAGGCCTATGGGTCCACTTTGTGACCTGTCTGGCCTGTAATGAGTGAGAGATGAGGCAGATGATGGCTGAGAGAAAGGCGGCGGGTCAGGGGATCGGTTTGTTTACGTTTTCAAGATTTGAATTATTTGGTTTTTATAAGTATGTGCAGGTGTTAGTTCACTGATATGTTGTCCTGGAGGTTACCAACGTTAGGTTATGTCATGGCACCACCGTGAAATGAGGAGTTACACCAATATATTACTTACGTTAGCCAAAGACTGCTCGGCGGCGGCTGTCCGTGTCACTAGCAGGCACCCACACTCCACTGTCCACTTTGTGTCCTCAACCATGTTTAAATAGTTAATCTCTGATTACTGAGAGGTTACACACACAATATTCTCTTCGCTACTATAGATATCACTATTATCGGTATCTTCATCTCCACCACTCACTGTCCCTCACGGCCAGCGCCTTGTCCTGCCGAGTGCAGCGCGGCTCACGGACTGGTGGGCAAGTTCGGATACCAGTACTGGTAATACCTGTACCAGCCTTAACGGTACTATACTGGTAAAATTTCCCGTACTGATAAATAGCTGAAACGGTACTGAGCAAATTGTATACAGCGTGGAGGTGGCTCAAGGCGAGTGGTGATGGGTAAGACAGTAACATTGAGTCATTCTCACTCTCGGTACCGCTCCACACTAGTACCAACTGGCTGCCATGGCGCGTCGGCGCGGTCTCGGTAGCTCGGCGAGATGCTTCTGTACTGGTACGACTGAGTGTGCTTGTACCGTCTAGCGTCTGTGCCGGGACTCTGCTGATTTCTACCGCTAAGAATGAATCATGTGTCGGCACCACACGGCGGATCGGTGGCCGGGACGGTTGGCGGTCTGCCAGGCTGGCGTCTGGCGGTGCAGTAACACTGCAGTTGGCCGGCATTTTACCAATGCATTTCTACTTCTACTACTACTACTATTACTGCTACTTCTATTACTACTACTGCTGCTGCTGCTACTACTACTACTACTACTACTACTACTACTACTACTACTGCTGCTACTACTACTACTGCTACTACTACTACTGCTGTTACTACTACTACTACTACTACTACACATAGGATTAAGTGTACGAATATTACAGACAAGCCCAAATTATCTCATCCCGCTTAGGAATCGAACGCGGGGCCTCTCAGTTGTGTGAGGAAGGTGTCAACTCAACTGTCAACATCCCTATAGATTTGGTCATTCGTCCTTGACGGCTGAGGTCTTTAGGGTAGTTAGTGCCGTTATTTTTCATCAACCGTGACATAGTGCTGCATCATTTTATGTCTGTCTGTCTCTGATATATATAATGCATTACCAAATTTTCATCATATTGATTATCTTCTTGTGTATGTAGTATGTATCGCGGCTCTCAAAACGAACGGGCGTATCTCAGATTTCTCGATTTTTCAGGAGAGCGATCTAAAGTTTTTTACCAAATGCTTTCATTCACTACTAGAACAGTTTTAAAGGTATTTAGGTGCAATGAACTTCCATATGTAGACGAAACGTTGAATTTTTTAATGCATAAACTCAGGTTGTCATTGAATGAAGTTTTTAGGTATATTTAGGGGAGAGAAGATGATACGCCTGTTCGTCTTGTGACCTAAAGTTTTTTTAAATGTGAGCGTTTAGTTACGCCACAGATACGCCTGTTTGATTTGTGACTTACATTTCTTTTATAATGTGAAGTTTTAGTCGAAAGGATGTATTTCAGTTCTTTAGCCTGAACTGCCAGGTCGAAGGGGTGTATCTCATGTTTTTTGTCACAGCGTAATGGTTACATACGGCAGTTAACACCTTACACTGCTTTGTTTTGTCAAATATTCAATGTACAGATTTTATCTAACTTTTTGTTATCACCATCTTCTTCTACAGTATATATAGAGTAACTGATGATAAGCACAACTCTCAATGAGAACTGAAAAGCCCCAAACTTACCTAATTTAAGAGCAACAGAACTCTCGACCCACCCTTGGCTTTGTGTTTTGAAGACGACATTATCGCAGTTTTCTTCGGTGAATTATCATAAAAAAAAGAAAACGGCTTGAACATGGAACGTATGGGTATCTACATTAAAATTGATACAATATACCTTTTGAGTTAACACAAACAGGCGTATCTTGGCATACGCCCACTCATCATAATAACAGCGTATATCCTTTTCGTAACAAATGGGCGTATCTAAACGTACGCCTCTTTGCCATGCAACTATTCATCTTGTTTTGAGATACGTATATGATGAAAGACTTGGTATCTCAAAAACTAATGCACTTTGACATACGCCACTTTGACAGTTCGATAAATCTCGGCACAAGCATTCTGGTGGTGTTAATATCTCAATTTTGCCAAAAACTGAGATACGCCCGTTCGTTTTGAGAGCCGCGGTATGCATGTACTCATGATAATAAAAACAAAATAATTGTGGTCAATGGTCAATACTCATTGATAACTGACTCAGTGATAGACTACCACTCTTTCTCTCTTTCTTCAGTTTCCGGCCGCGGTAGCTCGGCGAGATGCTTCTGTACTGGTACGACTGAATGTGCTTGTACCGTCTAGCGTCTGTGCCGGGACTCTGCTGATTTCTACCGCTAAGAATGAATCATGTGTCTTAAATAGTAAAATACAGCAGGTTTACCAGAACTTTCATGACAGGCATACTATGCCTCATTAATATGTAAAGTAATGCTAACCTTCACAAACATGTCAAGTAAGAAAATTTTCCTTTTTGAAAGAGGCAGGAAGAACAGAAAAGTCATATATATATATATATATATATATATATATGTATGTACAAATTTACAGACAATAGCTAAGTAACAAATTTGTACACTAACAATATTCACAAAATGATTCTTTCTCAATGAATATGATATATGCATCAAATGATATCATGTTGCTGCTCACCCAGTACGTGTCATAACCTTCTAAGTGAACAGTAGAGACACAAATATACATGAAAGAACAATGAAGAACATGGCACAATGATGGAAGAAAATAACATCCAAGACACCAGTCAGAACAGTCATGGCAGAAAAGATGATGAGGATAACAACTGTCTTTTATCTGACATGCCAGCAAAATGAGCCATATCTTTTTTAACTCACTGGTAGCAAAGACTACTTGATAATGTGAGGTTCCTGTTAACTCATGTTTACTGACCATATATCTGTTTTTGACCACTGAGAACTGTGTCTGAGAATGTTCTTCCTCCAACAGGCCGGTGGAACACTTACACACCTTCCTGGTGTGTCTACAATAATATTATTACATGAACTTTGGCTTAATAATTTTGTATCTTGAGCAGGATACACTGTGACTAAACCAATACCATACATACATAAATCTACATTATAAATCTCACTCGCATTCAACCTTTGGTACAAGTAATCCTTCAAGACATCTTTATGTACAGGTGATGACAGTGGGAGGTGCAGGATGATGATGTGTACAAATGGTAGTATGGTGAGCACATCTCTTGTATAAACAATTTTGTAATAATCACCAATACTTTCAAAAAATATCTTAGTTTATGACATGCGTGCCTACGGTGAGGGCTGCAGATGTCCCACACACAAGAGATGGAACACCACACAGCACTCCCCAGCTGAGGGAGGATACTTCACTATCCAGTAGCTGACTCCTAGAGACTGGTGTGGCTGCCTCAGGATCCTCTAATACGGAGTGTGATCTGGGAGCCTACTTGGAATAGCAATGTGGGATATTTGGCGTAATTATTTCAGGAAGCACTTTCCTAAAGAGACTCACTACACACACAGGAATGAGAAAAGAAATGGACAGTTTTGAAAATGCCATTAGATGACTCTGACTATGAATGATGAAAAACCAAGATGAACCTTAAAAAAAAAAAAAAAAAAAAAAAAAAAAAAAAAACATTGTAATTTGTTAAGTCATAATGTGAACTCCATAAATATAAATCAAGACCAGGAATGTAGCATTAAACTTTAGATCACAATCATATGGTGAAATCTGAGACTGTCATGCATTCCACCTGCCTTAAGGGAAAAGTATGACTATCTCATATCACACTAGCTTGAAGTTTATCAAGATCTGGCTTTCGACTGATGGAGCCTTACCTCCGCGGAAGAGTAGAGGGCTGTGTGGTGGTGGTGGTGGAGTGGCTAAGAGCAGGGTGTGAGGTGGCACCACCAGACTGGTGTCTGGACAACCATTCTGCAGCAACAGATCAATGACTTCCTTGTCTCCTGCCCTCCGGGCATAGAAGAGGATGGACCGTCCATCTGCATCAAGTGCCTTCACATTGGCATTGGACTGCAAACAGAATTCATTTTCAAACTTAAAAATCTAACAGGAACTTGTTTAAACATGAATGTATGTATGTATAACCAACATACATATATAATGATGACCAGGGGCATCACTAGGTTTTAAGAACAGCCCCCAGGAGGTTCACAGAATGCAAGTGCGTGATGTGCAAGTGAAAAATTTTTGCACTTCCAAAATCTTTTTGCTCACAACTTTTTGGCACTGAATTAAAATTACACAAACTATGAAGAAATACAAATGGTTGAAACTGGAAATTGAAGAAAGCTATAGTCATCTTTGGTAAGCATGAGATAACCCAAACACATAAGGACAGTGTTGCTGCATGGAAAAGCTCATCAGGCAACTTGCAAATTCCTGCATATTTATATTGAATTTGTCTGCACTTTTTGAAAAACAGAAAAAAAAAAAATACATAAAATAATTTGGGGGGCTTAAGAATATTTTAGGGGGGCTTCAGCCCCCCAAAGTAGGCCTAACAATGCCCATGATAATGACATATTCATGAACCATAATTTCAAAATATACAGAAGGTATTCTAATCAGACTTTTATTTCTTATAATGTTCTTTAATTCTTGCATCATCGAAATGATTTTTTTTTTCTCCATAAACATGACCTACTAACAATATTAAGCCTTTCAAGCATAGATGATATATATATATATATATATATATATATATATATATATATATATATATATATATATATATATATATATATATATATATATATATATATATATATATATATAGATATTTATGAACTTGAGCAACTTACCCAGAGAAGCAGCTGTACACAGGGTAAGGAGGGAAAGCCAGCAGCCAAGTGCAGTGCTGTCCTCATGTCTCGTGGAGGTGCCAGTGGATTATTGATGGTGTCGCCGGCATGGGAAGCAGTGCCGAGAGTCGCTTGGTGTCTCCACGACACATACAGTCTACAATCTGCAAATAAAATACCAATACGTTTACAACTATAAATCAATAAAGACAAAGAAAAAAGTAATAATCCCAGAGATACTATCACCCATGAATCTGAAGTGATGGAGCAAATGTAGACAATAACTGATATTTAGCATTGATTTCATGGTCTTAGGAACCTCATGTGATGAATGATTCTCTCTCTCTCTCTCTCTCTCTCTCTCTCTCTCTCTCTCTCTCTCTCTCTTCTACCAAGCTAAGTTAAAAAGCAAAGATAAAATATCAGGTCAATCTTTCCTGTACAAGCAGGGTTGAAAGTGGTGGGTGTGTTAACCACAGCGCATCCAGCAAAATGAAGAGAATAGATTTTGATGTGGCAGTAAAAGAAAACATATTGAGATGCTTCAATTATCAGGAGGATACAGATGAATATGATATGATAAGACCATATATGAAAGTATTATGTCAGAGGGTGAATATCTATAGCATGAAATTACATAATATTGGAATGTTAGAGAGAGAAGGTGAAGAAATGAAAGATGTGGAACCTACTTGGATGAGAAATATGAAGCGGAGAGTGGATTCCACCTCATGTGAATTTTCAAGAACTTTGAATATTAAAAGTAAATATCCTGATACAGAGGATGAGGAAAAATTACTGCCTTAAATCACCGGGAATTATAATGAAAGGCATGCACTATGTAGATAGTACAAGATTTTATGTATAGATTGCTAATCAATTAGAGTCAACAATACTTCTCAGTGCAATGGAGGCTATATTCATTAAACTCACTTGTTCATTCAGGGGGATGTTTGACTGAGGATGAGCCAAGAACTCTTTCCCCTCATACTTGACCCTGATCCAGCGTTCCTTGTCTTCCCTGCTGGACCAAGGATTGGGTTTGGTTTGGCCTCACACAGATTCGCTTCCCACACATGGTTGCCAACTTCATTCCCAAGAGCCATCATGACTGAGATGGGGCCAGACCTATAACAAAAATTATAAAGGTACAGTACATAACTTTTGTGAACACTGCACACACGATGAACAAAAATATATTCCGACTGGAAAATCAATGCAAGTGTATAAATATTTTTAAAAATGCTGTACACCTAATACTTTTCATTGTGCCTTTATAAACTTATTTCCAGTACCACAACACTTAATGTAAGTAGCAAGAATGATCACTCTTTTTAAAAGATCAAACATTCACATCACATAAAACAATTATTCACATAAATGTACAGAAGACTCCATTACTGAAAGATGAATGAGGAAACACTTATTAGAGACAACACAAGTCAGAGTCACACTTACGGCCACTCATCAAGGTCCAGCGACCGGACTTTGGATATATGCGAGCCTAGGTTCCTGTGGATGCCGGAGCACTCAATACACATGAGCACCCCGAGGTTGATACTGGCCCACTCAGGATCTGTGAGGGCAAGGAAGGTGAGATTGAGAAACCAGTGTTGGGTTGCTTCATCCAACAAGTATGTTTACTTTCTTCTTGAAACATTATCTGAAGTATTTACCTTAATCCCCCAAAATAGGATGACTATTTAATTTCTATTTGTCACATGTATCAATCAAGGTGCAATCAAAGAGCAAAGAAAATATAGATAAATAAATATGAATGAAAATCAGTGATGACTAAATGGCAAGTGGGCACCAGTTCTTCCATAAATCCTGATTATCTGGGCTTGATGTGGTAACAATTGTGTTGGTGACTACGCCTTTGAAGGAACTGATATCAAATATATACAGATCGAAGTACATATAAAAATATTAATCCCACAATGATAACATTGCCAGCTTCTTATTTACATAAAAAACCTTTTCAACAAATATTGACAAAAAACTAAATCCACCAGTTACACCAGTGAAGTAGTTTTCCCCAATACACTTACTGGGGGCATCACAGTCAACACAGTTCAGGTTCCCAGGGACTTGGTTCTTGATGGTAATGATGGCTTGGGGATCAATGGGGTGGGCTTGGCGGGTCCGGCTCTTATTGGACTCATTGCCCTGAAGGGAGCACAAAATCTGCTGCTCAATGACTGTCACCCACTCATCTCGCTCCTCCTGACTTGCTGCCTCAAAGTGCCACTGCTTGTTGTCCAGTGACACAAGGCTGAATTCATACCCATCAGAGTCTGCAATGAAAGAATTCTTACTTATAAGATTAAAGAACATGTGACAAGCAGGTAAAGGTAGACACATCTTAGAAAAGAGGAAAAAACTCAGAACGACAAAACCACAACCAGAATGTCACGTTACCTTCACACTCCGCATTCTTGTTTCCAGTGCTCTTCATTCTTCTGTGTCGCTTTTTGACATTGGGCGTTTCAATCTTGGAAGAGATGCTGCTGGAATCAATGCCGTTGACTCCTGCTGGATCCTGGAGCGTCTCATAGGACATGAGAGTCACCTGTACAGGAATGGCAAAACATTTCAGTTTTCAGTTGAACCTCTAAAGTTTTGGATATGAGCCTATTATATAGACAGATAGTTTTATATTTAAAAAAGGAAGTAAGAAATGGGACTGCCAAATATATTTACCTTGTCTTTGTTTGACTGTGTGGGTCCAGTGAGAGATGCTCGGCCAGCGAGGGGCGGGCCCGGGGTGCCTGTGGGGTTAATGCTGAGGGTGTTCAGATCTGAGGCAAGGGGATCACTGCCACTGCTGCCTCCTACCACCTTGGAACCACGTGGCTTCATGCCGGGAACCTTCACGGTGGTGTACTGGAGTGAGATTTCTTTCCCATGCACATCTTTCATGTAGTTCTGCAAAATATAAAGAAATGAATTTCTACTACTACTATTACTACTACTACTATTACTACTACTACTACTACTACTACTACTACTACTACTACTACTACTACTACTACTACTACTACTACTACTACTACTACTACTACTACTACTACTACTACTACTACTACTACTACTACTACTACTACTACTACTACTACTACTACTACTACTACTACTACTACTACTACTACTACTACTACTACTACTACTACTACTACTACTACTACTACTACTACTACTACTCACTGCTACTACTACTACTACTACTACTACTACTACTACTACTACTACTACTACTACTACTACTACTACTACTACTACTACTACTACTACTACTACTACTACTACTACCACTACACATACGATTAAGTGTACGAATATTACAGACAAGCCCAAATTATCTCATCCCGCTTAGGAATCGAACGCGGGGCCTCTCAGTTGTGTGAGGAAGGTGTCAACTCAACTGTCAGCATCCCTATAGATTTGGTCATTCGTCCTTGACGGCTGAGGCCGTTAGGGGTAGTTAGAGGCGTTATTTTTCATCAACCGTGGCATAGTGCTGCATCATTTTATGTCTGTCTGTCTCTGATATATATAATGCATTACCAAATTTTCATCATATTGATTATCTTCTTGTGTATGTAGTATGTATGTATGTATGTATTCATGATAATAAAAACAAAATAATTGTGGTCAATGGTCAATACTCATTGATAACTGACTCAGTGATACCACTCTTTCTCTCTTCCTTCAGTTTCCGGCCGCTTGGCTCGCGCCCCGCGCGGGACTC
>NC_059274.1:6395000-6435000 GCF_017591435.1 Portunus trituberculatus
CCATTAATCTTCTGACCTCCATAGACCCTTCCTAATGTCAATAAAATCGCCTAATCAAACCCAAAAATCAAGGTAAAAGAATTGCGAGGAACCTTGATTTGTTCTCGCCAGCCACTCCACGAACAACGATGGAAAGTGGAAACATGTCGGGTGAAAACAAGGCGCTGTGTTGTTGCTGTGTTCGTCCATAAACTCTCAATCTATCTCTGTGGGCACTGTTGTCATTAAGATCTCCAGCACTGAATTACCGCCATGCACTCATTTATGGGCGATTTTGCTCGAGTCTAATCCCTTAATAAGGGTCTACGGTGTCAGAGATTAATGGCCAGTTTTCACTATTTTAATCCTCACATACGTTTGTGAAGCTGTACAAAATCATTGAGTAATAGCCAGAATAAATATGAAAACACGTCATGTTACTGCAGGGGTTAACACGGCGGGGAGAGGCGAGGCGATAGAGGCACCTTGCTTTGCTCCGGGCTATGTGTTTCCTACATATAATAGCTTCCCCTTGCTCAATAAGCGCTAAGAATAGGACACATTTCGCTATACGCTATTACTTGCAGTTTGTGTTGACAGACCAGGATAATAAAGAGGGACGCCAGAGATGAAACGTATACAGAACGGTGAAATAACGACACACACACACACACACACACACACACACACACACAGTCTGAGTCCTATCCGAAGATCTGTCTATGTGCTCTGAGCTTGTTCCGTAATGGGGAAGGCTGGCTGGGTGACTACCGGACGACCATAGTGAATCACACACACACACACACACACACACACACACACACACAGTCTCAGTCTTATCCGGACTACAGGGCAACCATAGTGAATTACACACACACACACACACACACACACACACACACACACACACGTTAAGTACCATGAAAGAAAATGACACACACACACACACACACACACCCCCACACAGCCACTTTCCCCTTCAACACCTTCCAGCTGGGAGCTGGGTGTCAGTGGTTCCAGCTGGTGGGCTCCCTCATAACGAAAGATAAGGCACACACACACACACACACACACACACACACACACACACACACAGTCTCAGTCCTATGCGAAGATCGCTCTATGAGCTCTGAGCTTGCTCCATAATGGGGAAGGCTGGCTGGGTGACTATCGGGCGACCATAGTGAATTACACACACACACACACACACACACACACACACACACACACACACACACACACACACACACACACACACACACAGCCACTTTCCCTTCCAACACCCTCCAGCTGGGAGCTGGGTGTCAGTGGTTCCAGCTGGTGGGCTCCTCACACGAAACACACACACACACACACACACACACACACACACACACACACACACACACACACACACACACACACACACACACACCACACACCTCGGGCCTGGAGCCAGGTATCGGCCTGGGTCCAGCCGGGGGTGGGGGGTCGGCCCTCCCTTGATGACGTCACATATATTCGTTACGCAAATCATTTTGAAAATGAGGATTCCCAAAAAGACAGCTGGACACGAATGTTATAAAAATTCTGACTCGTTATCAATCGAAACGAACTTCTAAAATACAAAAACATTGCCAAGAAAAGGAATAATAAAAATAGCTCAAAAATATACTAAATAAAGTATTAGAACTTCGACTTGCTTAAACACAATTTCAAAGCCCACCAATTTCATTCAACTGAATCGATAACGTTTTTCAAAAATTATGACTATCATTTCGATATATCAAAACCTGGCAACTCGCCCTATTAGAAAAATAATATTTAAAAATGACGTTGTTTACAATATTAACAGGACTACATATCATTCTTAAAGTCCACATCTTTAACTTCTCAGGAGCCTTGCACACTTTTCTCATGATAAACCATCTTTTGAAAACACAAACACTTCGCTACAACCTCAAATAAAAAATCACAGATAGCGGAGGTAAAAATTTGTGCGTATTTTGGCCCTCCCATTCAAGTCATAAACACCCTCTACATCACCGTACTTCACTCAACTCAAGCATGGAAGACACGTAAAACACTGCGAACTATCATTAGAAACCCTTAAAAGGCACTTGTGACTCGAAATAAATGAACTGAGACAAATATAAATAATATTGGAAGTCGAGCATCTGGGACCGGCATTTTGGGCGGGAGCTGGTGATGACGTCACAGCCCGGGGCTCGTGACGTCATGGGTAGGCCCGCTTCTTCTCACTGAGCCTCCATAGCACACAAATCAGATAATTGCGGATATATCTCAACAACTGACATGAAAGATTAGGCCTATGGGTCCACTTTGTGACCTGTCTGGCCTGTAATGAGTGAGAGATGAGGCAGATGATGGCTGAGAGAGAGGCGGCGGGTCAGGGGATCGGTTTGTTTACGTTTTTAAGATTTGAATTATTTGGTTTTTATAAGTATGTGCAGGTGTTAGTTCACTGATATGTTGTCCTGGAGGTTACCAACGTTAGGTTATGTCATGGCACCACCGTGAAATGAGGAGTTACACCAATATATTACTTACGTTAGCCAAAGACTGCTCGGCGGCGGCTGTCCGTGTCACTAGCAGGCACCCACACTCCACTGTCCACTTTGTGTTCTCAACCATGTTTAAATAGTTAACCTCTAATTACTGAGAGGTTACACACACAATATTCTCTTCGCTATTATAGATATCACTATTATCGGTATCTTCATCTCCACCACTCACTGTCCCTCACGGCCAGCGCCTTGTCCTGCCGAGTGCAGCGCGGCTCAAGGACTGGTGGGCAAGTTCGGATACCAGTACTGGTAATACCTGTACCAGCCTTAACGGTGCTGTACTGATAAAATTTTCCGTACTGATAAATAGCTGAAACGGTACTGAGCAAATTGTATACAGCGTGGAGGTGGCTCAAGGCGAGTGGTGATGGGTAAGACAGTAACATTGAGTCATTCTCACTCTCGGTACCGCTCCACTCTAGTACCAACTGGCTGCCATGGCGCGTCGGCGCGGTCTCGGTAGCTCGGCGAGATGCTTCTGTACTGGTACGACTGAATGTGCTTGTACCGTCTAGCGTCTGTGCCGGGACTCTGCTGATTTCTACCGCTAAGAATGAATCATGTGTCTTAAATAGTAAAATACAGCAGGTTTACCAGAACTTTCATGACAGGCATACTATGCCTCATTAATATGTAAAGTAATGCTAACCTTCACAAACATGTCAAGTAAGAAAATTTTCCTTTTTGAAAGAGGCAGGAAGAACAGAAAAGTATATATATATATATATATATATATATATATATTTATATATAATATATGTATGTACAAATTTACAGACAATAGCTAAGTAACAAATTTGTACACTAACAATATTCACAAAATGATTCTTTCTCAATGAATATGATATATGCATCAAATGATATCATGTTGCTGCTCACCCAGTACGTGTCATAACCTTCTAAGTGAACAGTAGAGACACAAATATACATGAAAGAACAATGAAGAACATGGCACAATGATGGAAGAAAATAACATCCAAGACACCAGTCAGAACAGTCATGGCAGAAAAGATGATGAGGATAACAACTGTCTTTTATCTGACATGCCAGCAAAATGAGCCATATCTTTTTTAACTCACTGGTAGCAAAGACTACTTGATAATGTGAGGTTCCTGTTAACTCATGTTTACTGACCATATATCTGTTTTTGACCACTGAGAACTGTGTCTGAGAATGTTCTTCCTCCAACAGGCCGGTGGAACACTTACACACCTTCCTGGTGTGTCTACAATAATATTATTACATGAACTTTGGCTTAATAATTTTGTATCTTGAGCAGGATACACTGTGACTAAACCAATACCATACATACATAAATCTACATTATAAATCTCACTCGCATTCAACCTTTGGTACAAGTAATCCTTCAAGACATCTTTATGTACAGGTGATGACAGTGGGAGGTGCAGGATGATGATGTGTACAAATGGTAGTATGGTGAGCACATCTCTTGTATAAACAATTTTGTAATAATCACCAATACTTTCAAAAAATATCTTAGTTTATGACATGCGTGCCTACGGTGAGGGCTGCAGATGTCCCACACACAAGAGATGGAACACCACACAGCACTCCCCAGCTGAGGGAGGATACTTCACTATCCAGTAGCTGACTCCTAGAGACTGGTGTGGCTGCCTCAGGATCCTCTAATACGGAGTGTGATCTGGGAGCCTACTTGGAATAGCAATGTGGGATATTTGGCGTAATTATTTCAGGAAGCACTTTCCTAAAGAGACTCACTACACACACAGGAATGAGAAAAGAAATGGACAGTTTTGAAAATGCCATTAGATGACTCTGACTATGAATGATGAAAAACCAAGATGAACCTTTAAAAAAAAAAAAAAAAAAAAAAAAAAAAAAAAACATTGTAATTTGTTAAGTCATAATGTGAACTCCATAAATATAAATCAAGACCAGGAATGTAGCATTAAACTTTAGATCACAATCATATGGTGAAATCTGAGACTGTCATGCATTCCACCTGCCTTAAGGGAAAAGTATGACTATCTCATATCACACTAGCTTGAAGTTTATCAAGATCTGGCTTTCGACTGATGGAGCCTTACCTCCGCGGAAGAGTAGAGGGCTGTGTGGTGGTGGTGGTGGAGTGGCTAAGAGCAGGGGTGTGAGGTGGCACCACCAGACTGGTGTCTGGACAACCATTCTGCAGCAACAGATCAATGACTTCCTTGTCTCCTGCCCTCCGGGCATAGAAGAGGATGGACCGTCCATCTGCATCAAGTGCCTTCACATTGGCATTGGACTGCAAACAGAATTCATTTTCAAACTTAAAAATCTAACAGGAACTTGTTTAAACATGAATGTATGTATGTATAACCAACATACATATATAATGATGACCAGGGGCATCACTAGGTTTTAAGAACAGCCCCCAGGAGGTTCACAGAATGCAAGTGCGTGATGTGCAAGTGAAAAATTTTTGCACTTCCAAAATCTTTTTGCTCACAACTTTTTGGCACTGAATTAAAATTACACAAACTATGAAGAAATACAAATGGTTGAAACTGGAAATTGAAGAAAGCTATAGTCATCTTTGGTAAGCATGAGATAACCCAAACACATAAGGACAGTGTTGCTGCATGGAAAAGCTCATCAGGCAACTTGCAAATTCCTGCATATTTATATTGAATTTGTCTGCACTTTTTGAAAAACAGAAAAAAAAAAAATACATAAAATAATTTGGGGGGCTTAAGAATATTTTAGGGGGGCTTCAGCCCCAAAGTAAACCTAACAATGCCCATGATAATGACATATTCATGAACCATAATTTCAAAATATACAGAAGGTATTCTAATCAGACTTTTATTTCTTATAATGTTCTTTAATTCTTGCATCATCGAAATGATTTTTTTTTTCTCCATAAACATGACCTACTAACAATATTAAGCCTTTCAAGCATAGATGATATATATATATATATATATATATATATATATATATATATATATATATATATATATATATATATATATATATATATATATATATATATATAGATATTTATGAACTTGAGCAACTTACCCAGAGAAGCAGCTGTACACAGGGTAAGGAGGGAAAGCCAGCAGCCAAGTGCAGTGCTGTCCTCATGTCTCGTGGAGGTGCCAGTGGATTATTGATGGTGTCGCCGGCATGGGGAAGCAGTGCCGAGAGTCGCTTGGTGTCTCCACGACACATACAGTCTACAATCTGCAAATAAAATACCAATACGTTTACAACTATAAATCAATAAAGACAAAGAAAAAAGTAATAATCCCAGAGATACTATCACCCATGAATCTGAAGTGATGGAGCAAATGTAGACAATAACTGATATTTAGCATTGATTTCATGGTCTTAGGAACCTCATGTGATGAATGATCTCTCTCTCTCTCTCTCTCTCTCTCTCTCTCTCTCTCTCTCTCTCTCTCTCTCTCTCTCTTCTACCAAGCTAAGTTAAAAAGCAAAGATAAAATATCAGGTCAATCTTTCCTGTACAAGCAGGGTTGAAAGTGGTGGGTGTGTTAACCACAGCGCATCCAGCAAAATGAAGAGAATAGATTTTGATGTGGCAGTAAAAGAAAACATATTGAGATGCTTCAATTATCAGGAGGATACAGATGAATATGATATGATAAGACCATATATGAAAGTATTATGTCAGAGGGTGAATATCTATAGCATGAAATTACATAATATTGGAAAGTTAGAGAGAGAAGGTGAAGAAATGAAAGATGTGGAACCTACTTGGATGAGAAATATGAAGCGGAGAGTGGATTCCACCTCATGTGAATTTTCAAGAACTTTGAATATTAAAAGTAAATATCCTGATACAGAGGATGAGGAAAAATTACTGCCTTAAATCACCGGGAATTATAATGAAAGGCATGCACTATGTAGATAGTACAAGATTTTGTGTATAGATTGCTAATCAATTGGAGTCAACAATACTTCTCAGTGCAATGGAGGCTATATTCATTAAACTCACTTGTTCATTCAGAGGGATGTTTGACTGAGGATGAGCCAAGAACTCTTTCCCCTCATACTTGACCCTGATCCAGCATTCCTTGTCTTCCCTGCTGGACCAAGGATTGGGTTTGGTTTGGCCTCGCAGATTCGCTTCCCACACATGGTTGCCAACTTCATTCCCAAGAGCCATCATGACTGAGACGGGGCCAGACCTATAACAAAAATTATAAAGGTACAGTACATAACTTTTGTGAACACTGCACACACGATGAACAAAAATATATTCCGACTGGAAAATCAATGCAAGTGTATAAATATTTTTAAAAATGCTGTACACCTAATACTTTTCATTGTGCCTTTATAAACTTATTTCCAGTACCACAACACTTAATGTAAGTAGCAAGAATGATCACTCTTTTTAAAAGATCAAACATTCACATCACATAAAACAATTATTCACATAAATGTACAGAAGACTCCATTACTGAAAGATGAATGAGGAAACACTTATTAGAGACAACACAAGTCAGAGTCACACTTACGGCCACTCATCAAGGTCCAGCGACCGGACTTTGGATATATGCGAGCCCAGGTTCCTGTGGATGCCGGAGCACTCAATACACATGAGCACCCCGAGGTTGATACTGGCCCACTCAGGATCTGTGAGGGCAAGGAAGGTGAGATTGAGAAACCAGTGTTGGGTTGCTTCATCCAACAAGTATGTTTACTTTCTTCTTGAAACATTATCTGAAGTATTTACCTTAATCCCCAAAATAGGGTGACTATTTAATTTCTATTTGTCACATGTATCAATCAAGGTGCAATCAAAGAGCAAAGAAAATATAGATAAATAAATATGAATGAAAATCAGTGATGACTAAATGGCAAGTGGGCACCAGTTCTTCCATAAATCCTGATTATCTGGGCTTGATGTGGTAACAATTGTGTTGGTGACTACGCCTTTGAAGGAACTGATATCAAATATATACAGATCGAAGAACATATAAAAATATTAATCCCACAATGATAACATTGCCAGCTTCTTATTTACATAAAAAACCTTTTCAACAAATATTGACAAAAAACTAAATCCACCAGTTACACCAGTGAAGTAGTTTTCCCCAATACACTTACTGGGGGCATCACAGTCAACACAGTTCAGGTTCCCAGGGACTTGGTTCTTGATGGTAATGATGGCTTGGGGATCAATGGGGTGGGCTTGGCGGGTCCGGCTCTTATTGGACTCATTGCCCTGAAGGGAGCACAAAATCTGCTGCTCAATGACTGTCACCCACTCATCTCGCTCCTCCTGACTTGCTGCCTCAAAGTGCCACTGCTTGTTGTCCAGTGACACAAGGCTGAATTCATACCCATCAGAGTCTGCAATGAAAGAATTCTTACTTATAAGATTAAAGAACATGTGACAAGCAGGTAAAGGTAGACACATCTTAGAAAAGAGGAAAAAAACTCAGAACGACAAAACCACAACCAGAATGTCACGTTACCTTCACACTCCGCATTCTTGTTTCCAGTGCTCTTCATTCTTCTGTGTCGCTTTTTGACATTGGGCGTTTCAATCTTGGAAGAGATGCTGCTGGAATCAATGCCGTTGACTCTTGCTGGATCCTGGAGCGTCTCATAGGACATGAGAGTCACCTGTACAGGAATGGCAAAACATTTCAGTTTTCAGTTGAACCTCTAAAGTTTTGGATATGAGCCTATTATATAGACAGATAGTTTTATATTTAAAAAAGGAAGTAAGAAATGGGACTACCAAATATATTTACCTTGTCTTTGTTTGACTGTGTGGGTCCAGTGAGAGATGCTCGGCCAGCGAGGGGCGGGCCCGGGGTGCCTGTGGGGTTAATGCTGAGGGTGTTCAGATCTGAGGCAAGGGGATCACTGCCACTGCTGCCTCCTACCACCTTGGAACCACGTGGCTTCATGCCGGGAACCTTCACGGTGGTGTACTGGAGTGAGATTTCTTTCCCATGCACATCTTCCATGTAGTTCTGCAAAATATAAAGAAATGAATTAGCTGTACCAAGATACATTTTTTTGCTAAATCACTATTTTCCTCCTATAGGTAATGGGGAATCATATTCTACATGTTATGTAAACAAAGTGTATGATAAACAAGTACAATGCATGTGCATTGGCCATGACTACTGCACTGGACAGACTACATACAATACTTGCTGCTGAATTACATTGGTCAGTAAAATGCACATTTGCATTCTGCATTGCTGACACTAAGCTAGAACACACTACACACAGAACTGGCAGGTGTTCATTGCAGGGAGGCAAATGTACTAGAGCAGTCAGCTGGTACAAGACTTAGCTAAGAGAGAATATGTAGTACCTCCTCAGGCACTTGAAGTTGAGGTTCAGGTGTTCTTGACCGGAATGGCAGTTTTTGGCTTGATGATTTGGCAAGTGCTTGTAACTGTGAGGTAGCCATTAGTAAACTGTATGTGCATTCAATACTGTACGAGTCATAAGTATTCTTCATTGTTGCACCGATTCTAAATTCAATATCCATTCAGAAATTAACTTTAACTGCCTCATGTTTCGTTGTTTTGTTTCCTACTGGAACATACCAGTGCATATGAATGTGAGACATCTAGTTGTAAAGATATAATATACAGTACTCTCTCTCATCAGTAACTTTAGAAACTCTAGATGCACAAAGAAATAAAACTGATGTGTGAATGCTATAACTACTTGATGCAAATGCCTCATAGTAGTTTTATGAATACATATATATTGTTAAACATTATTAGAGTCCAATCTAAAGGAGCTTTCTTTTCTGTATATACAAGACTATATACAGTATTTCATTTAGTCATTAGAGTAAGATCACACTTGTATCAAAGACTGAAAAGGAAAGGAAAGGATGAGCAAGTATACATCATAGAACCAATAAACTTAAACTCTTACAGGATGACCACCTGAATCAAGCTTACCTTAGTGATGGTGTTGGTATAAACATGACTAGGTGAGGAACCAGAGATAGGCGGTGTGATCTGCTGGCCTGAGGTAAGTTGGGGTGTGAGGGGCGTGGGGATGTTGGAGTATGGGGCGGGGGTGTAACCGTTATTGGTGGGGGCGTAGCGAAGCAGGTGAGTCGGGGTGCCGGGCCGGGAATTGTTGGGTGTCAGACCCTGTTGACTTAGACGCTGTGCCACAATCTTGGAACACGCTGTGGGTGGAATTAAGATGGTCAGGATGATGAAATAATAAGGAAAGTATCAAGCATACATTATATTTTAGCAAGGTTAGAATAAAAGGACCTGGAAGTGAAAGTACTAAACCATGATGCTAAATGATTCAATAAAATGATCACCAGAAAAATATAATATGATACTATGTATGGAAAGTGTCTAGCTTACAGAACACTTAAGCAATGGGAACAAAAACAATAGAAATCATAAAGTAAAAGAAATTAATTGTAATGCCAAATGACTCAGCACCACCTTGGAAATACTAAACTGACATAAAAAATAAGTGACACAAGTAAGGAGAGCAGAATTAAAATATATGAAGTCTGTAGAAGTGGAAAGGAATGTCAAGGGATGTGACCAGGAAATATTTGGGCTGGTGACAAGGCAATGAAAATAGACTGGTAACTCATGGGTGAGGTTAAGCACTTTGGAGGAGAAGAAGAAGAAGAAGAAGAAGAAGAAGAAAAAGAAGAAGAAGAAGAGGAGGAGGAGGAGGAGGAGGAGGAGGAGGAGGAGGAGGAGGAGGAGGAGGAGGAGGAGGAGGAGGAGGAGGAGGAGGGAGGAGGAGGAGGAGGAGGAGAAGAAGAAGAAGAAGAAGAAGAAGAAGAAGAAGAAGAAGAAGAGGAAGAAGAAGAAGAAGAAGAAGAAGGAGTAGGAGAAGGAGAAGAAGAAGAAGAAGAAGAAGAAGAAGAAGAAGAAGAAGAAGAAGAAGAAGAAGAAGAAGAAGAAGAAGAAGAAGAAGAAGAAGAAGAAGAAGAAGAAGAAGAAGAAGAAGAAGAAGAAGAAGAAGAAGAAGAAGAAGAAGAAGAAGAAGAAGAAGAAGAAGAAGAAGAAGAAGAAGAAGAAGAAGAAGCTGGATATTCTAACAGGTATGAATATGTGGAAGGTATGAGTGTGAAACCATTGATCTGTGCTATATCTATGTAATGATCTGTACTATAATTTTGTAGCGTAGGGATCATCTGGTACAGTGGAACCATGCGTGCTTTGGAGTCCGAGTGGTCTCCAAGCGCACGGGTTCGAATCCTGTCCACGGTCCGAGTGTAGGTTGGGCTTCCTCACTCGGGGCAACGGTTTCCCAACGGGTGGGCTTTGAGATAGGAGGTACCCCAAAAAAGTATCCCCTTTAGCCCATAAATTCCCGTGAAAAGCCCACATGGTAGAAAAAAAAAATAAATAAATAAATAAAAAAATGAATGAAGACTGGTTCAAAAGTACACAGACTCAATAGATAACTCTGGGAAGGAAGGGGCGTGAAAGTAATGATGTGTACTATATTTATGTAATGAATGCACTTTTTCCTTCCCCCAAGACTGGTTCAACTCCTTCAGTACTATGACACGTTTCCATATCTATTCTGCTTACTGTTTGGAGATTCTATATGGCTTCAAAAACTTACGTGAGGATTTAAATAGTGAAGACTCTGCTTATCAATCTTCTGACTTCCACAAACCCTTCCTAATGGGAGTAAAATCGTCTAATCATAACCAAAACTCGTGGTAAAACTAAAATCCTTGTACTGAAAGGGGTTAAAAGCATTTACGTATCCAAGGCTGTGTTCTTCCCCAATGATGGTACAAAAAACAACGTAAACAATAAAAAAGAAGGAAGAAAAAAACATTCCAGAAAACAATAACCTCGAGAATCTGGGAAAGCTGTGATAGTGAAGCGCAAGATACGAGACAGGGTTCAGAGAGGCAGGCTTCCCTTGCTACCCTGCCCTGAGCGTCATGTTCGCGTGCGTGTGGGGCGTGTCTGTAGGGGTGAAGGGGAGGGAAGTAGAGGGAAGGGGCGGGGAAGGGCGGAGGGAAGGAAAAGGCGTGTTCTCACCATCATGGAACACTCGCTCCACATTGAGACCGTAGGTGGCGCAAGTCTCGTAGTAGGAGCACCTCTTCAGATCGGAGGCCAGCTTGCGCGCGCGGCCGTCGTCGATTACACGGGGGTTGTTCTCACTGATGCCATCTGTTAGGAAGAAATGGACATTACAACATCTGAACAAGAACACTAGTCAGGAGTTTCTATACTATAGAAATAAAAAAGTGCACTGAATATTGAAGTTAACATGAAAATCTGGCATAATGTAAAAATAAAATTAGACATAACATAGAACAAACAGACGAACAAACAGACAAATATGTTGGTGGGATGTATGATGCACAGCAGACATGAGAGCACGTGATGTGAAGACAACGGAACAAAAATATAAAGCAAGAAAAATGTAACCACAGAAAAAAACATCATGAAATAAGAGTGGAGAAAAAGAGGAAGAGGGAAAAAATCAGTTAGGGTAGAAGTATGGCGTAGTGGTTGGCTACCGGGAAAAACGACGCAGAAACATAGTAAACTGTAAAAATAGAAGACCACGGGACCGAAATCAAAACGGCGGCGCATACACGAGAAGGTCAGGGTGTGTGTGGGTGGGGGGGCGGTAGGTGAGGTCATATTTCACGGGCTTATGACGGTGGATATTTTCAGTAGAGGCGTCAAAACTTGTATATGGGAGGGACTTAGGGGAGGCAATCACGCTGGCAGGGTATGGACGGGGGGCAGGAGGGAACCAACACGAGTTTTACGGCGCCAATGGATAAAACTGAAAAATATTTTGTGTAAGCTTATGAGGATGGAGGGCGGCCTGTCAGCACGACCCTCCCGCCAGCCTCCCTCATCTCCTCCCGTCTGGCGTCGCTTTTGGATATTTTTTTATTTCTTTATGTCTTCACGTCCCCCATTATCAGCAGTAATGACATTTCGGGGACATTAACTCGATCCCCCTGCCAGATGTCCCCAGCTGATTACGCTCACTTATTGCCTTCACTTATATCATTAATGCATTTCCTCAACATACACATTTAAGCTGCTGATGTTTATTCATTAGATCGCAGTGTAGTGGTGTTGGTATGTTATATAGCGAAGTTAAGCAGATGCAGTGAAAGTACAAGGTGTTTCAGAGTGTCTGGTATAGCCACGAGTCACTCGCCCCAACCATCTTTCCCTCTCCCCCTCTCACAGTTTCATCTCCCTTCCAAAGAGCCATTATTCCTTCCCTCCCATTCCCTTGGTGCTTCCATAACTCTCGCCCCCTCCGCCCCCTCGAGGAGCAAGGAGGGAGAGTGGAGGGTTGTGGATCCAGGGGCAAGAAGGGTGTCGGGCTCAACTTCAAAAACCGAGTGACAACAATGAAACGTGTCGCGATGAGAGGGTTGCAGGGCTCCCACCGAGACTGCGGCAGGATGAGCGTTGCCTAAGACGACGGAGTAAGTACGAGTAGACAGACATCATCAGAGAAAAGGGAGAGAAAGACAGTGTGAGAGAGAAGAACAACAACAGACAGCAACATCTCAAGAGCATTCCGCCCCCTTTCATCCCGCAGCCGCCACTCAGACCACGATGCATGGGATCAACCCTGCCTCTCATCCCTCCCTTCCTCCCTCCCCGCAGCGCGATAACACACCCTCAGCCTTCCCAACCACGCCATGCCAGCAGCGAATTAAACACAGCCTTCCTCACAGCACGATCAAACATACAATTCCACGAACTTGGGAAGCCAGACGCGCGTGTGTCGAGAAGCAGAGTTGCAGAAACAAGCTTACTAAACGTCACGAGCCATAAAACCACCCAAACACGGCCCAGACCAGTGTGCGGCGTGTGAAGGGATGAAGGGAGGGAGGGTGGGAGCGAGGGAGCATCGTGACACCACCTTCTCCCCTTCCTCCACACCCCTTCCCCTCCCCTCCTTCCGCCGTCACCCTTCCTGCAACCTTTATTCTACTTGGTTACAGATCTCTTCGCTCCATCGAGGCGGCGCTCTTCCCACCCCTCTCAACGCCCTCCTCTCCGCTCCCTCCTCCCTCAGTTCATACACTTATATCGATCTCAAACACGGTCTCGGCGGTGTTGAGTACCGAGGGCCATGGCTTGAGGGGCGGCCTTCCAGTCACGTGACCAGCATAACTATAAGCTGCTGCCTACACTCAAACAAGGAGACGGCTGGGACGGCTGAGGGAGGAAAATGTGGTAACGAGGTGCGAACAACAGGGAAGGGAGAGGGATGTGCTCAATCTGACGCTGTGTATTTGCATCGTGGGGGAAAACAAGATCAAACAACTAACCAAACAAAACAAAGGGGAGAGGATCGTGTGTAGGAAGGAGGAGGAGGAGGAGGAGGAGGAGGAGGAGGAGGAGGAGGAGGAGGAGGAGGAGGAGGAGGAGGAGGAAGCTGCGAGGGGCCCAGGGGCACTTCCGGACGGACAGAGCCCGGCGCTCCGCCAGCCCAGCGGGAAACACCCACCCCTCATCCTGCTCCTCCCGCCCACCTCCCCGCCGCTCAAGAATTGAATGGCGCTAACTTTTTTGCCTGGCATGTCACTGCAATGTCAGCTTACGCCGAGAAAACACGGAAGATGTGCAAAAAACTCTCAACTCTTGGCGACAACGAAACCCCACGAATCAATCTCTCTCTCTCTCTCCATGGTGGGCGGTGTCGGAAGCAGCGTGTGGGGTTGTGGGCGAGGCAACGTGCTGGCTGGGCCTCAGGTCAGGTTACAATCGGCCAGCTCTCTCATTCCTACTCATGCCAACCCGCACTGACCTCTCTCTCTCTCTCTCTCTCTCTCTCTCTACTATATTTGAATGCGTTTATCTTTCTAAACCCTTTTACCTCAAGTAGTTTGCCTCCCAAGAGTCAATGAGTCTGTTACACACACACACACACACACACACACACACACACACACACACACACACACACACACACACACACACACACACACACACCTTCTAACTTTCACAAAACCCACCGAGGAAGAACAGGTGATAAAAAAGATGGGCTGGTGAGTCAGAAGCGACCCGGCAAGGAGGGACGGGAAGAAAATAGCTTTGTTTATTGGTTCAACCTGGTGTTACGGGCAGCCAGGCGCATCTCGATAAACCGTGGCCGTGCACTTCCTTCCGCCTTATCTCCTAACACGTCTTGGGAACACGAGAAGAAAACGAGAAGGAAAAAGAAAGAAACGAAGGGCGGGTCTCAGTTTTCTTGTCGCTACACCGGTTTAGAAAGCAATCAACCCGCGTCTGGAGTTAAAGATACTCAAGATACGCTGCATTCCGCATCCAAAATAAACATTTAATTATTTTCTTACTAAGTTACAACAACGTGTTGGCGACTGACGGGGTATTTTGCTCCTGTCTGAATGAATTTCCACATTGCTGGGAAAGAAGATGAAAATGAACTCGCATATTTACGCAGACAGATAAATTGAGCGAAGGAATGTAAACTCGAACTTATTCTTGCTGTGTGTGTGTGTGTAATATCATCTCAGTAAGTCTTCCTTCCGCTCTGGCCTGGCCGTCCTGTCCTACCTTTCGTCTCCCCCCCTCCCACTCCTTCCGCCTTGAGGCATGAACCAAGGTCGTCTCTCCCATAAACCGTCCTCGCTCTGACCCTTGGAGACAAAGTCAGGTCACTCAGGTCCTGATAAGCTCGCCCTGCACCACCATGCTTCACCCCGCGCCGCTCTGCACCCTACATACCAACATTCTAGACCTTCCTACACTCTACACTTCACCGTTTACAGGAAAAAAGAACCGGTATCACGATGTTCAGACGCCCGTGGACGAACAAGGGCAAGGCTGTGACTCAACTGCACCAGCACACCCGTATTATCTTAACGATTTAGTATAAACGTGGCAGTGATGAGGCGGCGGCGGCGGAGGAGGCGCAAGCTTACCCATGATGTTGACTCGGGCTGACTCCTTCAGAAAGGGGATCTTCATTGGGCCAGAGAAACACTTTATAGCGAACCTCTTCCTCCAGCGTCGTCTCCTGATGGTGGTGTCACAGCCTCTCACGGTTCGGTAGCACTAGAGGGCAGAACACAAACAAGCACAGCGCGGGGCTCAGTCACTGCTCGCGCGTTCAGAGAAAGACTACAGCTTCCGTTCCCGCCTTGAACCGACGACCAACTGAGGCGCCTCGTTTACAGCGAGTCGCGGCGGAGGGGAGGGAGGAGTGGGGAGAGGGAGAGACACCGCCAGCCTCCCGCGACTTCCCCCACCCCCCATCCTCACTCCCCAGTCCTCCCGACCCACTGGCTGGCCGCGGTAAATACGGAGTAGTGACTAACCTACTGGAAACATCAGGGCCTCATCACGAGCCATTTCCTTCCCTGATGACCCTTATGGCTTCCCCGTCATGCTCTCCTCGCACAAGACAATAACAAAGACACAACACCTGCGGACACTAAATATAGGACACCACCACCTCCCGCGCCCGTCAGGTGAAGCAGCAAGGGTATTCCTGAGCCCCGCGTGAGGTGCTCTTGGTGTTGGGATGGACCGGGAAGGAGGACCACTGGCAACACCTGCTGTAGTCACGGTGGTGGTGCAAGTGCGTGGGTGCGGGGATTAAAGGGTTCAGTGGGCGTGCTTGTGCGTGTAACTGGGCGTGGGAGTAAGTGTAGGTATCGTGGTGAGGTGTGGGTGGCAGGCGGGCGGGCACTCCTATCATCACAGAGCCTCGTGCCTGCCAGCGTGGTGGTGACGTGTTTCCACGGCAAACTTGGCAAGCCAGACCTGCCGCCTTCTCGATCCCACCTTTCGTCATGGACACGTCGTGGCAGGCGTGTGGGCGAGAGTGGGCGGCCCAAACAAGATGCGCCGCCAGGAGAGAGAAGAACACACAATGAATCGTCACGTGAACAACACCACAAACAAAGAAAACGGTGATTGGGACGCGTCTGTGGCCTAATAAAGGACGCCATGTGCATAATAATAGTAATAATAAAGATGATAATAATAATGATAGATCCAAAACACCACAACGAGCGGGCCATCACTCTCCACACACCACCTGTCAACTTGATAACGGACTCCGGCCCTCACACACGCCGCCGAGACTCAGGCAAAAGAAAAACAACAATAAAACCAATATTCATACTTTTTTCCTCTCTCTCCTTCCCTCCCCCCACAACCTGCGTCAAGCCACTACGTCATGAGCCACTCACCCCCACCCCTCCTTCTTTCCTTCCTCCCCATGGCCATCCACCTTAATAATAATAATAATAATAATAATAATAATAATAATAATAATAATAATAATAAAATAATAATAGTGAATAATCAGCGTTATCTCCACGTGCGGGCTGATGTGGTGTATTTGCTTTGGCGATAAGTATCAGGTGTGGGCGTTAGTGATTAAAAGATTACAGGTGAACGCATGTAGAGTAGTGAGATAGTCAACACATTTGCTTTGGTGAGTTATTTGTTTAACTCTAATCAATACAGGATACAGGATGGTGAGGTACAGGTGTGCAGGGGAAGCACCGGAAAGTACTGGTTACAGGTATGTGTAATTACGAGTGCTACATAGAGGGTTACAGGTAAGGGGGACCAGGTGGGGGCAACAGGTAGGTAAATACGGGACCTCCAAGGCACGTCACGCACTAAATCAGCCCCCAACACACAAGTAACACACGCAACATTGACACTCCAGCACGCTGCGCACGCAACGCCAAACGTCACTTGCTCAAGGATAGCAACAGTGAAGGAGCAAAAAAATGTGTATGTGAGTACGTGTTTGTTTGAATGTGTACTTAAGCCACGGTGGGGTAATAGGTGTTTGCCTTTACAGCTAGTATTACTGTTGTTGTTGTTGTTGCAGCTATCATTGTTGTTGTTGTTGATGTACCACCACCACCACCACCACCACCACCACCACCACCACCACCACCACCACCACCTCCTCCTCCTCCTCCTCCTCCTCCTACTACTACTACTACTACTACTACTACTACTACTACTACTGCTGCTGCTGCTGCTGCTGCTGCTGCAAATATCAGATGTCATTGTGTTCGTTGCATGTTGAAGTCAAATGAACGAAGGACTAATGTCATATTTCTCTCTAGTTTCCCACTTCATTACCTTCCCCCCCTTTCTCTCTCTCTCTCTCTCTCTCTCTCTCTCTCTCTCTCTCTCTGCCCATGCAGGAAGGAAGAGCGGTCGTCCATCAATCTCGGTAACACATGCCACTCCGATGTGTAATGGTTCACCTGGGGGCGGGGCCGACACAAGGACGAGAGGCAGGCAGTCATAGAATACATTAAAACAATCCACACTTTCTCGCTTTAGACTCACATTTTCCAGTGGGCGGAGTGGGAAGGTATGGAGTACGAGGAAGAGGCGGAGCTGATGTAACAGTAGCTAGTGGTTACTTTTAACTGGCCGCACCTTACCGCGATACGCACACACGATACCACAGAACAGTCTTATCTTATCCACGGGTGGCGGGGACACGATAACGATAGCCCCCGATCCTTAACAATGGCCAATGACTGACTGACTGACTGACTGAATGCCTCACACACGACACGGTACAAGATAATACAGTGACAGTCATGGTAAGCGAATGAAATGGCACGTGAGTTCAAACCCCCAACCTCCCCACGCCCTCGTCTTCCCTTACTTCTTCCCCTCCGACACATACCTTCCTTCCTTCAGGCCTTCGATAACGGGGATATTACTGCGACGCCCCCCTCCTCCCCCCACCCGTCTACGTGAAGGGTACAGGTGCAGGGTAAAGGAAAGGTGCGATATGAAGCCCCACGGTGAGTGTTTTATGTAGGGTGAAGTGAGTGAGAGGGGGAAAAAGTGGATAAAACTTTCATGTGTGTGTGTGGTTTACTTTCTCTGTCTCGTCTCATTGCTCTCTCTCTCTCTCTCTCTCTCTCTCTCTCTCTCTCTCTCTCTCTCTCTCTGTCTGTCTTTGCGTTTCTGGTATGTTTCCGACTGCTGCCTCACTTCCTGCAGTACTGAGTGACAGACTGTTTCCTTGACTCACTCCAACACACACACACACACACACACACACACACACACACACACACACACACACACACACACACACACACACACACACACACACAACCTCAGTCCTTAACGTCACGGCCATAATTACGTAGCGTTACCCAAGAGATTATAAGGAAAGGGAAAAATAGTCTAAGTTTCCAACACACTCGATAAACCGACAGTGAAGGGAATAATTCTTCTCGTGGGTTTTTTTTCAATCAGGGAAAGAAGATTGTAGGAGATTAAGAAAGGAGTATAAAGAAGAATAGGAAGAACAGCAACAGCAATAACAACAGCAACAGCAACAACAACAACAAAAGCACATTAAAGTATATAAACACCGCGTCAAGATTCCTTAAGTATGGCTCTTGATGTAGGTGGTTTACGAGGTTCAATGTACAGCTGCGATAAACTACGAATACAAAAGATAGTTGACAGCAGGCAATACAGTGACGCGGGTTTGGTTAAATAAGGTGAGACTGTAGAATTAATTGATTGATTCGTTGATTGGTTGAAGTTAGGCGCCGCAACTACCAGGGTCATATGGCGCCGAAACCAAACCGTAAAATGATAAAAACTAAGACTAAAAAAAAAACTAAAATGATCTAAACACCATTAAAACTGTAGTAGCGAGGAGTCTATAGTGAATCACAGGTAAAAATGGAGAACAGGTCGGTGGTGAGGGCGCAGGAAGGCAGCCATTACCCAGTTTCGACACATCAGGATCCTTCAGGCATCAGTGAGTGCGTTGTGTCTGTCTGTATGTCCGTCTGTCTCGTGATTCAGCTCCCGTGAAATTATGAGCTGGGTTACTGTGTGATGAAGTTCCATAATACCACCACCATTGCTACCACCATTACTACTGCTGCTACTACTACTATTGCTACTATCGTCATGATACCACACCTTCCACCGCAACCAGCAGTCTCCACAACAAAACCACCTCTCAGTTATCATCACTTCCATCACTGTGGTGGAATGTAACATTTACGAACACACACACACACACACACACACACACACACACACACACACACACACACACACACACTAAATGGCCATCATAGAACCAAGTCATGTGAAATGAATCTCTCTCTCTCTCTCTCTCTCTCTCTCTCTCTCTCTCTCTGTGTGTGTGTGTGTGTGTGTGTGTGTGTGTGTGTGTGTGTGTGTGTGTGTGTGTGTGTGTGTGTGCCGGTGCGAGTGGAAGAGGGTAGACGGCGGCAGCGGCGGCGGTGGCGGCGGCAGAATAATTAGTGAGCGTCGATCACACACACTGCCTGGCACAAGGGTCCCACTCCACTCCCTCCACACGCTCCCTCCTTTCCACGCCTTCCCTTCCATTTCTTCATGTTTCCCCCACCTCTTCTTCCCTTCTTTCCTTCTTGAACATTCTCACCAAGTGTCGAGCAATAATATTCTTCTCAACATCCTCATCCTGTCTGGTCTTCATGTATTCATTCCTATTCCTCATCTTATACCATCGTTGCTTTCCTCTCCTTTCCTCCTTCACTCCACCTCCGTCTATGTCCTTCACTTTGCCAATTCACCAAATCTATCTTTACCCCATATCACGATCACAATATATCCTGAATCTCCCCCTCAGTAGGAAAAGGTAAGCATGAAAAAGTGAAGGAAATTAACACTGGGCGGGGCATCATGAACGAGCTGAAGGGCGTTGTCATGAGTGAAAGTCAGCAAGGCTTTCTTCTTTAGTGTTGGTGGCGCCGGGGATCCAAACATGGCCAGCCCCTTCACTCCTTCACCGCGATGCCCTCAGGTCCGTGTAGTCCTTGCGCCTTGCTGGCTGGCTGGGGCGTCACCGAGGGCAAGGTAAAAACAGACCCAGCAAAGCGTGTCCCAAGGGCGTGTTTCGTGTGCGTGCAGTTCATCTTCGCCACTCATTGGGCGACACTCGAGATTGGAGGAGAGTGAGAGAGCGAGTAAAGGGAGTGAGAAAGAGGGCGAGAAGGAGTGGATGGAGAGAAAGAGAGCGAGAGGAAGGTATGGAGGGGAAAACAGGGCCAACGTGGAGACAAAAGTGAGGCAAGGTGATCCAGGGGAGGTAACGGTCACCCCTATTGCTCTCTCTCTCTCTCTCTCTCTCTCTCTCTCTCTCTCTCTCTCTCTCTCTCTCTCTCTATGCTTCACCACCAGTCCTTCGGTCTCTACATCTTGAAGGATAAAAATAGCATTGCCGATTGTGCCGAGAGGGAAGGATCGAGTTCTGAGGGCAAGGCGGAGGTAACACAAAACGAGAATATAAATTACCCACATACTCCACCACTGTTATCCCTCCTTGCCCTCACTCACTGGGCAAGCCGACGAGGACCCATGTGCGTCTCTCTCTCTCCCTCTCCCTCTCTCTCTCTCTCTCTCTCTCTCTCTCTCTCTCTCTCTCTCTCTCTCTCTCTCTCTCTCTCTCTCTCTCTCTCTCTCTCCAGCAGGTCACAACAAACACACCTGCGGCCCAGTGTGTGTTTACCTCCGAGGCTCCCCTGAAGCAGACAAACAGGTAAGGGTAAGCAGCCTGACTCCCTTGCATCATCAACTACCTCTCCTTATCTACACTCACATCTACACATCTCCCCGGGGCCTTCGTTGCTGTGAGGTTGTTGCTCCCTCGCGCCGGGTCCTGCAGGCTCCGGCCACGTTGCGGACCTGGCGGTGCTACATGTATCACTCGTCAAAGCAAGGCAGAGCAGGAGGCGTGCAGACTCTCACGACCTGAGATAAAGTCATTCCCCAGGCAGGCCCTACGAGTCCCCTCTGGCCAGCCCTGGAGGGACCATGTTCGCGCCCTGCCAAATAGCCCTATAAACCGAGACCCTCACCATTCCTATCGTGGCGCTCCCTGGCACCGGCTTCCACGCCTCGCCTGCCTGCACCCTTGCACCACGCCCACCTCCAGCACGAAGGGGAAGGTACTGGTAATGGCGTGGCGTGTGAGGGCGGCACGGAGGGCGGGAAGCTTGAGGCGGCAACACCTTCATTAAGTTTCCTTGACGACGATTTTCAGCTCATTATGCCGCTCACCATCTCCACCTCTCACCGCCGCCACACATCCCTCCTCCGCCTATCCACAATCCTCTCCAAGCGTCTAGGGTCCGGTGCTCGCCGCGGCGCCGCACAGCCAGGCAGTACTCGGCAATGGAGAAAGGTGAGACATGTGGGGCAAGGCAGCCATTGTCCCGTAGGTAGGGTAGGAGGCCTACCCTCAGATAAGACCGGCCTAGTTCTCAAGCATCCTATAGAAAAAAATGATCTAGTGGGGATCATTTGCTTGGGAGGAGATGATATCAAGGTGGCCAGACAGCTCACAATGGCTGCCGTAATAAGGGCGGCCGGGGCATCAACACCACACCAGCGCCGCCACTATGGGCCACAATGCTGGATCACCCGGCAAAGCAGGAGCCCAGGCGCCAAAGGCACGTAGCACTGTCATGGCCCGTGGGTGTCCCAGGGACGAGGGGCCCAGGTGGCGGCTGGCCTAGACCTCCGGCTCAAGAGATTTGCACACAGGCTCAATGGGCGAGGCTGGAAGGCATGGGAGGGGAGTGCCCGGCCCCAGACAGCCGCCACAAGAGGACCGTCTCGCTGGGGCATAAAGGCGTCTGCTTTCCATCTCGAACGTCGACCACCGACTGATCCACTAATAATACTATACATAATGCATCCCTGTCGGCTCCCGGCAGGCTAGTAACGATAGTGACGGGCTGGAGGAGCACGTGTAGCGCCGCCCAAAGGCTCCTCCAACCACGCGGAAGCTCACTGAAAAACGTAAACACGAACCTTTCTCCAGCAACTAGAGCATTACACCGCCGGCAAGAAGAAAAAAAAAAAAAAAAAAAAAAAAAAAAAAATATCGTCCGTAAAAAATTTCTTTGTTCCGTGGGACTCAGGGTACGGGGGCCATTGTGGCGCGAGGGTCCCGGGGTCCTGGCGGGGAAATGAAAGGGTGGGGGTGTGCAGGAGCGCCCACGAGGTCGCTAAGATGAAGGCGTCACAACATCCGCTGTTACCAAGTTCGGTCCTGGGCCTCCACCCCCGCGGGGCGACGGGCGGGCATCAGCCTCAGGACACCCCGAGATGGTTCACATCAGTCCTGAAAGTTTGACTCGCCAACGGTCGGCCCGGGGGGCTGCGGGGATAGGGGAGGGTGGGCAAGGGACAAGAGGCACCGCCGCCGAGGCGCATGACGCGTGTTCCTGTGGCACGCGCGTGTATGTACCGGCCTGAGGCAGATGCGGCGCGAGGAGGAAAGAGGGAGGAGGCGGGGGTTGTAGGGGAGGAGGGAATGGGCAACAAAAGGTGTCTGGGAGCCGCCGAGTCTTGTGAAAAGCTCTCACTCACACGTTCTTCTGCCTCGCTGCCGCCCCGCCAACAATGCAGCCAGGAAGGCGGGCGACTCCACACCTAAACCAATACTGCGTCGCTCTGTGTCAACACGACAGCCTCGTCACTGCACACACACACACACACACACACACACACACACACACACACACACACACACACCCACGCCACCTCGAGGGCAGCGGCACCAGGCCTCGGGGTAATCACTGATCAGCGACGTGCCTCTCAAGACTGCATATTTACTCCCACCAACGGAAGCAGCGGATCAGCGGGACGCACCGCTGGAAATCTTGCCCCCATCGTTTGTTGAAGAATTTTACTCAAGGTGTGTGTGTGTGTGTGTGTGTGTGTGTGTGTGTGTGTGTGTGTGTGTGTGCAAGGGATGCCCCACGTGGCCGTAACTTGCCCCTATACGCGCTGTCTTGTCATCTCTCTCTCTCTCTCTCTCTCTCTCTCTCTCTCTCTCTCTCTGTCCCATCACTCAGTTTTTCGGAGCCACAAAAACGCGTATCGAGTGTCCAAGGGGTGGCGGAGGTCAAGGCGGCGGCGGGGAACAATAGGGGCGGCGCGGGCGGCGGGTGTGGCTATAATGCACACTGTTGTCATCAATCACGCGACATTGTGACCGCCAGCCTCGCGCCATGATACCGGTAACCTGCCCCACCACACCCCACCACACGCCCCACACACCTCACCGCCATGATACTCCGCACCCCACCACGTTCCGGCCTCACCCAAAAAAACACCCAGCGGTGCCATGAGCATCTTACATCACGCCGCCCTACAGAAGCACCAGTTCCTCCCCGTTCAGCACAAACCCACAACCTAGATACTGTCCTGTCCACCTCCCGTCCCCCTCCCCAACACACGCCTTACATTCCGTACCTCCCAGCCCTATACATACACTAAATCCTGCCCTATTTCTGCCACACCACTGATTCTGTTAAGCTTACAAATACTCTCTCTCTCTCTCTCTCTCTCTCTCTCTCTCTCTCTCTCTCTCTCTCTCTCTCTCTCTCTCTCTCTCTCTCTCTCTCTCTCTCTCTCTCTCTCTCTATCTATCTATCTCTTTTCTTTCCCTTTCTCCATCTACCGTGCAAAATTAAGGTTATATAGTTACATCAGTACACTCAAGATCAGTCGTTACAAATGAATGAGTCAGTTTACATATTCCAGTCAGTCAAGTAAGCCAGTCAGTAGGTCAGTCAACTCATTTATATTCATGAACGGGATAAGAAGAGCCGAATGGAGAGGGAGGGGCAGAAAAAAATCCTTTAGGTAAGAGTACAATACAATACAAACGAGAGCAGGACCTATCAAGTATTTTTTTCCCTCCTCCCACAGCCCAGCGTAGGGACAGCAAGCCTCTTCACGACAAGATATTCAGTCCGGACACACAACGACGGTACTGGAGACCTAATACGCCACTCGTCCGAAACTTCTTGCTCTCTATCGCCAACTTTTATTTCCATCAAGTTATAACAAGTTACGCCACGTTAATTCCGGTTCAAATTCCATGAAAAAAAAAAATAATAAAATGGTACACGAGTTTTGGTACGGGCCAGGAGGAAGCGTGATGTCCCAAATGTCCCCTAGTAGTCCAGAATGTCGAGGTCTTGAGGCTCCGGGATTGCGAGGGAGAGAGAGGGAGAGGGGTGAAGGGGGAGAGATACAGCGGGAGAGGGGAAGTAGGATGGTCACAGCTTTACAAGAACTTTATGCCTTGTATGGCCGGCGGCACTATAGTAGCCAACCCTCCCCTGCCTTCTCACACACACACACACACACACACACACACACACACACAAATCAGAGCATGAATAATTGGTTGGCAGAGCGTGTAGTGCCTTACCCTTGGACCTCGCTATGACAGGAGGAGGAGGAGGAGGAGGAGGAGGAGGAGGAGGAGGAGGAGGAGGAGGAGGAGGAGGAGGAGGAGGAGGAGGAAGCCAGTTTCGTCAGTTACGCAATAATAAAGGTCGCTTGGGGCTTCCGGTTTCAGTTTAGCAAGAACGTTGGGCGTGTTCCTGGGGCGGGGCGGGGCAGGAGCAGCGGCGCCTCTCCCGTGCAGGCTGGTCATCGGCATCCCGGCGCCACGGAGGCTTTAGAAGGGCGCTGCGGGATGAACGGGGCAGGGGGGTTGCGGGGGACACTGGGGTTGAGGGGCAGGGATGTGCTGTAAATCTATGGTCCCGCCCTAGTGTCAGAGGGTGCCGCGCCTCCTGCACATTTTGGGGGCTGACTGCGAGGGTCCAGCCTAAATGGCATGTAAGTCCTCCTCTTCCTCTTCCTCTTCCTCTTCTAACTACTGCTGTTATCTTCCCTTCACTGTCACTTGTCGGTTCCAGTATAGCATCACCTCTCTTCGTGTAATACAACTGTTGTGCACCTCTTCCTTCCCATCCTTCTCATTCCTTAACTGCTACAGCCTGCCATTCACTGCCATGCTCCTCTTCTTCCTCTTCCTTCTCCTCAAACTAATGTTACAGCCTCCAATTCCCTGTCATGCTCCTCTTCTTCCTCTTCCTTCTCTCTCAACACAAATATTACTGTCTCCCATTCATTGCCATCTGTCGCCCCTAACCTGGCATCATCTCTCGCCTCGTGTACTACCACTCACAACGCCTCCAGGTCGGGAAAGCCACTCGAAATAATGGTTTTATGACAGTTAATCTTCGGGCAACTGGTGGCTTCCGGGTAAAGGAGATTGACAAAAAGCGGAACCTACATCCAGGGGCAGGAAAGAACCTGGGATGGTGTGTGTGTGTGTGTGTGTGTGTGTGTGTGTGTGTGTGTGTGTGTGTGTGTGTGTGTGTGTGTGTGTGTGTGTGTGTGTGTGTGTGTGTGTGTGTGTGTGTGTGTGTGTGTGTGTGTGTGTGTGTGTGTGTACTCCTTTTGCAATGATGAACAATGGGAACAACAATATCATGACAAAATTAAGTAGAATAATAATAATAGAAAAAAAAAAAACTCGACAATTTTAAGCTGCAATTTCTTCTCCGTAACTCAAGATGTGGAAGAGTGATTATATGTGACATGAACACGATATTAGAATGGCAAAAGTAATGTTTGGAGGGGAAAGAAATCTCTGAGGAGAGAGAGAGAGAGAGAGAGAGAGAGAGAGAGAGAGAGAGAGAGAGAGAGAGAGAGAGAGAGAGAGAGAGCAAGCAGTGGGATAAAGGGAAGGGGAGGTGAAACGCGTGTAAGCATCCTCGAGTTACCTAATGTGTTATCGTGTATCTAGAAGTGTGTGTGTGTGTGTGTGTGTGTGTGTGTGTGTGTGTGTGTGTGTGTGTGTGTGTGTGTGTGTGTGTGTGTGTGTGTGTGTGTGTGTGTGTGTGTGTGGACGGTTTCCCACTTAACGAAGGCGCGTTGGGTGGAGCTGGTGGAAGTGAGGGCACCGTTAGAACCAAGGCAGATTTCTACTACCTGATCGTCGCAATGTCTCGCTTAATTCTCAGTCCACATCCTCACACCTTTCTGCAACCTCTTCTTTTAACTGGCTCTGGAGAAAGTTGATTTACGAGTGCTTTTCTCATTTTTTCCCATGATTCTGGCGGTAGTTTAACAAGGATGCTGCATAACTTAACCTCTTCAGTACCATGACGCGTTTCCATATTCATTCTACACAGCTATAGAAACTTATGTGGGGTTTGAAATAGAGAAGACTGATCGTACACAAATTTCAAGGTAAAAATGTAGCCCAGTACTGAAGGAATTAATGGGAAAACTATCTGAGGTTAGTGAATATAGTCGAAAACCCAAAATATAGACAAGGAGGAAGAGGTAAATGTGAACGCCCTCAGTTGGCTTCCTCCCACTACTTGTCTTCCTCACTGTGACCTCTTTTCCTCTCTCTCCTCCACACTCCACCCCCCAAACAAACTGCCTACCGTCCCCATTCCTCCCCGCCTCCTGTTTCTCGTTATGCAGAAGGGGAAGAGAAGTAAAGGTTAGGTTAGGTGTATACTGACCCGCCCCAATGCCGCGGCTCACGTTACACACACACACACACACACACACACACACACACACACACACACACACACACACACAAGCAGCTCCTTCAGTATGTTAATCCCCTGAAAACATGAGTGACCACTGTTCGTTTAATCTACTGAAGACGGATTTATTTTTCCTCTTCAGTAAGTCTCTCTCTCTCTCTCTCTCTCTCTCTCTCTCTCTCTCTCTCTCTCTCTCTCTGTGTATATATTCACTGGAAACTCAGGCCGGGCTTCAAACCAAGGATAATGCCACAGTCTCCCCGAGCACTCTGAGGAAAAAGGTTCTATTTCTCTATTCAGAAAGCAAACAGAAGGTAAAAGAAAATGGAAAAATGGAAAATGTTCTCTCTCTCTCTCTCTCTCTCTCTCTCTCTCTCTCTCTCACACACACACACACACACGATTTAATGCACAGATAAAAAAATAGAACATGAATAGAAAACGAAAAAAAATGTTGGGGAAATATCAACCAAACACAAAAGAAAACTGGAACAACAAACAAGTGAAAATATAAATAAGAAATGTAACAATAACGGCAGATGGAAATAAAACAAAGAAAAGAACAACATACATGAATTTATCAGAGAGAGAGAGAGAGAGAGAGAGAGAGAGAGAGAGAGAGAGAGAGAGAGAGAGAGAATTATGTGGAGAAAATTATACGAAAATCGCTTGAGTGTATTTCTCTCTCTCTCTCTCTCTCTCTCTCTCTCTCTCTCTCTCTCTCTAATCTTCTGGGCCCAACGTGGTGTGAAAATGGCCTTCACTATCTCCTGGTTGGATCGAGAGAGAGAGAGAGAGAGAGAGAGAGAGAGAGAGAGAGAGAGAGAGAGAGAGAGAGAGAGAGAGAGAGAGAGAGAGAGAGAGAGAGAGAGAGAGAGAATTTTCCTTAACTGGAAGTGGGTCACTTTTATATTACTTATCTTAATCGGAAAAGCAAAAAATAAGTAGAAAAACAAATAAAAAAAAAACGTGTGTGTGTGTGTGTGTGTGTGTGTGTGTGTGTGTGTGTGTGTGTGTGTGTGTGTGTGTGTGTGTGTGTGTCAGTACCCTCTGTCACCTGATAACACGCACCCCCATCTCCTCTTCTTACCCTCTATGTGTGTGTGTGTGTGTGTGTGTGTGTGTGTGTGTGTGTGTGTGTGTGTGTGTGTGTGTGTGTGTGTGTGTGTGTGTGTGTGTGTGTGTGTGTTGCCTCCTGGGCCTCGTTGGGCTTATTGGCGCGAGCGTTGCCCAACCCACTTCACACTTTTTCTATTTTTTCTCTTTTCTTTCTTTCTTTTTTTCGTAGTTCGTATAATCCTACTTTCTTTGCTTCTATTCCTCGTCCTGTACTCTAAGACCCGGGTACACAGGAGGAGGAGGAGGAGGAGGAGGAGGAGGAGGAGGAGGAGGAGGAGGAGGAGGAGGAAGGGAACGTTTGGAACTAAAGAGGAGGAAGGGAACGTTTGGAACTGAAGAGGGGGATCAGAAGAGGAAATAAAATAGTAGTAGTAGTAGTAGTAGTAGTAGTAGTAGTAGTAGTAGTAGTAGTAGTAGTAGTAGCAAAAGCAGTAAGAAGAAGAAGAAGAAGAAGAAGAAGAAGAAGAAGAAGAAGAAGAAGAAGAAGAAGAAGAAGAAGAAGAAGAAGAAGAAGAAGAAGAAGAAGAAGAAGAAGAAGAAGAAGAAGAAGAAGAAGAAGAAGAAGAAGAAGAAGAAGAAGAAGAAGAAGAAGAAGAAGAAGAAGAAGAAGAAGAAGAAGAGAAGAAGAAGAAGAAGAAGAAGAAGAAGAAGAAGAAGAAGAAGAAGAAGAAGAAGAAGAAGAAGAAGAAGAAGAAGAAGAAGAAGAAGAAGAAGAAGAAGAAGAAGAAGAAGAAGAAGAAGAAGAAGAAGAAGAAGAAGAAGAAGAAGAAGAAGAAGAAGAAGAAGAAGAAGAAGAAGAAGAAGAAGAAGAAGAAGAAGAAGAAGAAGAAGAAGAAGAAGAAGAAGAAGAAGAAGAAGAAGAAGAAGAAGAAGAAGAAGAAGAAGAAGAAGAAGAAGAAGAAGAAGAAGAAGAAGAAGAAGAAGAAGAAGAAGAAGAAGAAGAAGAAGAAGAAGAAGAAGAAGAAGAAGAAGACGAAACAACAACAACAACAACAACAACAACAACAACAACAACACTCTTCAATCATAAAAACAAACAAGGAAACAACTCTTTTCAATAATCTCTCATCCAATAATAGAAAATCACTAAACTGTCGAAAAAAAAGAAGAAAAAACGAAAGAAAACGGAGAAGTGTCCAAATAAGCACACTTGACAGGGCACCATCTCTTCCACCCTGCGAGGATTGAGCTTCCCTCCTTGCAACCCTTCCGTCACGCTCGTAAACCCTGCTAGTGATCCTAATGCGGCCTGACGGGTGATCCGGACCCATATTGTTCCCTGCACTGCCTGACTGAGCACCGCGCCGCCCTTCCCTCGCCTCCAGAAACGTTCACCTGAGTTTGTAAGGTGAAGGTAATTAAAGGTGTGAATTTGCCATTGAATCTGCCTTTACCGGTACTGAGAGAGAGAGAGAGAGAGAGAGAGAGAGAGAGAGAGAGAGAGAGAGAGAGAGAGAGAGTCCCCTTACACATGTCAAGAAAAGAAGGGAATCCAAACTTTTAAGCTTACCTCCAGGCAGCCAGCACCGCCCACCAAAGCTTCATGGAGTGGAGGAAAGGAAGGAAAGGAGGGAGAGTGGAGGGAAGAGTGAATGGAAGAGAAAGGAAGGGTGGAGGGAGAGAGAGAAAGGAGAAAACGAAAAAAAAGAGAAGGAAACCAAACAAGAGAGAGAGAGAGAGAGAGAGAGAGAGAGAGAGAGAGAGAGAGAGAGAGAGAGAGAGAGAGAGAGAGAGAGAGAGAGAGAGAGAGGCGGAAATGGAAGATGGAAACAATACCTACAAATAAAGAAGAAAAGAAAAGAAAAGGAAGAAAAGGGAACATATAAAACGAAGAAGAAGAAGAAGAAGAAGAAGAAGAAGAAGAAGAAGAAGAAGGGAAGACAAGAATAGGAGGAATACAGAGGAAGTCTAAAAAAAAAAAAAAATAGAGTAAAAATAAAGAAAATAATGATCCTCTCGTTTTTTCAGAGAGAGAGAGAGAGAGAGAGAGAGAGAGAGAGAGAGAGAGAGAGAGAGAGAGAGAGAGAGTTGATGAGAGCTCCCTGTGTCTTTTCCACACTCCACCTACTCTTCCACCCTCACTCCCATCCACTCCACTCCATTCCACTTCACCCCACACCCTTCCTGCCACACCCACATCCACTCTCCACCCACGCACCAGAGAGAGAGAGAGAGAGAGAGAGAGAGAGAGAGAGAGAGAGAGAGAGAGAGAGAGAGACTGATTGATTAATTTTGGCGAGAGTGAGAGCTGAGAGAGAGAGAGAGAGAGAGAGAGAGAGAGAGAGAGAGAGAGAGAGAGAGAGAGAGAGAGAGAGAGAGAGAGAGAGAGAGAGGTGTGATAGGGTATGAGAGAATCAGGCCAGCCAGGATCTTGTTGAGAAGCGGCGGTGGTGGCGATAGTGGTGGTGGTGGTGGTGATGGCAGCGGAGGATGTGGTGGTGGTGGTGAATTATACAGGGGACAGAAGGGAGAGAGAAGACCGTTCACTAAGAGAAAGGTCAAGCACGCACGCACACGCACACGCACACACACACACACACACGAATAATGAAATTTACGGCATCATATAAGCTGGACAGTGGAGGAGGAGATGATAGGAAACACAATAAGGTGGAAGACTACCTGGAGATTACTAGAGGAGGAGGAGGAGGAGGAGGAGGAGGAGGAGGAGGAGGAGGAGGATAGATAAAGAGGAAGGGGAAGAATACAAAGATAGGAGAAACAAGAGGAGAAGTAGGGAAAGAGACAAATTGAACAGAAGGGGAGAGAAGAGGACAAGTGAATGCGCTGAGAGGAAGGGGAGGAACAGGAGAAAGAGAGGAGACAAAGAGGGGGAGGAATAAAGAGAGAACTGATAAAGAGGGGAAGAAAGGAGGGGCAGGAACACCCTTTTCTAGACAGTAAAAAATAAAAAGAATGGCAATTTACAACGATTCTCCAACCTCCATTAGCGTGTGTCCCTCCTCTCTTCCCTTCCCCTTTCCCCATTACCCTCCATTTACCTTCCCCTTCCCTTATTTTACATCTATCCCCTTTCCTCCTCCCTCACTTCTCCCCCTCTCCCCTCTTTCTCCCCTCTTTTACATGTCTCTTACCTGGCGCCAGTGTTAGCGATTCCAGACTCCCCGCCCTTGCCTTCCCTCGCTCCCCTCTCCCTCTCCTCTCTCTCTCTCTCTCTCCCCTCTTCTCTCACGCCACGGTACAGTACATGCATTTCCCGGTAATATTTCACAGGTTTCGATCAATGCAATGCTCACCTGTATTTTGTGTTACCTGTTTTGTGCCCTTCAGGTAAAATCAGTGTTGTTTTTTGGGGCTTTTTCCTCTTGATTTATATACGTTATGTTACCGGTAATGTTTCAATTCTCTCTCTCTCTCTCTCTGCTCCTCCTTCTATTGGTGTTATAATTCACTCACACTCACACACACACACACACACACACACACACACACACACACACACACACACACACACACACACACACACACACACACACACACACACACATCTTTGAGTCCTAAGCGTCAATTAACACACTAATTTCAATGAGCTTCACTGATCAGTATGGCTCTTACCAATATTCTCTTTAATTCCTTTGGGGAAAGGCGGAATATAAGGAGCCATTGGTGGTTAGGTAGGGCAGGGAGAGATAAGAGAGAGAAAGTGAGAAAGGGAGGAGGGAGGAAGAGTTGGGAGGGAAGGGAGAGAAGTAAAGAGGATCGGAGGAAAGAAAAGAGGAGAATTCTTGCTTTTTTTTCATTTTTCCCACAATTTTCAGTTCCTCTTCTTAAACTTAGAAATTTGACACAAAGGAAGATGGAGAGAGGAAGGAAGAAGAGCTTTGCCATTTAAAAGAAAATAAACAAAATTTTTTCACCAGGAAATCTATTTACAGGGGAAAGTAAGAAGGAAATGGAGGGAAGTGAGGGTAAGGGGAAGAGGGAGCGATAAGAGGAAAAGAGGACGGATTCTGGTTGTGGTATGTTAAAGAAAGTTAAGATTTTTTCCCCTCTCGCAGACTTATTTAGAGAAAGGAATGAGGAAGGGGAGGAGGTATGGGGAAGAGAGAGAGAGAGAGAGAGAGAGAGAGAGAGAGAGAGAGAGAGAGAGAGAGAGAGAGAGAGAGAGAGAGAGAGAGAGAGAGAGAGAGAGAGAGAGAGAGAGAGAGAGAGAGAGAGAGAGAGGGAGAGAGGGAGAGAGGGAGGGAGAGGGAGAGGAGAGGTGCGTTGGGTTCCTGGTTGTAGCTGACCTCACCTCTCACCTGCCCTGCTTCACCCCAGCAGCCACCCCGTCAGGTCTGGCCATTCCGCTAGTCAATAATGCAACACTTGCAACGCAGTCTGAAGGCCAGCACAACTCAGGTCTCTCTCTCTCTCTCTCTCTCTCTCTCTCTCTCTCTCTCTCTCTCTCTCTCTCAAGGGTCAACCACCACGCCCTTCCTGATAGACACCCCCAATATCACCTCCATCACATTTACCTCCCGTCTTCCCCACCATCACTACTCCATTTCTTCGCCTCCTTCCCCTACCACATCCTCCTCCTCCTCCTACCCTTGTCACTCCACCAGTAAAGGTCGGAGTTGTCTTAATCATGAGTTTGACAGCAACTTACCTACCACAACCACGCCTCAAGCTGTTCACCACCTCATGGACAAAACAACAGACAGACAGACAGAAAGACAGATAGACAGACAGACAGACAGACAGACAGACAGACAGACAGACAGTGTACCTACATGGGAGGAAGCGAGAGGTGCACACAAAGGGGAGAAGTGTTTGCAAGAAGAGGAGAGAACGAGAAGTAGGAAAATTAACATCAAACTCTGGGTAAAACTTATGAAAGGAGAAGAGGACAATGGATGGAGATGACAAGAGAAGGGAGGTAAAGATGAGCAAGAGGAAGATAAAGAAAGGGAATGCCAGTAGGAGGAGGAGGAGGAGGAGGAGGAGGAGGAGGAGGAGGAGGAGGAGGAGGAGGAGGAGGAGGAGGAGGAATGAGGGAGGAACAACACTGGTGGTCCCAGCAGACATGAACGATCAATAGTTGGCCTCACACACACACACACACACACACACACACACACATACACATGAACTCGAGCGCACACGCACATGTACAGACAGACAACCAGACAGACAGACACACATGCACACATAAATACATCACCTCAAATAATAATAATAATAATAATAATAATAATAATAATAATAATAATAATAATAATAATAATAATAATAATAATAATAATAATAATAATAATAATAATAATAATAATAATAATAATAATAATAATAATAATAATAATAATAATAATAATAATAAACAATCTAACGTCTACTAGAAAAAAAGTGCGTGTATACATGAGGACTTATAAGGGGTCTGCTGCTCCCCCCTCATTCCTCATTCCTCATCCCTCATCCCTCCCCTCCCTCTCCCCAGCCGCGCCAGCACTGCACCTCACACATTCCTCACAGAAACAAAGAAAATTGCCACACACCTAACAAACAAACGAAATCAGTAAATCTGAACAAAAAATCTTAATGGCGCCAGATGCAGTACCCTCCCGCACGCGCCCGCCCCCGCCCCCCCCGCCCCCCACCCCACCCCACCCGCGGCACTTCTCCGCGTGTCAGCCCCAGCACCAGCCGCCGGGGAGTCCAGGGACCAGTGGTTTCCGAGAACTGCGGCCACTGCTGGGAACATGAGCCGCTCGCCCCGTCAACACTCACCTGGGCTTAGCGATGAGAGGGAGGAGGAGGCGCGCTGACATGGGAACAGTGAGGCTGAAGCGCGAATCTGGCGACGGAGCGGGAGCAGCGGCCCGCCAGTCACCTCCAGACGCAGTGCGCCAGAGACACGATCACGCACCCCTCCCCGCACGGCAGTCTCGCCGCCACTGACACACTCCACTTGCCGCACAGCTCATCACAACTTATTTCCCGTCTCCGCCGCAGCCACGGGTCACAGCCTGCCCCGTGCCGCCGGCTGCTGCCACACCTCGGGCCACGAGCCTATTACCTCAAGGGCGTCAAGGATCCGGGAAGAGATGGAGGGGCCAAATGCCCCCAGGTAACACAGGTGACTGGTGACCGGGCTCGGCACAGGTGCGGGGGAGGGGCACTCCAATAGGTGCGGTGTCACGAAGGTCAGGTGTACTGTACACTCTTACGCAGAGGACGAGTGGGGGCTAGCGCGGACAGGGCGTGTGGTCCAGGCTGCCAGCAACACACCACTGCACCCGCACATGTATCGACAACCTGGCCCGTGGCGCGGCGCCCCCTCCCCCTTCCCCTCCCCAGGTGACGATAACACGCGCTACAGGACCCCCCCATGCCCCCCCCCGTCTCTTCCTCCCTCACGTGCCTCCCAGACACCGTGACCCAAATCCTTCCCCCTCACCTGCTGCCACCCTCACCCTCCAGCCTCGCCCATGTGCTGTGCTGCAGTTCTGCTCTCTCTCTCTCTCTCTCTCTCTCTCTCTCTCTCTCTCTCTCTCTCTCTCTCTCTGGCACATACACACGCACTTCCTTTTGCCTCCACCTAACGTTATGCAAGCCTCTGATGCTGCGAGGATATCAGTGCAGAGAGTGGCTTAGGATCAGGATTAGAGTAAAGAGGCTGAGAGTGACGCGAGGATGAGAGGAGGTACCACACAGAGTAAGTGAGTAAGTAACAGTTCCCTTGGCGCACAGCTTAACAGTAAATGAGGAGGCAGAGTAACGAAGAGGAAGGACGCACAGGGAGAGAGGGAATGAGGAACACGGAGATACTGTAGATGAAGGATAACAGAGATTATAAGTTTATCTTTTTGATTTATGAAGAGGAGGAAAGAGGAGGACGTGGGGAGTAAGAAAATGAAAGAGGAGGAGGAGTGGAAGGACGCTGAAAAGTATCATGAACAAAAGAAACACAGAGAGAGAGAGAGAGAGAGAGAGAGAGAGAGAGAGAGAGAGAGAGAGAGAGAGAGAGAATATACAGGTGCTTCATATCTCACCTGGACCAGTATTGCATCACCAGTCACCCTCATCCTGCACCATCCTTCACTCCCTCGCCCATCCTGACCTTAACCTTCCACCTCTCTCTCTCTCTCTCTCTCTCCCTCCTCAGCCCTCCCGCAGCCACCCGCATCGTGTCTCCCTCACTCCCTCAACCCTGCCGTCACTTTACATAAACCCTTCGCCACCGCCCTCCTCCCCGTCGCCTCTCCCGACCAATACAAATCCCACAGGACTCACGTTCACCACAATCAGAAGAAATGTCAAAATACGGAAAGGAAGAAAAAAGCTGTGACTGTGAAGACGGCGGCTCAAGGGAGAGAGAGGGAGAGGGAGGGAAGGCAAGGAAGAAAGGAAAGAAAGGTACAAAAGATGAAGGGGAAACCAAAATGGGTAAGAGGGACAAGGAAAGGAGCTTCCGGGGACGGAAGTGGATGATAATGGGAGCAGGAGAGAGAGAGAGAGAGAGAGAGAGAGAGAGAGAGAGAGAGAGAGAGAGAGAGAGAGAGAGAGAGAGAGAGAGAGAGAGAGAGAGAGAGAGAGAGAGAGAGAGAGAGAGAGAGAGAGAGAATGAAGTCTGCTAGTGGGGAAGCTAGGGGGGAAACAATGAGGAAAAGACGACAAGAGGAAGATGAAGAGGAAGAAGAAGAGGAAGAGGAAGAGGAAGAGGAAGAGGAAGAGGAAGAGGAGGGAGAGCAAGAGCCACGATAGGCCCACAGGGATATTAAGGCCTCGGGGGAAGCAGGAAAGGAGGATAAAAAGAGAGGGGAAAAAAAGAATATGAAATGAAGGAGCTAAGATGAAGCAACTCGAGAGAGAGAGAGAGAGAGAGAGAGAGAGAGAGAGAGAGAGAGAGAGAGAGAGAGAGAGAGAGAGAGAGAGAGAGAGAGAACAAATGAAGCCTATACACAATAATTAACATTCCACATCCGTCGTCACAATAAGGAGCGAAGGAGCAGGAATGTTGGAGTCCTTCAGTGTAGGAGTCCTGCGTTAAATAGCTCCTGAGGGGGTCTCAAACGGGGGCGCGTGCGGGGGAGGATGCTGGCGGGGAGCGGAGGGAGGGTGTGAGGGGCATAGAGAACCGAGTGAGGGGGCCAGGACGTGGGATATGGAGAGAGAGAGAGAGAGAGAGAGAGAGAGAGAGAGAGAGAGAGAGAGAGAGAGGACACTGGAGAGGAAGGGTTTATCAAGGGCAGAAGCTTTACAATTCTCTCTCTCTCTCTCTCTCTCTCTCTCTCTCTCTCTCTCTCTCTCTCTCTCTCTCAGGTTGTTATCATAGGTGCCTCTAATTTTTCTCTCCAAATTTGTTATTTCCTCTCCTCCAAGAAATGAACGGTAAGTTAGTTCGAGGAGTACTTTATTCTCTCTCTCTCTCTCTCTCTCTCTCTAAGAAACACAACTTAATTCAAACAAACAACATGAAAAGAATAAGAAAACCCAAACATCAACAACAACAACATCAACAACATCAACATCAACAACATCAACAACAACAACAACAACAACAATGACAAGAACAACAAAGCAATGTCAAAACACAAAACAAGAAAAAAATGAAAGGAAAGAGAGAGAGAGAGAGAGAGAGAGAGAGAGAGAGAGAGAGAGAGAGAGAGAGAGAGAGAGAGAGAGAGAGAGAGAGAGAGAGAGAGAGAGAGAGAGAGAGAGAGAGAGACAGATCGATATTCTTTCATTCTACACAACACTGAAGGGGAGGAGGGGGGAGGGGAGGGAAGGGAGAGGATCATGTTACTTAAGAATCAATAGAGAGAAGAGAGAGAGAGAGAGAGAGAGAGAGAGAGAGAGAGAGAGAGAGAGAGAGAGAGAGAGAGAGAGAGAGAGAGAGAGAGAGAGAGAGAGAGAGCAGATGACAGGAAGCTTCTGGCCCTGTCTCCTTCCCGCCGGCTTCCTCCCGCCCTTGCAGCATCCCCTCCTCCTCCACCAGCGACGGGAAGAGCTGGAGGGATAGGGAAGGGGGTAGGGTAGGGGAGGAGGGGCATCTGGTGGGTGTGTTAGTACTTTTGGGTGATGCGTGGGTGTCTTGTGTGGATTCTTGGTACGTGGTAGAATGCAGAGAGAGAAGAAACGTAGGGTGTGGTTAGGTAAGGTTAGGTAAGGTAAGGTATGGTGGTACGGTACGGTATGGGTATGGTAAGGTAAGGTAAGGTAAGGTATTTAAGGTACGGTAAGGTAAAGTAAGGCAAGGTAAGGTTTGGTCAAGTAAGGTAAGGTAAGGTTAGGTATATTGAGGTTAGTTAAGGTACGGTGAAGTTTAGTTAGGTAAGGTAAAGGCAAGGTTAGGTAAGGTTATGTAAGGCTTGGCAGTGGCTGGGTTAGGGTGGAATGCAAGATACTGTGATACTATGGTTTGTTTAGTGGAATGAACTAAACACGGGTGGATATGGGTTATGAGTGGCTACAGGTGGAGTGGGAGGGCCAAACAACCCATCAAGTCCCTAACCAACCCACCAACACAAAGCCAGATTCAACACATGTGGCAAAAGATACAGATGAAGAGTTTGCTTGCTTTCCTTTCCCAAACAACGGAAGTGGAAACGCAGACACTGGAGCGTTGATAAATAGTACAAAGAAAATATCACCCTTTGTTTCTTCTGGTACTGCATCAACTAACAGGCTTCTCGTAATACTTTCCAGGAAGCGAGTCAGATGCCGCTGTTACTGCCTCGGTAATTTATTGGACGGATCTGAGTAATGGGCGAGGCAGGGTATATAAATGACCGCCGACACACACTCAGACACTCAGACACGCAAAACAAGCAATTACGTCCGTGTCAATAAGGTTGTTTGTTATCTAATCGTAATCGTTCTAGCTTCACTTACTCAAACCAAGCTATTAGTTTAAGTCAGTGATATTAGCCCCTTCAATACTGGGACACATTCTTACCTTGAGATTGTGTACGATTAGACCATTTTATTGACATTAGGAAAGGTCTATGGAGATCAGATAAATGGCCACAGTCTTCACTATTTTAATCCTCCCACATAAGTTTCTGAAGCTATATAAAACTTCTAAATAGAAGCAGAATGGATATAGAAATGCGTCATGGTACTGAAGGAGTAGAGCAGTTTGCTACTTAGTCATAATAGTTTTAGCTGGAGAAATACTAGACATGGCAAATAAGGTAAGATAAAACAAGGCAAGGTTAGGTTAGATTTTAGTTAAGTAAGGTTAGGTAAGTAAGGTAAGGTGAGGTGACGTGAGCTGCAGTAAGGTAAGGTAAAGTGACAGTGCAGAATCTTTTTTTAACAATCATTAGAACCATGAAAATAACTCTTAAAAATCTCAATCCCTTCCACTAATGTCTGAAAAAAAAAAAAATAAATAAAAAGTCACTTCCACTGAAGCCTGAAAACCCCAATGACATCAGCACGATTCTGTAAAGGAGAAATCAAAACGAAGAACCACAAACTCTAAAGAACACGAGGGTTAAAGTGAAGCCAAGTATATCGTACAATAAAGAACTTCCCTGTACACTTACGCACACAAGCACACATACACACGCACAAACTATATATACCCCTGACTGGCATGGCTTCCCGTTACTCACTCAAAATAGTCTTGTTTGTTTCAGAGAGTAATGGTAAAAAGCAAGGTAGGTTCCCCAGAGTTTCGTGCATTTCAACATATTTTAGTCTTCACATTTTGCTCATGATTTCGTTCCTATGCATCGCGTCCATTAGGTGATTGGAGACATGCATCCCGGCTATTCCTTCTCATTTTTATCCATAAAGCTACATTCAGGAGGTGGTTTGGAGATATATACCCAGAGAGAGAGAGAGAGAGAGAGAGAGAGAGAGAGAGAGAGAGAGAGAGAGAGAGAGAGAGAGAGATTCTAAATAACTCTCGTATTTAATGTTTTGCTCTCTCAACTATCTTCAAAGTCCACAGAGATGGTTTTTCCTGTTAATAACGAAGAAATAACGTTAACCTCCCACTAGAACCATACAAGACCCTTAAAAACTCGTGTCGCTTCAACTGGTGCCCATTAGAAGTAGCAAAGGTGTGGCGCAGAGGTGTTTCAGGGGTATGGATTTTTAGTAAGTGACGATCCCTCGCTTCCTAGGAACTGGAGGCGGATATATATGGGGGCGGCGCTCACCAGTATACGTGCAACGGTGACGAAACGCAGGAAATGTCCGGAAGAGTGTAGAGTAAAGGGGTTTCTGTGGCCATACTCATACTTTTAAAGGTATTTTTGTCCAAGCCTCGGCAATACGGAAATGTTTTGGGTTATGAATGTTGCACCCCTTAGATTAAAGATGAGGAAGAGGGAGAAGAGGAAGAGGAGGAGGAAAGGAGGAGGAAGAAGAAGAGGAAGAGGAGATGACGTAACATAATAATGGCTCAACATAGTAATAGGCAAGGGTAATGATCAGTTTGATGACGCCGTGACTCTGTGGAGGAAGAGGAAAAAGGAGGGAAAATATGAGATAACGCAACACAGCTACGAGGACGAGGATGTAATGGGATGACTATATGACGACGCAACACGCGAACCAACACGATATTCTCCAAGTGTGTTGCTATAACTAAGTAGAGAAATAGGAGGAGAACAGGGAGATGATGCAACATAAAAAAAAAAAGAAAGATTACAATGAATCAACACGCGGAACACAAGAGCAAGAGTAATCCAAGAGTGTTTCTAGAAGTGTTGACCAGAAATAATGAGTACTCACCTTGCGTTCCCACCAGGATGAGCGGCACCTCGGCAGTGTTGCGGTAGTGTGCCATCTTCGCATAGTAGTTATAGATGGCGTTGAAGGAGCTCTCATTCTCCAGACTGAACACGAAGATGACAGCATCAACCCAAGCCGTGAACTGCGGGGACAAGAACCAGTGCGTGAGATGAGACTTGACAGGTAAAGGTGAATAGTGACGAGACGAGGAAACAGTAAGGTGATGGGTAGGTAGACACAGGTG
>NC_059274.1:6440000-6445000 GCF_017591435.1 Portunus trituberculatus
AAAGGTTACAATCATGTTACATTTAAACCTTTAAGTCCTTCACTACAGGGGCGGATTCTTTACCATGTTTGAGTATGATTGGACGATCTTATTTGCAATAGGAAGGGTCTATGGAGGTCAGAAGATTAATGGCCAGAGTCTTCACTATTTTAATCCCCACATAAGTATCTGACGCTGTATAAAGTCACCAACTAGCAAGCAAAATTAATATGAAAACGTGTCCTGGTACTGAAATCGTTAAATCTTTAGTAATATGAACAAGAAAAATATAAAAGAAGTTAGTTATTTTAGAACATTTAAGTACACGAAGGTTTCTTGCTGATATTCTTGGCGGCATATTGAAAAACGCTTCCCTCTTTCACCGCCACCATTTCCAAAGATCACAGAGAGAGTACGCCGAGTTTTAGAGAGTATTTTTCCTGTTGATAAGCCAGAAAACTTACTAACATGTCACTAGAATCACAGAAACACCTTTAAAACCCGTTTCACTTCCACCAGAGCCCTTTGGAAATGGTGAAGGTGGGGCACAGAAGTGTTTCAGAATATGTGCTTCAGTCTCATCATAAACAAACAAAATGCAAGTTAGTTAGTCCATGTTCTGCCAAAAAACCGCCATATTGGGAAGACACCCCCCTCCTTCCCTCCCCCCCACCCCTTTCTGACGCACGTGGGCAGCAGGAGGGACAGGATCGGGGTTGTAGAGGGATGGGGGAAGGTTGGGATGGGGGGGATTAGAAGAGGCCCCACCAGTTCTCACGTGGGGCGTTGGCAAAGGCTTGAAGGCTGAAAGTTATTATGCTACTTTTGCTTGTTGTTGTTGTTGTTGTTGTTGTTGTCCTCCTCCTCCTCCTCCTATTACTGTTTTCTACAACAACAACAACAACAACAACAACAACTACAACAACTACTACTACTACTACTACTACAACAAGAGTTCGTAGCGTTCTTCTCGAGTGCTCTTTGTCAGCCAGCCACCACCACGTTTCACTCCACCACCACCACCACCACCACCACCACCACCACCACCACCAACAACAACAACAATTACTGCATCGCTTCAAGGCCACGCTGTGTTTATTTTCAGTGTCATCCTTCCCCAGTAAACGTTTATGTTCCTAAGTAAACGTTTGTGACTGGCGAGGCAATGTTTATATGCGCACCTACACTTGTTTCCCCTCCACAGTATCAGTAGTTCATTTAGTGCCAAGCCACCACTGCTACTATCGCCACCATCGCCACCACCACCACCACCTGTCATCCCTTCTCGTCTCAAAGGAAGGTTTCTGGCGGCGCCCTTCGTGTCAACACAGGCAGGGAGCGCATTCCGTTCATGCCTCGAGCTGTCAGGGTTGCGAGTCAGCGAGTTAAAGAAGAGTGAAGGATGAAAAACGGGTGTAAACAGTGATTAACGACAGTGTTTGGTGTTTCCTCGCGTGTCGGGCTCTCCACATCTGTCTGTCGCTCCCCGCCCCCCTCCCCTCTCTCTCTCTCTCTTAGATATCATCAGAAACTAACAAACGCCACCCACCCAACGCCCTTCCTGGCATCACACACACACATACACACACACAGTGGGCGGCTGGCGTGGATGTAAGTGGGTGGGTTCTTTAGTAGATGACCTTACCAGACCACCACCACCACCACCACCACCACCACCACCACCACCACCACCACCACCACCACAGTACTTATTACATAAAATAATAAGAAAAACTGGTACTAAAGACAAAAAATATAAGATTATGTGGAGAGAGAGAGAGAGAGAGAGAGAGAGAGAGAGAGAGAGAGAGAGAGAGAGAGAGAGAGAGAGAGAGAGAGAGAGAGAGAGAGAGAGAGAGAGAGAGAGAGAGAAGGAAAACAGGCAAGGAAACAAGAAAGACCAGTATAGGAGGGAAGAGGGAGATAACGGGAAGAGGGAGAATCAAAGAAGGAAAGTGGGGAAACAAGAACGGAGGGAAGGAAGACAAGGAAGGAACAAAGGAGGAAGATAAATACAGGAGGAGAAGCAAGGAAAGAGGGAGGAGAGAGAGAGAAAAAAAAAGAAGGGGGGAATGAGATAAATACGGAGATGTGAAGGAAGCAAGGAAAAAAAAAAAAAAGGAGACTGGAAGGAGTGGATAAATACTGGAAGAGGAAAAGAAATGGGAATAAACACGAAGAAGAAGAAGAAGAAGAAGAAGAAGAAGAAGAAGAAGAAGAAGAAGAAGAAGAAGAAGAAGAAAGAATAAAGAAGAAGAAGAAGAAGAAGAAGAAGAAGAAGAAGAAGAAGAAGAAGAAGAAGAAGAAGAAGAAGAAGAAGAAGAAGAAGAAGAAGAAGAAGAAGAAGAAGAAGAAGAAGAAGAAGAAGAAGAAGAAGAAGAAGAAGAAGAAGAAGAAGAAGAAGAAGAAGAAGAAGAAGAAGAAGAAGAAGAAGAAGAAGAAGAAGAAGTAGAAGAAGAAGAAGAAGAAGAAGAAGAAGTAGAAGAAGAAGAAGAAGAAGAAGAAGAAGAAGAAGAAGAAGAAGAAGAAGAAGAAGAAGAAGAAGAAGAAGAAGAAGAAGAAGAAGAAGAAGAAGAAAGAAGAAGAAGAAGAAGAAGAAGAAGAAGAAGAAGAAGAAGAAGAAGAAGAAGAAGAAGAAGAAGAAGAAGAAGAAGAAGAAGAAGAAGAAGAAGAAGAAGAAGAAGACGAAGAAGAAGAAGAAGAAGAAGAAGAAGAAGAAGTAGGAGGAGGAGGCGCTAGAGGGGAGGGCAGGACACAGACGCTGACGGGGTGACGCCCAAAAATCTTCACTCATAAAGCTGCGTATAAGTTTAACCTTCCCTACACTTCGTACGCAGCCCCTACCAACACCCCTCCCAGGCCCCCACCCCCCACCACCCCACCCAGCCCTTCCTCTAGCCCCACCACAAGCAAGGACATAGGCACTCGTGTGTGTGTGTGTGTTTACGTAGCTAGTGAACTGTTCCGTATTTGGGGAGGGCGCCGGGAGGAAGGCCAGGCAGAGGTAGTAGGGGACATCGCGACAGGAGGAGGAGGAGGAGGAGGAGGAGGAGGAGGAGGAGGAGGAGGAGGAGGAGGAGGAGGAGGAGGAGGAGGAGGAGGAGGAGGCACAGGTGAGAGAAGAAACTCGCAGGTGACAGGTGAAAGAAGATAAACAAGTGAGTAGATATTTGACAAATGAGGGAGAGAAGAGGGAAAGAGAGAGAGAGAGAGAGGGGAAGGAGGGACGACAGGTGAAGGGAGGGATGGTGATGGAGCAAGACAGAGAGCAAGACAATGAAAGACAGGAAGTGAGGGAAGGGATGAAGGGGAGAAGAGGGGAAATGAGTGAGTGAGTGAGGGATTATGAGTGTCAGAGAGGAATGAGACGGGAGAGGCGTGAAGAGGGCGTGAGGAGGGCGTTGAGAGGGTCGTGGCCGCGGAACCTCACGCCCGTACATCTTCTGGCCACATCTTTTAACTGCCTGCCCACACCCACTTAACTTTACAATAGGGTCAGGAGATAGGGAAATGGCGCGGCGGCAGGCTCTGTGACCTGAAAAAAAGGCGACTAACAAGAGAATTTCAGGAGGAACAGGAAGAGGAGGGAGAGGTAACGTCCGCTGGGAGATCTCACGTGCGGTAAAACAAAGATATTCAAAGTAGTTGGTCGCTACGGTAGACTGCGCGGTCACCTTGTTTATTAGCGCTACCGGACGCCTTCTTTCATCCCCCGACAAGTTATTTTAATTTTACGACGCGGGAAGGAGACGGATGCGGAGAAACAAAAGGCTGACAAAGACTGACAAAGGCTGGCAGGTCCTCGGAGTCTTTTTACTATCTACTCCCAGACCGAACCAGCGCTCTTGACACGCAAGAGAATGGGAGGAGGAGAGGAGGAAAGGAGGGAAGGAGGGAGAGAAAAAAATGTTCCTCAAGGGCAAAATTTATCTTCCCCCAAACCTGTAAACACTTGAGTCCCTCGCAGCCCTGAGCAAGGCGGGGACTGCTGGCTGGCCTGTGCTTACGTCCCCCGCCACTGCATATAACTGCTCCCTTATGCTTCCCTCCCGAAATGCTGCTCCCCTCTCCCCTTGCTTCTCTTTTCTCCGTTTTCTTCTTCCCTCTCATCTCCCTCTCCTCCTCTCTTTTCCTCCAGTTCCTTCTTGTTCATTCCTTCTTTCCTCGCCGTTCTCTCACAGCTCCCTCTTTTACCCCTTCCCTTCAACTCTCTCCCTCTCTCTGTTCCCCTTCTTTTTTACCATTACTCCTCTCTCTCTCTCTCTTCCCCTCTTCGAGCATCACCCTTCTCTCTCCCTGACCATTATTCCTCTTGCTCTTTACCCTTTTACTCTCCCTCCTCTCCCACCCTCCCGCAGTCCTCCAGCCGTTAACTCACGCCCTTGCACAATATTATCACAGTCTCGCCACGCCATTATCAGTCGTCATAATGGAGTCCAGGACTGATCCCTCCCTTAAGGGCACCACCCCCTCCCAAGGGCACAACAACGGGGCAAAGGCGTGGCTAATTCAATGGGTCTATTCACCTCCTCTCCGCGCCACTGAGGAAAATGGTAATGGCAGTAGTGATGGTGGTCGTGTTTGCCTTATGGGGAGGTTTTAGTGGCTAATTATTTCCATGTGATTTGCTTCCTGTTTTTTTAATCTCTATTACGACTCTCTCTCTCTCTCTCTCTCTCTCTCTCTCTCTCTCTCCTGCCATTATCTCCATCACAGGCACAGATTCATTCATCAAAGGCAGCCCACCACGCCCACCATACATGTTATTACCATCCCAATGAGGAGGCGTGCGGGCGTGGGTGGGGCGAGCTGCCACGCCCTCACGCCCACACCTGGCTTGAGGGCGCGGGATACTGGTGTTTATCTCACTCTGTTTGTTACCTCGTCAACCTGTTCGTGTCTGGGATGGCAGGTAAAGGTGAGGTGAAAGGGAGGTCTTTGTGTGTTTGTATGTGTGTGATTACGACTACTACTACTACTACTACTACTACTACTACTACTACTACTACTACTACTACTAC
>NC_059274.1:6450000-6455000 GCF_017591435.1 Portunus trituberculatus
GGCTGGACAGGGACGCCACACACGCTAATGCCAACCTCACGTCTTCAGCCACGCGGACTCAATGACAGTGTACGATTTTCTTGGAAAGTCATTGTGTTTTTTTCATTGTGGAAAATGTCTGAAGTCCTTGGTATTACTGTGATTAATTCGTTTGTAGTATTTTCTTTTTTATCAAGTTAGAATACTGCATTTATTTATCTATTTGTTTTACTGCGTCGTGTTTTGTTACGTAGAAATATATGAACAAACTTCAATTACTACTACTAAATATATGAATTAACTATAACTACTCCTACTACTATTACTACTACTAAAACTTGCAATATCTTCACACTCCCCATTCACAATTCTAAGCTATATTACCCACAAACACAAACAGTAATTCTCAACCTCAATCTCATCAGCCGACCACTTAACACCATCATGATGCTAAAATAACCAAGCGAAACCACGGGGACAGTTTGCCTTCCTGGGGACCGACCGAGTTAGACAGCCAGGTGTGTGTGTGTGTGTGTGTGTGTGTGTGTGTGTGTGTGTGTGTGTGTGTGTGTGTGTGTGTGTGTGTGTGTGTGTGTGTGTGTGTGTGTGTGTGTGTGTGTGTGTGTGTGTGTGTGGAAGCAATTGTACGTATGTCGTGTGGTGACTTGCGGCCTCTTGCCCAATTAGTCGCGAGTTTTTCTTTGAACGTGTCGGGGGGAAGGTGTGTTTGTCAGAGTGTGAACCATTAACGTGTGTGTGTGTGTGTGTGTGTGTGTGTGTGTGTGTGTGTGTGTGTGTGTGTGTGTGTGTGTGTGTGTGTGTGTGTGTGTGTGTGTGTGTGTGTACCCGGCTTGAAGTGACGCATATTCTCCCGTGGGGGCGCATTTTGTCTCAGTACGGCGTGGAGAGGCATGGCGTGGCGTGGCGGGATGGCAGACAGGTAAGCACTGCCCAGGTACAGACAGGCGCGCACGTTCCCACGCCACAAAGCCTCACCTTCCCATCACCGCCACTGAATCACCAGAAATCCAAATGAAATTCCCTGAGCGATTGAAAAAAAAAAATGTCCACCACCAAGAACCGTCTTTACCCTTGGCTACGTGTCCCATTTCACGGTGCGGGGACACTTGGGGAGACAGACACGGAGGGGAGAGTGACGGGAGAGGCAATAGGGGGGATAAGGCAACCAGGTAAAGGAGAAAGGGAGGAAAGGGGAGTGTAAGGGAGGCATTGGACACAGTAATGGAGGTAAGGGAGGGGTGGGGAGGTGGTGCAGAGCTGGACACAATGGAGGAGCGTCATACCCTCAAAACCACTTACATTTCACAGTAAAATTCCAAGAGAATAATTCACCTTTTTCGACATGACAGTTTTGTGCCTCGCGTCCTCAAACTACCTGAGCTGCTATTGCCACAGAGGGAGAGGGAGAGAGAGAGAGAGAGAGAGAGAGAGAGAGAGAGAGAGAGAGAGAGAGAGAGAGAGAGAGAGAGAAAGGTGGGTGGTAGGAGTGAGAGGCGAAATGACGAAAGAGGGCAGGAGGGCGGGAATATTGACGAAAGAGGGCAGGAGGGAGAGAGAGAGAGAGAGGAGAGAGAGAGAGAGAGAGAGAGAGAGAGAGAGAGAGAGAGAGAGAGTGGCTATAACTCATCGTCACTATTATCACCATCAACTATCACAACATTTTCTCTCTTTTCTCTCAACTTCTTGCACCATCACACTGGGATATCCTCTCTCTCTCTCTCTCTCTCTCTCTCTCTCTCTCTCTCTCTCTCTCTCTCTCTCTCTCTCTCTCTCTCTCTCTCGCTCAGTTAACACAAGGAAAAGGTAAAATGAAACTGAAAGGATGGAATTAAAGTAGCCAACAATACTCTACTAAGAAAAAGTGCGCGCGCGCTTGCTTGCGTGTGTGTGTGTGTGTGTGTGTGTGTGTGTGTGTGTGTGTGTGTTTCACTGTTTGATCTGCTGCAGTCTCTGATGAGACAGCCAGACGTTACCCTACGGAACGAGCTCAGAGCTCATTGTTTCCGATCTTCGGATAGGCCTGAGACTAGGCACACACCACACACCGGGACAACAAGGTCACAACTCCTCGATTTACATCCCGTACCTACTCACTGCTAGGTGAACAGGGGCTACACGTGAAAGGAGACACACCCAAATATCTCCACCCAGCCGGGGAATCGAACCCCGGTCCTCTGACTTGTGAAGCCAGCTCTCTAACCACTGAGCTACCGCGTGTGTGTGTGTGTTTATATTCGCTTGCTTGCTTAATTACTTGGAAAAAGGAAGGGATAATTTTGAGACGTGGCTAAAAAAAACAAAACAAAACAAATAAAGTAAATGGTAATGAAAGTGAGGAAAGTGTAAAAATGTGAGAGGAAAAGCAGAGAAGGGAAAACGCATCGAAGAAAACACAAGAAAAAAGGAAAATGGGAAGGAGTGAATATGAGGAAAAGAAAATGGAAAGTGTTGGATAATGGTGAGGAAAGGATGGCTACAGGAAAGCAGGGAGAGGATGGCCAGTGGGAAGGAGGGAGGGAGAGGGGCAGAGAGAAGGAAGGAGGGTGGGAGGGGGGCAGAGGGAAAGAGGTGGTGGCGAGGGACGCTAGGAAGGCAAGCACCGCAACTTTAACGCTACCAAAAGCCACACCAAGGGCACAGCAAGGCGGAACAGTGCGGACAAAAGGCAACACTGAAGGAGAAGCTGAAGGAGGAACAGTACGAGTAATCCTGCCTGTCTCTCTTTAATTCCTTGTCAACTTCACACTATTCACACTCAAATAACTCCCTTTCAGCCCCTTCAGGTAACTTTTGCAAGGGTTTGTTGTAAGACACCGGAAAAAGAAGAAAAAAAAAAAAAAAAAAAAACGAACAGAAGGCACAAGAGAAGAGAACAGTAGGGAAGAGAAACATGCGGGAAACACCGTTGCAATAGGAGCCTTCCCGACAACAGCCAGAAGCAGCAGCAAGACAGGTGGATAATTTTGTCCTTACCTGCAGCTCAGGGGGGCCGCCTTCGTCCCGGATAAGGAGCAGGTAACTCTGGCCGTCTAGCACTATCTCCTTCTTGAAGCGGCCGCCTTCGGGGCTCTCCTCCTGCATGTACGACCCCGTCAGGTACCTGCGGCACCAAGGCACATTTACTTCACTGATTCGCTCATTGACTGAAGGCGCCGCAACAATGGACTCACGCGCCACTCAACTCTTACCTCGTGACTTCCTCCTTTGTAGGAATCATCATTAGTGTTTTCTTTTTACGCTGTGTTGGATAAGGTTGATATTTATGGAATGATGGTAGAGAATTGTCCTTATGTATATAAAAAAGAATTCCAAATGTAAGTCAGAAAATGGAAAGCAAAAACAACGATGAAACTATTAAAAAATCAAGCAAACACGAAAAATCACAAAATCGGTGAAGGAAATCTTGTAATATCGTACTCAAACTTGGAAAAAGGAGTAATAAAACACACACACACACAAATAAATAAATAACAATAGGAATCATGTGAGGAAAGTGAGAATTCTACACTCAAAACCATTCCACTTCCATCCAAACCATCCACACTTCCATCCAAACCATCCACACTTCCATCCAAACCATCCACACTTCCATCCAAACCATCCACACTTCCACACAAACCATCCACACTTCCATCCAAACCATCCACACAAACCATCCACACTTCCACACAAACCATCCACACTTCCACACAAACCATCCACACTTCCATCCAAACCATCCACACTTCCATCCAAACCATCCACACTTCCATCCAAACCATCCACACTTCCATTCAAACCATCCACACTTCCATCCAAACCATCCACACTTCCATCCAAACCATCCACACAAACCATCCACACTTCCACACAAACCATCCACACTTCCACACAAACCATCCACACTTCCATCCAAACCATCCACACAAACCATCCACATTTCCACACAAACCATCCACACTTCCACACAAACCATCCACACTTCCATCCAAACCATCCACACAAACCATCCACATTCCACACAAACCATCCACACTTCCACACAAACCATCCACACTTCCATCCAAACCATCCACACTTCCAATCAAACCATCCACACTTCCATCCAAACCATCCACACTTCCATCCAAACCATCCACACTTCCATCCAAACCATCCACACTTCCATCCAAACCATCCACACTTCCATCCAAACCATCCACACTTCCATTCAAACCATCCACACTTCCATCCAAACCATCCACACTTCCATTCAAACCATCCACACTTCCATCCAAACCATCCACATTCCATTCAAACCATCCACATTTCCATCCAAACCATCCACACTTCCACACAAACCATCCACACTTCCATCCAAACCATCCACACTTCCATTCAAACCATCCACACTTCCATTCAAACCATCCACACTTCCATCCAAACCATCCACACTTCCATCCAAACCATCCACACTTCCACACAAAACCATCCACACTTCCACACAAACCATCCACATCCATTCAAACCATCCACACTTCCATCCAAACCATCCACACTTCCATTCAAACCATCCACACTTCCACACAAACCATCCACACTTCCATTCAAACCATCCACACTTCCATCCAAACCATCCACACCCATCCAAACCATCCACACTTCCATCCAAACCATCCACACCTCCATCCAAACCATCCACACTTCCACACAAACCATCCACACTTCCAATCAAACCATCCACACTTCCATCCAAACCATCCACACTTCCATCCAAACCATCCACACTTCCACACAAACCATCCACACTTCCATTCAAACCATCCACACTTCCATTCAAACCATCCACACATCCAAACCATCCACACTTCCATCCAAACCATCCACACTTCCATTCAAACCATCCACACTTCCACACAAACCATCCACACTTCCATTCAAACCATCCACTTCCATTCAAATCATCCACATTCCAAACCATCCACACTTCCACACAAACCATCCACACTTCCATTCAAACCATCCACACTTCCATTCAAATC
>NC_059274.1:6457500-6460000 GCF_017591435.1 Portunus trituberculatus
AGTCCTCCCCTTCACCCTGTTCCTTTCCCATCACTTCCCTTTTCTCCTCATCCATCTCTCTCTCTCTCTCTCTCTCTCTCTCTCTCTTTTATCATCGCCTTTATAAATTTGGTCATGTTTTCCTCATTTCTCTATCAAAACACAACATATTTTCCTCATCTCATCCTCCTTCTCTCCTATGTCTCCCTCCTTCTCCCCAATCTTCCCTCATTTTCTCGCATCATCGCTATTACCCTTCTCATCTCCCTTTACGACACTAATCTCCATCCTCCAGTCTCCTCCTCCTTTTTCCTCCACTTCCATCTCCTCCCACTCACGTCCACCTCTGACCAAACCAAAGCCCCGGGCAACCTGTAGAACCATTGGTGCTGAGAACCGGTCTGACTCCCGCCCCGTGACTCACCGCCCGGGGCCTGGAAGCGGGGCAAGGCAGCTGTTCTTGACCCTGTTCTGCCCCGCTCTTGTGTTTGTTTATGGCGGTGATGGTGGTTGAAAAAAAAGTAGGAATACACGTTAGGAAATTGGAAAAGTGTTGTTGTTGTGTTGTTGTTGTTGTTGTTGGTGGTAGTAGAAGTAGTAGTAGTAGTAGTAGTAGTAGTAGTAGTAGTAGTAGTAGTAGTAGTAGTAGTAGTAGTAGTAGTAGTAGTAGTAGTAGTAGTAGTAGTAGTAGTAGTAGTAGTAGTAGTAGGAGGAGGAGGAGGAGGAGGAGGAGGAGGAGGAGGAGGAGGAGGAGGAGGAGGAGGAGGAGGAGGAGGAGGAGGAAAATGGAGAGAAGTGTGCCGAGAGCTACATCCTTGTACCCTATAAACACACACACACACACACGCACACTCATTACGCCCTATAGTTCAGCCTTCACACTCTCGCTCACCTTACAAAAAGACCCCTCATTTACCTCCCCTCTCACCCCCCCTCCTCACAAGCACCAGGCGCCCTCACTACCTCATTAAGCGCCCCTCGCCGCCCCTCACCACTCCCAAGCACTCAAATAAACAACATCACCCACACCATCTCCTACATCCCCCACTCCCCCTCTTACCTTTGTGATCAACCCCTCTCTCGCCCTCCTTACCTCTTACCCTACTCTTCTATTCTCTCTCTCTCTCTCTCTCTCTCTCTCTCTCTCTCTCTTTCATGATTTTTTAAGAGAAATGGACGTGTATTTAAGAAACTTGGTAATTACTTACTTGTGTGTGCGAGGAGAGAGAGAGAGAGAGAGAGAGAGAGAGAGAGAGAGAGAGAGAGAGAGAGAGAGAGAGAGAGAGAGAGAGAGAGAGAGTTTACACATGCTTTACTTGGAAATTTAAATAGCTTGTTTTCTCCGATTTAATTCAACGACTCTCTCTCTCTCTCTCTCTCTCTCTCTCTCTCTCTCTCTAATCTATTTACAATTCCTCTAATCTTACACCTAATCTCCCTATTGTATGACTTTTTTTCTCTTATCATTATTATTCGCATTTTTTAAGTACAAGGGGACAAAACTCAGCCTACTGTAGAACACTCCTTTTCACATTAATATTCAATGCATTCCTTCCCTTAACATTTTTTAGGCAGAGAGAGAAAAAAAGTGGCCATTATATCCGTTAATCTCTACTCGAAAGGTAATTTTTTTCTACTCACCTTTTTTATATACAAGGGGAGAATAAAAAGGACAAAAGTAATAAGCTTCTACCTGCTAATTCATGCCTTTCATTGACTAGACCCTTCCATACACAGGCGAGGTACTTGAATACTCCCCGGTTTGATTTGATAGGGAAATAAGTTTGGGTGCGTTAAAATTCACCCTTTCTTTGTACAGACTCTGAAAAACTAAATTATTATACATATTTAGTCTTCCATTTTTTTTATTGCTATTCTAATCTGCGTTATTTCTATTCTTTCTCCTGTTTTCATTTTCCAACTATGGTAAGGCACGGTTATTTCATATTGGGTTACACATTTATTTATCATTTCAATTTATTTCTTACTTTGGCTGACCTTGGACCTGCACGGGGACTGGTAACTAAGTGGACCGTTTATCTTTCAATCTTTCTATTCCTCCTGGCCAGCTTTTCCCTATCACATAGAAAGGCAATGTAAGTTTAGGTCAGGTTATGCAAGACTAGATGAAGAAAAGTTAGGCTAGGTAAGGTTAAGGTAAGGTAAGGCAAGGCAAGGCAAGGCAAGGCAAGGCAAGGCAAGGCAAGGCAAGGCAAGGCAAGGTAAGGTGAAGGTAAGGTAAGGTGAGGGTTACAATTAAGGTTTAGGTTAAGTTAGGTTAGTACAAGTAAAGATACGCTAGGGACACAAGCAGCTGGGTCGAGGAAGGATCAGTCTTGATGATGGAGGGCTGCAACAAGCACTACAATTTCTGACAGCAGGGAGAGTAATGTGCAGATCGTAATCCTGCACTACACACGCGATGCAGTGCTCTCTCTCTCTCTCTCTCTGATGGTAAATAGATATAGCCCTGTTATGAAAGTGGGACGGATATACAGAGTGGACGGAGGAAGGAGGCGAG
>NC_059274.1:6465000-6497500 GCF_017591435.1 Portunus trituberculatus
TATCCAATCCACTAGTCCTTTCCACCTATCCTGAGAATTTTGCGTATATTAAATAGAAAATAAAATGCAATGTTTATAATTTATGACTGTGTGAGTAAGTTAATCTCTCTCTCTCTCTCTCTCTCTCTCTCTCTCTCTCTCTCTCTACTTTTCAATCACAAACTTTGATAGATATTCCTTGACCAGTCCCTTAAACTTATAAAAACAGTTGATATACATGACTGTGAGAGGAGGAGGAGGAGGAGGAGGAGGAGGAGGAGGAACATAAAGGAAAGAACAGACAGTAACAGGCATACTGAGCAAAACAAGGTTGCCTGTGTGAGTATGCTACCACTGTTGCAATATCCCAGAGAATCAAAGGGTTAAAGGATAAGCTTGTTGTGAAAAGCATGAAAAATAAGATACATTTTCCTTATCTGACAATTGTGACAGTTTAATAGATTTACCAAAATTTGATAAAGCATAAATAAAATATAAAAAAAGTGTCAGGAGGAGGAGGAGGAGGAGGAGGAGGAGGAGGAGGAGGAGGAGGAGGAGGAGGAGGAGGAGGAGGAGAAAAGCTACACAACTAGAAAGGAAGCAGGGAAAAACAAGCTCCCTTCATTACCAAACTTCAAAAGGAGAGAAGAAAGCAATGCAATTTAAAGCTGAAATTGTTCCCCCTTCAATATCCGTGTGTATAATCATGTACTCTCTCTCTCTCTCTCTCTCTCTCTCTCTCTCTCTCTCTCTCTCTCTCTCACCAAGCCACCCACGCCCACACAAAACTGTCTACCAGAATAAATGTATATCGATTGAACTTCAGTGTTCAGGAGAAGGAATATGTGGGGAGCTGTGGAGGGTAGGGGAAGGGAGAGGAGGGGAGGGGAAGGAAGGAGAGGTGAGGGCAATGATCATAAAAATCGTGGAGGGAAGAAGAGGGGAAGGGGGAGATGAGGGGAAATGCAGGAGTAGTGAGGGAGAGGGAAGAAGGGGAAGAGAAGGAAAGGCAATTGAAGGAAAGATTTGGAAGAGAAGAAAGGGAAGAAAATTCCAAGAAAACAAACGAAAATGGAGAGATAAAACGAAAAGACGAGAGACGAAGAGCAAGGATAGGAAAGGAGAGACAAAGGAGGAACCGAGCAAATAAGGAGAATGGGTGAGAGGGAGAGGAGGGAGAGGAGAGAGAGGCGGCAGAAAAGCAGTGTTACAATAATTTAATGAAAGGATATTCGCTTCAGTGACTCCTTTGGTAATATTTTGTGTCTTGCTTGCAATTTAAACAGCTGTGTGTGTGTGTGTGTGTGTGTGTGTGTGTGTGTGTGTGTGTGTGTGTGTGTGTGTGTGTGTGTGTGTGATATCCTCCGCAATGCACAACAGGATAAAATACAGAAAAAAAAACTTACCTCCGGAAAGAGACAATAAATGCTTAAGATTTCATATCTCTAAATATTATTGCACCCGCTGTTTCATATTTCTTCCATCAAAATAAAACAGAACCCAGTATCACATTCACACTACACAACACCACTGCACTCTTTATACCGAGACAACTGCCATGGTTTCTTTCTTACCATTTCCTGTTGAGTTGTTTAATATTCATATGTTCAATATTACCTCGACTCTTTCAACACTGGGACACATATTTACCTTGAAATTTGTGTACGGTTAGACCATTTTATTGACATTAGGAACGGTCTATGGAGGTCAAAAGATTAATGGCCAGTCTTCATTACTTCATCCCCCCCCACATAAGTTTCTAAAGCTGTATAAAATCACCAAATACTTAGAATGAATATGGGAACTCGTCACGGTACTCAAAGGATTAATCTTCTATATTCCTTAACCACCAAATTCTTTAAAGCTATACAAAATGACCTCTTAATACAAGTAACCATGGAATAACAGAAATACGTAAAGACAACACGCACAAAAGACAACTAATAAAAGAAAACAAAAAGAAATAAAACAATAATACAACAAAGGAAACTGATTAAGAAGGGAAACACTGAGATAATAAAGTGGAGAGAGAGAGAGAGAGAGAGAGAGAGAGAGAGAGAGAGAGAGAGAGAGAGAGAGAGAGAGAGAGAGAAACAGTTACACCAAATGAAGGAGTACAAGATATAAACAACAAAAGGAGGGAAAAGAAGAGAGAAGTGACCGTCATGAAAGTAGACAGAGCGAGAATGACGGAGGAGGAGGAGGAGGAGGAGGAGGAGGAGGAGGAGGAGGAGGAGGAGGAGGAGGAGGAGGAGGAGGAGGTGGTAATGTGCCTGAAGGAGTTTACTCACTGCGGTCTGCACAAGTAACGGTGTGTGTACGTCATTCAAGTACCGTGAGAGAGAGAGAGAGAGAGAGAGAGAGAGAGAGAGAGAGAGAGAGAGAGAGAGAGAGAGAGAGAGAGAGAGAGAGAGAGAGAGAGAGAGAAGGCAAGAGGTGGAAATAATAGAGAAGAGGAGGGAAGGGGAGGGAAAGGAAACAAAGGGAAGGGCTTCGCTATACAATTATATGGGAGGTCCCGCCCACACTCACCCATACAATGTTGCACACACACACACACACACACACACACACTAATGAATGAAAAGTCACCCCGACACACCCCTTCCTTATTCCCTACTGCCCCATCACCCTCCTATACTGTCCCTTCCTTCTCCCTTCACCCCTTCACCACCACCACCACCACTGCTGGTCATCAAAGTATAATCATTATCTCTTTAATTACCACTAATAACGACGCGTTTCCGTGAGAGAGAGAGAGAGAGAGAGAGAGAGAGAGAGAGAGAGAGAGAGAGAGAGAGAGAGAGAGAGAGAGGGGGGAGCAGTAATTATCAGTAAAAGTGATCGACCTGACGAGGGAAAAAAGTCAGGAAAATGAGGGAAAAAAAGCCAGACAGATCACAGGGCGCCCAGACACTCTCATTACGGCAGCGTGTGTGTGTGTGTGTGTGTGTGTGTGTGTGTGTGTGTGTGTGTGTGTGTGTGTGTGTGTGTGTGTGTGTGTGTGTGTGTGTGTGTGTGTGTGTGTGTGTGTGTGTTGGCGGTGAAAACAGTGATAGATAGCACAAAAGACAACCAGATAAACACACGGAGATAAGTAGATATTCCATCCTTTCCTTGCCATTTAAACAGCAACCTCCACTCCTACTACAACTACCATACTACTACTACTACTACTACTACTACTACCATCACTACTACCTTAAACAGACAACGAAAGAGAAGTCACTAAACAAAGCATCCACCCATTTCTCCACCCCTCCACCAGTAATGCTATGCGGGTTGGTGGAGAGAACAGCCGGGACTCTTTACACTCTGACACTCTCCACCTACAATCCCCCAACATCCTCACCCACGCAGACTCCCTCACCCTCACACTCTGCCCTTGTCCTTGCACTGGGCAGCCTAGATACACACTAGTCTCCCTCCCTTACACCATAAAACAACGCCTATATGTCTTTTTCTCTCTTCCTTTACACTTTTATTTGAGATTGTTACCCTGATCATGTCCAAACTCTCTCTCTCTCTCTCTCCTCCACATAGTCTAGGCCACACACTCACATCCCACACTCGTCTCCACATCCACACTCCACTTCTCTATGCCTCCAAGTGGAAGATTTCACGGTGGAGCAATTTGGTGATGGAGAAGATTTGAGGAGGAGGAGGAGAAGGAGGAAAGTGTGAGGAGAGAAATGTCTGTGATTGAGAAGATTATCACGTACTGGCGGTGATGGAGGAGAGGGAGGTGGAGGTGAAGGAGAGGGAGACGAGGGATGGAGGTGGAAGGGAGGTGGCTAAGATGGTGATGGGAAATGTGAAAAATGTGTGGAAAAGTCTCGGCTATTTAAATAAGTGTTAGTTAATTTTCACCTATTACACCTTCCCAAGCCTTTCAATTACCTGTATAGAGGAGAACAGGTGAATAGAGTTAGCTGTCCATCTACTACTATTACTATTATGATCCGAATGTATTTATAACGTTTTCTTTCTTCTTTCTTTCTAATTCATTCCTTGATACAAAAAAAAAAAAAGCTCATGACGCAAGCCTTCCCACGATCTTGTTAGCTTTAAACGTTTCTGCGGAAGTAAGGGGAATAAATAATGTGTTGATTAAAATAGGAAGAAAATGTAGTTAAAAATATGGTAAAACAGTCAGTCTCTCTCTCTCTCTCTCTCTCTCTCTCTCTCAACGGTATAGCACGAATTTACTTTATTTCCTTTATCTTGGTGGCAAATATTTCAGGGAACTTTGCTCAATGTCAACATTTAACGAATTAACCAAAGAGAGGAAGGAAGAATGCCTGAAAAATGGTCATTGTCTCTCTCTCTCTCTCTCTCTCTCTCTCTCTCTCTCTAAAACATTAATTCCTTTTTTTTCAGCGTTAGCTTTCACCCATTTCGTCATTTCCTGCCATAAGTCACTCCCATGTCAGACATGTCACTTCACACACTCACACACACACACACACACACACACACACACACACACACACAAAACTCAAACATGAAACACTGCAAAATACTGGAGACACACACACACACACACACACAAAACTCAAACATGAAACACTAAAATACTGGAGAGAGAGAGAGAGAGAGAGAGAGAGAGAGAGAGAGAGAGAGAGAGAGAGAGAGAGAGAGAGAGAGAGAGAGATATGCGTATCAGTACTAGAAGCGAAAGCATCCTGCACAACACACACACACACACACACACACTAGCCTCGAAGAATTATGACGAGAAAATACTTTAACATTTTGTCGTTTTAATTCCCAGAAATATGTACAAACTTTAAATGACTCAAAAGTTTCCCGTTCAGGACTTTTGCTGAAATATTCACTCGTGTGTGTATTCTGCAAGCCTTTTTTTTTTTCATGGTAATTTTTTCTCTCGTCTTTTATTTTCCTACATTCTTTCCCTGTTTTTATTTTTTTATTTTTTTATCGTGGTTCCTCATTCGCTCGTCATTTCCCGTTTACTTATCTGCATTTAATTCTTCCTTCCCTTTAACCCCTTCCGTACCATGACACATTTTTACATTCATTCTGCTTACTATTCGGCGACTTTATACAGCTTCAGAAACTTATGTGGGGATTAAAATAGAGAAGATTCCGGCCATCAATCTTCTCACCTCCATAAATCCTTCCTAACGTCAATAAAATAGTCTAATCGTACCCAAAACTCATGGTAAAAATAGCGTCCCAGTATTGAAAGGATTAAAATACTGAAGACTTTGGCTATTAATATTCTTAACTACATAGACGATTGCTAATGTCAATAAAATCATCTAATCGTACCCAAAACTCATGGTAAAAAATGCGTCCCAGTACTGAAAGGATTAAAATACTGAAGACTTTGGCTATTAATCTTCTGACCTCCATAAATCCTTCCTAATGTCAATAAAAGCGTCTAATCGCACCCAAAACTCATGGTAAAAAATGCGTCCCAGTAATGAAGGGATTAATGCACCATGTCAAATAAAATGAACGTTTCTAAAAGGAAGTGGTGACCTTTACGAACGGATCATCCCACTTAACAGTAACCAAGAAACGTTTTTTTGTGAAGAAGTGCCCGTTTGTACTTTATGCGCACTGTCTTCCTTCCATTACATTACAGCTTCGAAACACAACTAAATCAAATTAAATAAAATAAAATAAATACAAAATAACAATAAATAAATAAAATAAGGGTAACAACACAGGATATGATGACATTTAAGTTTACACTAGCCTATTTAATAACTGAGAGAGAGAGAGAGAGAGAGAGAGAGAGAGAGAGAGAGAGAGAGAGAGAGAGAGAGAGAGAGAGAGAGAGAGAGAGAGAGAGAGAGAGAGAGAGAGAGAGAGAGAGAAAAGGAAAATATTTTGCCACCATTACCATTATAACCATGAACTATATATTTAATGGAGGAAAGGGAGGGGAGGGAATGGAAGGGGAGGGGAGGGGGCCAAGAATGAACCTATGGCAATTCACCTCCTGCCATAATGGTATTTTTATAGAGAAGAATGCCATAAAACTAATATTACGTTAGGCGACAAAGACTGCAAGGGTGTTAAAAGGGATCGAGGGATACAGAAGAGGATTGGAGGAGGAAAGAAAAGGATCAGGGAAGGGAAGAAGGGCGAGGAAAGAGGGGGGAGGTCACACTTACGAGGGGAAGGGTCAAACTGTTTCTACTGTGTCAAATTCCACTTATTAAGGTCACAAAATTAAGGGCGTTATAAAAGGTGGAATTTACGGTACAGAAGGTTTTGTGTGGAGTGACCGTGGGAAGGGGGAGGGGAGGGGAGGAGGGAGGGAGGGAGGGAGGGAGGGAGGAGGGAGGGAGAGTAACAATGCTAGGTAGTAAACTGATTCTTCTAACTGGCAGCATATAGTTTAATCTCTCTCTCTCTCTCTCTCTCTCTCTCTCTCTCTCTCTCTCTCTCTCTCTCTCTCTCTCTCTTGCAGTCTCTCTCTCTCTCTCTCTCTCTCTCTCTCTCTCTCTCTCGGGTCAAAAGTCAACTAGAGGACAAAAGCAACCAGTGGGACGTGACCTTTGAACGGGAGAGGGAGGAGAGGGGAAGGGAGGGGTCACGAGAGAGAAGGGGGAGGGTGAGGAGAGATGGTGGGGGGGATCGTGGGCGGGGTCACAGCGGCCTGCATAATTACTATTCCGCATGAGGAGGAGGAGGAGGAGGAGGAGGAGGAGGAGGAGGAGGAGGAGGAGGAGGAGGAGGAGATAGAACACAGACAATGCAGAGGATGTGTAAGAGAGGAAAGAATGGGAGGAAGGGGAAAGAGGGGAATAAGGGAACGGGTCTAAGAAATACGAGGGAGAGAGAGAGAGAGAGAGAGAGAGAGAGAGAGAGAGAGAGAGAGAGTACATTTCCCACTTCCCTGATCACTATACTACACATTTCTCTCTAATTAATCTTTATGGTGACTTTTCCCTTCTTTTTCCCTTAATTAACAACGGCTTCTCTTCGTAACCACCAATTCCCCCTTTAAATACCCCCTTTACTAATGCACCCCCTTTTCCTCACCCCAAAAGCCACCTCCCCTCTTCCCTCATCCCTCTCTCATCACCACATCGCCTCATACTCTCCCCTCTCATTTTTTCCCCTTTTTTCCCGTCATTCTAAAATTTCCTGCCTCAGTCTGATGTTTTCCAGAAGTAAAGGGGAGAGGGAGTGAAGGAGGGGCAGGAAACCACAATGAGAAAAGGAGGAAGAGGAGGAGGAGGAGGAGGAGGAGGAGGAGGAGGAGGAGGAGGAGGAGGAGGAGGAGGAGGAAAGGAAAGCAGTTTAGTACGATTCTGTCTAAGACTTGCAGTTGTTCGCCAAATAAAAGGTAAAATGTGTGAAACCGCAATCTCTCTCTCTCTCTCTCTCTCATAAAGTAAACTAGCAACCGTGTAGTGTGATGGTATTATGGGTAGTTTTCTTCCTCTCCTTCTCCTTCTCCTCCTTCCCTCCTCCTTTTCCTCACGTCTCTCCTGCTTTTTCCCCTCTCTCTCTCTCTCTTTCCTCACTTACTCTTTATCTCATCTTCTCTCTATTCCTCCATTCACAATCCAGGTTTTTGTTCTTCTCTTCGTTTGTTCATTCTCTTTTGTTCTCAAGTTTTCTCTCTCTTCCCTTTCTTTATTGTTCTTTCGTCTTCCTTTCCTCGAATTTCATCCTCCCCTCCTCTTGTCCTTGTTCTTATATTGCTCTCTCTCTCTCTCTCTCTCTCTCTCTCTCTCTCTCTCTCTCTCTCTCTCTCTCTCTCGCTTCACCTGTTTCCATTTCCTTCTTCTCCTCTCCCTCTTTCTTCTCCACTTAAACGTGAATTTTGATCTTGCGTGTCTACTTCTCCTCCTCCTCCTCCTCCTCCTCCTCCTCCTCCTCCTCCTCCTCCACCATCATTTCGGCGAAGCTTTGTTCCAGAAAACATTAGACGGCGAAAGTGAAAGGTCGGAGGGAAAGCGAGTGTAGAAGGAGAGAAAGGAGAGGCAGAGGGAGAGAAAGGGGAGGACAATACATGGGCAGGGAGGGTCGGGGAATGAGGGACTGTTAGCAGGGTATGGGGTAGAAATTGCAGGGGGGGGAAAGAGGGGAAAAGGAAGGGTAAATGAGACGGGAAAGTAAGGAGAAAGAATGTGTGATATTTGAGGGAGAAAAAATGTAAAGGTCACGAGGAAATAAGAGTCAGGGAAGGAGGTGAAAAAATGAAGGTTTATACGACGAGTAAACAAAGAAGGAAAGAAAGGAAAAAGAGGAAAATTTTCGAATATAGAACGAAAAAATGATAGAGAAACAAAATGAAAGACCAAAAGACTAAAAGGAAAACATGAAGAATAAATGAAAAATAAATAAATAAATAAAAATAAGAGTAACAGAACAGTAAAAGTTGATACAAACAAATACTGAACCCCAAAAATAAAAAAAAAAGAAATTAAAAAGAAAGGACTGAGAGGAAACAAGGCTTGAGAAGGAAATATGAAGGATGAAGGAGAGCGAGGGATGAAAGGAGATTGGAGAGACAGGACAGGAAGAGACTGAGGCTGTAGAGGAGAAGCGGCAAGAAGGAAACAGACAGGAGCCTTCTTCGTCTGGGATGGACAAGCTGGCAGGAAGGAAGGAGAAGAGAAGAAAGAAGGAGAAGGCGGAGGAGGAGGAAGGAGGTGAGCCAAGGGAAGAAAAGTGCGTGGGAAAAAAGAAGAAACGGTGCTGAAAAAAAGGGTTAAAAGAAAGTTGTGTGTTTGACTTGAGAAAACTGAGGGTGAAAGGAGAGGAAGGAGTGAAGGATTAATGAAAGGAAGGCAAAGAAAGGAGGGAGTTACGAAAAGGTGTAGGAAAATAGAAAAAGTAGAAAGATATAGTAGAAAAGAGTGAAAGGGAGGCAGAAAGGATGAAAAGAATGGAAGAGACGGCGGTAGGAGAAAAAATAGGAAAGATATACGAGAAATGAAATACTAGGAGGAGGAAGAGGCAGGGAGAAAGAGAGGGAGGCAGGAAGGCAGGGAGGGAGAGAAGAAAGAAAGGGAGAGGAAGGGGAAAGGAGACATAACATAAAGTGAAAACAGTAACTCGATGGATAAATCTCTCTCTCTCTCTCTCTCTCTCTAACATTTTCTTCTCTTGCTTACCTTTCCTTTTTACCACTTTCCTTCTTCCTCTCCTTTCTCCTCCGTCCCTTCTCTATCTCCTTTCTTCCCTCCCTTCTTCCATCCACTCTACCTCTCCCTCTCATCACTTCCCTCCTCTCCCTTTTATCCAACTTCAACCTTTTCCCCTCTTCTCTTTTTTCTCTTTCTTTCTCCTCTTCCTTCTACACTCTCCTTTCAATCTACCCTCTCACAGACACGTTCTTTCTCTCTTTGCTTTTAACGGAGAGAGAGAGAGAGAGAGAGAGAGAGAGAGAGAGAGAGAGAGAGAGTGTAACAGCAGTAACCAACAAATCTAGTCTACCATTGCTATGTATCTTTTCCATCACCATTACTTCCCCCCCCTTCATTCCTAACATCCCCAGCCTCCCCCAGCCACACCCAGCCTCCGCCAGCCGCACCACACACATATATCATTTCTATGGGCGCGTCCCTCCCCTAGCAGGCCGGACAGGGGGTCTATCGTCCAGTGTCCGCTAGTCTATCATCACCTAATGAATATATGAGGCAGCTGCTCGCTAGGCCGGGGTGTGTGAGGCCTCAGCGGGACACAAGGGGGGGTGAGGGGTGATATGTAGATACGAAGTCTATATACAGGCTATAGGGGTGCCAGATTCGAAGCTATAAAGGGTACAAGCACAAGGGTGAGGGTGATGAGGAATGGGAGCAGGGTGAGGGAATGAGTGTGGGAGTGGGGAGAGAGTAGAGTAGAGTGAGAGTAAGAGAAGGGTGAGGGAGTGAATGTGGGAGTGGGGAGTCAGTAAAGAGTAGAGTGAGAGTACAGAGGTGAGGGAGTGAGTAAAGAGTTGATGGAGTGGGAGTAGAGAAAAGAGAAGGATGAGGGAGTGAGTGTGGGAGTGGGAAATGAGTAAAGAGTAGTGTGAGAATAGAAATGAGGAAGCGTGAGGGAGTGAGTGTGAGGAGTGGGGAGTGAGTAGACAGTAGAAAGGGAGAAGGATGAGGGAGTGAGTGTGGGAGTGGGGAGTGAGTAGACAGTAGAAAGGGAGAAGGATGAGGGAGTGAGTGTGGGAGTGGGGAGTGAGTAGAGTAGAGAGGGAGAAGAAGAGTAAGAGAGTATGCATGTGAGTGGGGAGTAGAGTAGTGAGAATATACTAGAGAGAAGGGTAACAAATGGCGAGAAGATTAAGTAGAAAATAAAAACATGCAAATCCATACATTTCCAAGACGGGAAAAAAAGAAAAAAAGAAAAAACTTATACGAAACTGATAGAATGAATGAATGAATAAATAAATAAACGTTAATGAATAGTGAACTTCGATGTAGGGGAGAGAGAGAGAGAGAGAGAGAGAGAGAGAGAGAGAGAGAGAGAGAGAGAGAGAGAGAGAGAGAGAGAGAGAGAGAGAGAGAGAGAGAGAGAGAGAGAGAGAGTCGGGGTCAACTTGATGAGCACAGGCAAAGTTGAAACGTTACTTGACTTCTAATCTTAACCTGCAGCCTCTCTCTCTCTCTCTCTCTCTGACAGTAACACCAGTAGGAAAAAAATATGAAAACAGTTTAATAGAAAATTGTGACACACACACACACACACACACACACACACACACACACACACACACACACACACACTGTCGCCTCTTCGAAATGCCTGAACACACTTTTTATGAAGCCGAAGGACACACAGGAGGAGGAGGAGGAGGAGGAGGAGGAGGAGGAGGAGGCCGCAGCTGCATCTCCAACACACCGGAAGTGATGAATAATGATAAAAAAAAACATATCAACTCAAACCAGAGCCACACCTGCAACACACCTGAACCCCACGCTGCTACACACACACACCTGCCGCACACACGAGTCTCGCACCACACACCTGCTACACCACAGCTGCCCGCCACCGCCACACCACTGACCCACATGTGAAGAGACGAGGAGACGCGATCTTCTGATGTCACCACCCACCACTATCAACTTAACCCCTTCAGTACCATGAAACTTATGTGGGGATTAAAATTGTGAATACTCGGGCCATAAATTTTCTGACCTCCATACACCCTTCCTAATGTAAAATAAAAGACGTTTAATCCTACCCAAAATTCATGATACAAATGCGTTCCAGTACTGAAGGGGTTAAGACCAAGTAAAGCGGTTTCTCTTTCTGCATTCCAAGGTCCGTGTTCAGAAACGCTTTCCTCTCTCAACACGATTATTTTCCAAGGACACAGAAATGAGCAGCGGGGTTTTCAGGTGTGTTTTTCCAGTTAATAATGTAGAAATCTTGTGAATCTGCCTCTAGAACCGTAAAAAATACCTTAAAAAAATTGTGTAGATTAAATTATAGCCTTTTGAAAGAGTGGAGGTGAAGCACAGAAGAGTTTGAGAATACAATGGTAGATATAGACAGGTATTCTTAAACGCTTTGCTCTTTCACCATTACTGCTTTCAAAGGCCTTAGTTGAAGGTAATCATGTTTTTAAGGGCATTTTAATGGTTCCGGTGATGGACTGGCGAGATTTCTGGTTTAATATTTGCGGAACTGTCAAGAAAACCAGGCTAGTCGTCTCTGTGGCCTAGAAAAACTCGTGGTGAGAGAGCAAGGCGTTTCTGAATCTGGACGAGTCTTGTTAGAGAAGGATGTGGATATTTAGGGGGGAAATTCATGTACGATATGGAGAGGGAAAAAAAATGGATACATGAACCTGTCACGTAACGGAATGAAAGGGAAGGGATGATGGGTAGGATAAGTGAAAGTAGCCCCCACCTCCTCCCTCTCTCTCTCTAAGCTGTCACAGAATACAAGCACATTTCTTCCTAATACGTAACCCGATGCGGCGGTGCGATCTCAAAGAAAACGGAAAATAGTTACTAATCACAAGAAACGGGGAGGATGCAGCACCATGCCTCCCTGAACCCCGCTGGCCCATCCCTTCTCTCCTCCCTCCTCCTCTTCCTGCCACGTGGACTTTCTTTTCTTCCTTGTCCTTCGCCGTAAAATTGGTGTTCCAGCCGTCGTCTCCCCGCCAAGGTCACAGGTAACGTCTGGTATGTAATTAGTGAGTGATGGACGAAGAGGAGGCTGTGGCGGGGTGCGGGAGAGGGGGGGACACCTGACGGGAGAGTCTCATTTCACGGGGGGAAAATTAAGTTATAAGGGTCCTCATTCCCTCACATCTTCTGGAAGTCTCTGGGTGCCTCCTGGTTTAACTAAATCTCTCTCTCTCTCTCTCTCTCTCCTCCCCAATTACAGTCTTTCCTCCCTTTTTCATTTCATAGTGTGTGTGTGTGTGTGTGTGTGTGTGCTTCTTCATTTCCCTCATTTTATCTCGCTTCACTCTTCCACACTTTTTCGTCTCTCTCTCTCTCTCTCTCTCTCTCTCTCTCTCTCTCTCTCTAAAAATAGTATTCAGACACCTGAGAATAAATATATTAAATGCAGTGGTTACATTCCCGGTATCACGTTATCTTTCGCTCTGTTCATCTTTCTTCCGCAAACTGTGAATCATTTTTAATCTTTTATCTTTTTTTTTTTTTGCGTGTAATAGGAGTATGTTAACGTTTTCTTCCTGTGTGGTTTAATCTTTCAAAGTTTTACTCTTATGCAGACAATTAACCTTAGACTGACAAAAAAACATTAATATTCTTGCGGTTAACCTCTTTAGAACTGACACGTTTTCATATTAATTCAGCTTAAAATAGTGAAGACTCTGGCCATTAATCTTCTGACCTCCATTGAGCCTTCCTAAAGTCAACATAATGGTCTAAACGTACACAAATTTCAAAGTAAAAATGCGTCCTAGTACTGAAGGGGTTAAGTAAACAAATCACGTGTATTCTGATATTTATACGAGCATTATGAGAACATTTTTTTTTCTCTTCATGTTTGTATTTCAAGGTCCGTATACTTATCAATTTTGTCCCTCTACATTGACGCAAATACGGTTAGAAGCTAGTGTTGTTTCGACAGTTACGCTAATGAGGAACAGATAAGATCCAGCCCTTAGTTATAGCACGTCTAAGATCTTGTCAGTCGCCAAACTAGCTGTGTTATCGTGGCGGCTGTTTGACTCTCTCTCTCTCTCTCTCTCTCTCTCTCTCTCGTCACACTGTCTCGCATGAAACCACAGACTTATATAGCTGATCCAAACCACAACCACAAGAAAGTCGAACTCTCTCTCTCTCTCTCTCTTACAACGGTCAGGAAAACGACTGGAATATACGAGAGAGAGAGAGAGAGAGAGAGAGAGAGAGAGAGAGAGAGAGAGAGAGAGAGAGAGAGAGAGAGAGAGAGAGAGAGAGATGGGGGAGGGAGGAAGGAGGCAATCAGGTAGGAGAGACAGATGGCGAGGGAGTCTTGTGGTGAGGCCAGAAAGGCAGTAAAGAAACAGGAGAGATGGTGGTAGTAGTAATAGTGGTGGTGGTGGTGGTGGTGGTGGTGGTGGTGGTGTGGGATAAGGAAGGGACAACAAGAAAATACTGCAGGAATTAAGCGAATAAACATGATGGCGGGAAAACAACACATGTAAGAGCACAACAACGCAGGGACACATGCTCATACACATACATACACACATACACACACACACACATGCATACATACATGACGTAGTGTCTCGGGAACGTGTGAGTGCGTGTGCGCGTGTGGGAATGTGGGTGTGGACACAAAGGACACATGGTACTTCTTAATAAGGGAGCAGTGTGTCATGATTGGATATGAAAAAATAAATAAATAAAAAATCCTTATAAGTTTCTAGTAAGTCAAAATGAGACAGACATTGGCTTTTATGTTTAGCGTAGAGAAGACATGGCGCCGAAAACACACACACACACACACACACACACACACACACACACACACACACACACAAGCACTGCCTTATAATCTTTGTCTGGTGAGTAAGATACACATGATGAACGCCACACTCAACAAATTTAAGGGGATACCAAACCAAAATAAAATGCACAACCTTGACGGATCATGAATATTCGAAATGTAAATATAAATATGACGGATATGTTTTGATAGAAGAAGAAGAAGAAGAGGAGGAGGAGGAGGAGGAGGAGGAAGACTCACAAGACGATGATAACCAAGAAGAAAAATAAAAGAAGGCTACAAGGAGAAGAATGAAGAGAATGAGAAAACAAGGAACAAGAACAATGATAACAAAGGAGGAGGTGGGGGAGGAGAAGGAGGAGGAGGAAGAGGCATGTACGCAAGCTGTGTTAGAAGATGTATATTGCAGACTCCCTCCCCTACCAAGGTCAGACGCACACTGGGACGTCTCTCTCTCTCTCTCTCTCTCTCTCTCTCTCTCTCTCTCTCTCTCTCTCTCTCTCTCTCATTCCTGCATTCATCGTCTGTTTATCTACGCAATGTAAATAATAACAGACAAGTTCTTTTCTTTTTTGCATTTTTCCCTAAGTAGACTGGCAGGACTTTCTTGTTCCCAGTGTAAAAAAGAAAAAAATGAAAAAAAGCGAAAGCAACAAAAAACGCATAAAAACCAACATGGCCTTGAAAATGAGAACACAAAGACAACACGACACGACACACATCTCAATACAATAATACAATACCAATACACTATAGACCCCTCAACTCAACACTTAAGAGCCTATGAAGAGATCCTGGTGAACCCCAATGACACGACACGACACAAAACAACACTCTCCCCTCCACCCATAGACCCATGTTCTGAAACACTTCCACGCTCCACCTTCACTCCCTTCAAACGGCTCTAGTTGAAGTGACACGGGATTTTAAGGATGTTTCTGTAATTCTAGTGACATGTTAACAAGTATTCTGCATTATGAACAGGACAAATACTCCTTTCAAATGGCTCTAGTTGAAGTTGGGATTTTATGGATGTCTCTGTAATTTTAGTGACATGTTAACAAATTTTCTGCATTATCAACAAGACAAATACTCTTTAGAACTCAGCTAAACGTCCCTGTAGTCTATGAAAATGTTCGCGGTGAGAGAGGAAAGCGTTTCTGAATATGGCGTTATGACAGAGGCTGGTATTGTAGTGTTTCTCATCCGTGTATAGGGGCGCCGTAACCTGATTAGGCTTACGTAGGGGGAAGGATGAGTTGGCGCCCACCTGATGACTCGCTCCAGCACCGCCCCGCCCCGCCAGCTTCCCTTAATGGGTGGTTACAAATTGGTAACGTCACGATAGCCTTAAGTTTGGGTGGGCGAGGTGGGTGCGGGGCGGGGGTGGAAAAGGGTGAAGGGTGGTGTGTGTGTGTGTGTGTGTGTGTGTGTGTGTGTGTGTGTGTGTGTGTGTGTGTGTGTGTGTGTGTGTGTGTGTGTGTGTGTGTGTGTGTGTGTGTGTGTGTGTGTGTGTGTGTGTGTGTGTGTGTGTGTGGCTAAGTGGGTGGTGGAAGGTGAGGTGGTCTGCGTGGGAAAATGTGTGTGTGTGTGTGTGTGTGTGTGTGTGTGTGTGTGTGTGTGTGTGTGTGTGTGTGTGTGTGTGTGTGTGTGTGTGTGTGTGTGTGTGTGTGTGTCAAGTCATGAAGTGCAAAATATGATACACACGAGGGGAAAAAAATCCTGCATGTTTTAAAGAGATGAAACAAACTAACTGACTGACTGACTGGCTGACTGATTGAACAAAAAAAAAAAAAAAAAAAAAAATAATAAAACTCAAAACTCTTTCAAAACACGCTGAGCTGCACAAAGTCGACGGTTGAAAGAGTTGACGGGGGTGTGAGTGGCAGCGTCAGTAGTGATGGTGGTGGGGGCGGCGAGGGGTGACGTGCAGGACAGGAAGAGAGGGGAAGAGAGGGTAGGAGGGATGAAGGGATCGAGACTTGCTGGAACAAATGAAGAAAAAGTACTGGTGAATGGTGGAGAGGAGTTAAGAGGAAAGCCAATAAGGACGCAGGAGGAGGAGGAGGAGGAGGAGGAGGAGGAGGAGGAGGAGGAGGAGGAGGTGCTGGGAATGGGGCCTTGAGGGAGGAACGCGTGGCCACCAGGGTGTCAATCACAGGAAGACCCTCATCATGCATCAGAGAGCAGCCCTTAGGCACCCTCCACCCTCCTCCACCGCCCTTCACCACCCTCCACGCCAGATGTCCCCTCCACGCAGGGCATTGTGGCGCGGGCGCGGGGCACACTCACGGCCTGCAACACCTGGTCTTCACCCCCCTCACTGCAACCACCACTAACGACACCCATACACCACGCCCATCTCACGCCCACCACCCACATCACGTGAAAAACAGGAAACTTTCTAGTCTAACCTAACCATGAAATAATAAGTCCGTTTCCTTCAAAAGTCACGAAATTAGATCACCTTTGTTTTTTTTCCCATATCGAGCGTTCTTTTTTCTTTCCAGGAGAGGAAACTTCACTTATTTTCGTTTTCTTTTGTCTTTTTTTTCAGCCCTGACCATTTTAGACACGTAGGTGAAAAAATAGAAGGAAGAAAGATACAGATCCACCGCCTTTCACTTCTACTTCATCGTCAGTTGCTCTTTAAAATCTCTGGGAATCCTAGACACACCCATGTAATTTCCTTTCACACCGGCCTACACCACACACACACACACACACACACACACACACACACACACGCCTCCTACTCCTCCTCACTTACGACACCTACACCAACATTCGCACACATACCTACGCTGTTGTTGTATACCCACGCACTATACCCATACCCAAATACACCCACGCCACGCCCACACGCACCAACGTTGAGGCCTATTTACAACTCCAGCGGCGCCATGTCTGTCTGTCTGTCTGTCTGTCCTGGTCTCGTTCCGTCTGTGTGTGTGTGTGTGTATTTGACTCTCTCTCTCTCTCTCTCTGGTGAAGTGACAGGTAACTGAACTTAACTAGAACAAGTCCACTTCCATCCACTTCTCGCTGTCCCTCCACCTCTCTTCCATCTCAGCGCACAGGCCAAGGCAGGCGCTGGAGGAGGAGGAGGAGGAGGAGGAGGAGGAAGGAGAAGGAGAAGGAGGAGGAGGAGGAGGAGGAGGAGGAGGAGGAGGAGTCAATGTCACGTCGTTATTGTTCACGCTGAGAGGAGGCGGAGGAAGAGGAAGGAAGGAAGGAAGGAAGGAAGGAAGGAAGGAAGGAAGGAAGAAGAGAGAGAGAGAGAGAGAGAGAGAGAGAGAGAGAGAGAGAGAGAGAGAAAGTCCTATCAATCTAAATAACAGCTTTAGACTACATACTCCTTTCTCTTCCTCTTCCTCTCTCTCTCTCTCTCTCTCTCTCTCTCTCTCTCTCAGTTCAAAGCCTCCCCAGCGCCTCACTATAGCAGCCGAGTGACAACTTAGGGCCTCTAGTGACAAATTATCACAAATTATCACCGTGCTAACCAAACATTTTTTACCGTCCTTTTGTACCACTGCAAGTCCTCGGCGCCCCTGTACCCACCCATGCCCCTCGCTGCGCCACACTGACCCATCCTGGCGCCCTTACCACGTGTTCCCTGCCCTCCACGCCCTTAGGAACATTACTAAGATATTATCCATGTTCATTACCCATGTCCTTATCCATCCTCTGTCTCCCATGTCCCTTGTCTCCTTGAAGTATAGAGGAAGGCGTAGCACACATGTCCCTTTTATGAGTAACCCACGTGTCTTCTCCCTCCTTTAACCCTTACCCCCCTTCAGGGTCATATTAGGCATATCACCCATGTCCTAATGTGTCCCGCTCAGTGTCCCAGCCTCACACGTGTGGTCTTGGCATCCGGCTTGTGACGCAGCCCTACCTCGGGTGTCACACTAGGCGATGAAGCTCCCCACCCCCCCACTGCGTCTCCCCAGGGTGTGGCTTGGCTGTGGGGAGGGATATCTTGTAGTGTCGTCCCCATAACCGCTTCCTGACACCCTCCCTTCACTTCCTCCTCTTCCTTCCTTCTCCAGGTGTTTGCTGTCTCCCTACCCGCAGTGCCGCCGCCGCCGTCTCCTCATTCACTCTTTGGCACATATTCCGAAACACTTCCTCGCCGCACCTTCACTATTTTCACAGGGCTCTAGTTGAAATGATGCAGATTTTTAAGGGTGTTTCTGTAATTCTAGTGACATGTTGACAAGTTTTCTGCATTATCAACAGGACAAATACTCTGTAAAACTCGGCTAATCGTCTCTGTAGTCCTTCTAAATGGTCGCGGTGAGAGGGAAGCATTTCTGAAAGTGGCTTTTTTCTCCCTCACATGGGTGCCTGGTTTCCTCCCACGTTCCGATGTCTCCTCCCTTCATTATCACATCTTTCCTCCCAACCGTAGTTCCTTCCCTTCATCTTCCTCCATCTGCTCTTCTTCTCAGTCCTCCGTTCCTCTGCCTTTTCCAATCCCCGTCTCTCTCTCCTCTTTTATTTCCCCGCCTCCCCCCCTTCACCCAGCGGACAGTCGCGCGTCGGCACCATGATGACATCGCCGTTACACGCAGGGAAAGTGACCGCGCCGCGTGCTAACCCCTTCCCGGCGCCTCGTAAAGCGGTGTGTTACTTCCCGTTTCCTTCTGCAGATCTTTACTATCCAACTATCCATCTCTTTTTCTCCTTCTCTATTCCATACTGAAACACTTTGCCAGCATCTAAACCATTTAAAAGACTCTAATTGAAGTTACGCCGTGTTTTTATAGTGCTATTGGAAGCTTAACAAGATTTTGGATTGTTAGCGGAGAAAACAGTCTTGAAAACCAGGCTAATCAGATTTGTAGGTTCGAAAAAAGTCTTAGTGAGAGAGCAATAGGTTTCAATGTACCGGTCTCTCTCTCTCTCTCTCTCTCTCTCTCTCTCATCCCCCAACTACTTAGTCCTTAGCTTCCCTGCCTTCCTTCCTTCCTTCCTCCTCTTCCTCCTTCCTATCAACTTAGCTTTCCTGTCTTCCTTCCTTTCTCCTCTTCCTCTTCCTCTTAGCATGGGATTAGCTCAAGACTTCTCACCGATCCTTCCTCTTCCTCTATTCATTCCTCCTTTATTGTTGCTCTTCCTATCCGCCATTCCTCTTCTCCGACGCTTACTTCCTCCTGCTCCTCTTCCTCTCCCTTTAATTCACTTTCTTCATGCTGCTGCTACTCCTCCACATTCACTTACACTTCCTCCTCCTCCTCCCTTAATTCTACCAGTGGTGTTGCTCTTCCTATCCCTTCATTCCTCACCATCCTACACGTTCACTCCCACTTTCATTTACTGCTCCTGCCACTCCTCCACCTCCTCTACCTATTCCACATCGCCCCAGACTCTCAAGGCCACACAGGCGCGGCATCAACATAAACCGTCCCGTGTCGTGTTTTCACTTACTCAGTAAACACCAGAATTACACTTTCGTGCTGCATAATGGAGTGGCGCCGTGAAGCGGAGGCGCGTAAGACAGACCCCCTGCTGCGCCTGCGTCGTGAGGAGGAGAAGGAAGAGGAGGAGGGCGGCACCAGCTTAGTCCGCGCCTTTTATGTAGTTTCTCTTACATAAATTTGATATCAGGTGAGATTACTCCGTCTGGGTTATTTCTCTCTCTCTCTCTCTCTCTCTCTCTCTCTCTCTCTCTCACGTATGTGTGACATTTTTCTATAAAGGCTAAAATATATCACAAGTAATATCTATATCATAAAAGACACCTGGAGTAGTAGTAGTAGTAGTAGTAGTAGTAGTAGTAGTAGTAGTAGTAGTAGTAGTAGTAGTAGTAGTAGTAGTAGTAGTAGCAGCAGCAGCAGTAGCAGTAGTAGTAGAAACAGTAACAGTAGAAACGGAAGTAATATGAGCAGTACAGGTGAATAAGTAATCGAACCTACGCAAGGATGGTTTTGTAGGAGGGAGTAGCAACAAGAGTGGTGCTGACGAAGCCTTTTAAATAGGTGACGAGGATCAGCCTATGGGAAGCACCCCGCACTGCACAGAGGGAGGGGGGGGAGTGTTGAGAGAGAGAGAGAGAGAGAGAGAGAGAGAGAGAGAGAGAGAGAGAGAGAGAGAGAGAGAGAGAGAGAGAGAGAGAGAGAGAGATGGATCCTAGCGAGAATTAATTGAGTAATACACGCGTAAACAAGATAAAATATAAAATTCCAATATATTAACTTTTCAATTATAGCCACTAATGAGCATTGCGATAAATCCTTTTTTAATGCACGTAACTTGATAATCATGTTTAGCGTGAATATTCATAGTGATATTTATAATGATATTCAGTGTCCTTCATAAGCCGGGACACCATACTGCTCTGCTCTTCATAAGCTCACTCTGAAAAATGCACCGACAAGTATATTAACTCATTTAGCTTCATTTTGTCATTTAATTACTCGTTCACTTCCTCCCCCCATCCCATCCCACCCCCAGGTAATGGTCGGCGGTGGAGATAATGGCCTGTAACCGTAGACCACCGCCACATTATTCCACCACGCCTCCACTCAGCCACCAACTCCTGCGGTACTCCACTCCACCCGACACATACCACCCTCTAATGTACCGCATACCTCACATGTACTGGAAAGCACATCCAAGCAATATAATACACATCTTTCGCCTTAAACCTGCCTCACATCAGCACTTCACACCTCACTCGTTAACCTGCAGCTGTGCACCTCATCACTAGACGCCACAAAACCCATACCCCGCCCAAGACGTCTCCACAGCCACGCTGCGCCCTCCTGCCTGCCCCGCCGTCTGGCTCACGTCTGTGCGGGCAAGATGTTATCACTGGACGGATAGTGAAACCTGCTGCTCGTCCTGCCTGGCTAATGGTGGCTGACGAGGCATGATGGCACCTCTCATTACTCGTGTGTGTGTGTGTGTGTGTGTGTGTGTGTGTGTGTGTGTGTAGGGGCGTGCACGTGCTAAGACGACCACGTCTGCCAAGCACGTGCAGCCCCTGACCCCCTAAAGTGCTAGTAATACGTACCCGACTTTCGCTTGATGGTGTTGTTGTTGGTGATGGTGACGCTCTTGCTCTTCTTGATGCGCAACGAGCGGCGCATCGACCGAACAAAGTTGTCACCGTACTTCATGGTGGCGGTGGTGCCTTGGCCGCCCACACTAAGGGAGGGAGTCTGAACGCACGCCCTTGACTAGTCTCCGGCTCAGGGCAGGTTAGGGCACTGCACGCTCGCTGGTACACTCAAGGGGACAAGGCGCAAGGGGCGTGAGCAGGGGCATCATGTGAGACTGACTAGTTGAGGAACCACGGGCGTGGGCGGGCGTGGGCGTACCGCTGATTCTGACTAGAATAGTAGATGAAGTCTGCTGAACGTGTCCTCACATGGACACCACGCAGCCTCCTCTCAGCGGGCACCACTCACGGCGGGGTGCACACAGTTCAGCGCCACACGGCGATACTCAATGTCACTACCAAGTTGTTAGTTTGTGAGGCGAAGACTGTACATCCACGGACACACGACTGGTGGGGCGGCGGCCGCGGCGGCAGGGGCGTACAGGTGGCAGCGGCGGTCACTCATGGTTACGGGGACGAGCGAGCCACACAGCACGCAGCGACGCGCTCACCTCCGACACCATTCACTGGCTGCGGACAACTGGCGCTCGTCTGCGGGGCCCAGCCTCACCACTCGCCCGCCTGCACCCGCCCGCGCACGCGCACCGCGGTTGTCGTCCCGAACAGAACTATCACACGTACCTCACTTGACACCCGAAAGGACTAATAAACCATAATAACTACCTCGATATTAGGCCCCTCGCTCCCAGGCCTCGGGATGGCGGCGCAGGGCGGGGCAGGCACAGGGGAGGATGGCCTGAGGGCCGGCCTTGCTGCTGGACCCCCACCCCCACACGCCCCCCGCCTCGCCGCCTGCTGCACGCACCCGTGATTGCCCATGGCAGTGACGCCCCGAGAGATCATGAAGGACAGGAGATGCACCGGAGGTCACGTCACACAACAAATCTGAACTGCTTGTGTGTGTGTGTGTGTGTGTGTGTGTGTGTGTGTGTGTGTGTGTGTGTGTGTGTGTGTGTGACCAGATAACCTCATTGAGAATTCTTCTCACCAGTCATTTATTCATTTATCTAATCACATATTTATTCACTTGTTTATCTTCACGCAGGCAGGAAGGAATGACCCAAGATGCAAACCAACGCAGCGCAAACATTCCCTGGAAGCGCGTCGCGGGAACAGATAAGAGGGAGAGTTACAAGACACCGGGCAATTGGGTTTTCCAGGTGACCAGATGCTCCCCTCCTGAAGGTGTCCAAGACGCGGGAAGGAGGGAGAACAGAGGAAAGTGAACTAGACGCTTCATTTCAGCTAGTGGCGCATTACTCGCTACGGGGAAAATATTCAGGGAGGAAGCGGAGAGGAAAGAGGCGAGAGTGGGGAGGCCGTAATCTCCTTCAACTTCACTAGGACGCTTCATAAGTCAAGCAAACTCCGGACTTGACTCTTCATCAACGAGAAACACATTCCGGCCCTCCCAGCCCCCTCACCACACTGCCGGTGTGATGGAGGCCGCCCTGAAGAAGGTGCTCCGCTTACAGAAAGGCGCCCAGGAGGTAATAAGTCCTACTGATTACCATCCTTCTGAAGGTATATATCCCCCACACCCGCGGCACCTCCCACGCCTGCCTCTCTAATTACCACAAGGATGGACTATCTCACTTTTCCAGGCATAAATTCACAGCGGAGCGCGAGGATGAAGGCAGGAGTGTATGCATCAATTAAGTCTGAAGAATATTATACAATTTAAATGCTAATGTGATAACGAAAGTCACAAGAGAGTGGCTGAGTGTCTCGTGGGAGGTGGCCCGCTGTGGGTGACTGTGGGTGTGTGTGTGGGTGTGACTTACGCCCCCCACAGTCCGCCCCGTGCTGTGCTCCCCTCCGTCTTTCCTCCCCTCCACCTCCTCCTGTTACGCCATAAATCAGTAGCATCCACAGGGCCATCAGTCTCTCTCCTGGACAGCGTCACTAGTGCACACCCCCCCGTCTCCCCGCACGCTGCTTCCCTCACACCATCCACCGCCCCAACCACTCACTCCCCCCCTCCCCTACACCCCTTCCAACTCCTAACCACACTCACACTCTTCAAACACTCTCTCTCTCTCTCTCTCTCTCTCTCTCTCTCTCTCATACACACACAGACACACACCATTACTTTCTTCCCCTTAGTCATCCATCACCACACACACACACACACACACACACACACACACACACACACACACACACAAGATGGAACGTAGGAGGAGAAATATCGACTCCGTGGGAAGATCATGGCAAGAATAACGCGAGGAGCAGCGGTACACACTCGACACCGCCACCTTGCACTCGACACCGCCACCCACACCAACACCAGCGCCTCCATGACATCACCCAACGCCTCCATCCTTCACCCATCATCACCGCTGCCAGGCACATCACCCCATCCTGTCACCACCACTCCACCACTAACTCAAATGCATTCTTATCTTATCTTGTTGGACCTGTACGATAAATATTACGTGAACTGGTATTCTTAATTGATAGGAGTGTAGTGTCAGTAAAGTTATCCCTTACACTGTGACACGGGAGAATTTCCTGTACTAAATGAAATGTATAGGTCAGTGTGAAAGAAAAAAAAATTGGGTTAACCTCTTCAATACTGGGACGCATTTGTACTGAGTGTTGGGGTTTGTTTACTGATTGGATGATTTTACTTGCATTAGGAAGGGTCTATGGAGGTCAAAAGATTAATGGCCAGAGTCTTTACCATTCTAATCCCCACATAAGTTTTTGAAGCTGTATAAAATCGGTAAATAGTAACCAGAATGAATGTGAAAACGCGTCCTGGTACTGAAGGGGTAAACACACACACACACACACACACACACACACACACACACACACACACACACACACACACACACACACACACACGAGCCTTGAGCTGTCATCAGGAAACTAAGTCAATAAGTTAAGTCAAGCTGGAGTGAATGGGTGAAGTAGAACACATACATTTTACCTCCCCTATACCTGAGCTTAACCTTCTCCGATCTCACCAGCTTAAGTCAGGTCCAGAGAGTCTTTTATCCTTTTAGTCAGGCCATAGAAAGTCCAGCATGCCTTAAGTCAGGTTCTAGCATACTCTTATATAGTGAGGTGTAGGAAGTCTAGCAGCACACAAGTCAGGTTTAATCCCTTCAGTACTAGGATGCGTTTTCATATTCATTCTTGGTACTATTTGGCAATTTTATGCAGCTTCAGAAACATATGCTGGGATTAAAATAGTAAAGACTCTGTCCATTATTCTTTTGACCTCTATAGACCCTTCCTAATGCAAATAAAGTCGACTAATCATACCAAAAATATCAAGGTAAAAATGTGTCTCAGTATTGAAGGGGCATAAGAAGTGCAGCATCTCTGAAGTCAGGAATAGGAAACCTTGTACCCCTTAACACCTGGTCACAGTAACAATACCACAGTTAAAAATAAGACTAACGTTTATGAAATAGGAATACACTCCTATCAAAAAGCATCTCTCACACTTTCCTGTACATAATGCAGGATTTTGTTGACATTATCCCCCTAAATTTTATCTCATCAACCTCTGGGAGTGCTAACATCCAAGGCTAAGAGAAAAACACAGCACTAAACACTTCAGAACACCCAAACGCCCTCATACGCACAACTCAACACATGAAAACTGAGATCACATAAGACGCTAGACAAATAAGCAGGGTGCACAAGGTCAGCTGATCCACACAAAGCAGTCACGGCATCCACGGTCATGTAGTGTCATTAAAACTAAGTCATCTGCACTAACACTGCTACTGTACACTGATAACACTACTGAACACTTCAACCTCTCATCAAATATGTAAACTGATCATGTGGTATCAATTAAATAAAGTCAACTACACTTATAACCATTACTTAAACAACCGTACGCTGCCAATACACTCCAATACACCCATATAGGCACCATACACCCTCTACACCCACACCACACACTCTACACCCGATACCTTCCCACTACACACGAGAAGACAAGTTATTACCCCTGATAACAAGGCCCCGGGGAGGACAGGAATACCCAAATTAGGAGAGGGAAGAGAAGGCGAGGAGAGGGCAGGAAAGGGAGACGGGGACAGGGTGGGGAGCGTGGGAGGCCAGCAGACAGACAGACAGACACTGAAGGGAGGATGGAGGCAAGTGGCGGGGTATGTGTGGAATGTGATGCAAGGAGAGAGAGAGAGAGAGAGAGAGGAGAAGGGTTGGTCAAGCTCCATCACCACTGAAGTCGCCACTGCAATGCACTATGAGTATCCTCACAGTTCTCTCTCTCTCTCTCTCTCTCTCTCTCTCTCTCTCTCTCTCTCTCTCTCTCTCTCTCTCTCTCTCCCGCGTCTTAGTTGATTTAGTAATTTGTGAATCATTCCTCCTACACGTCACTTCGCCACTTACTCACGTCTGTCATGGTTGAACGGCAAACACACACACACACACACACACACACACACACACACACACACACACACACACGGGATCACTTTCTCTTTAACAGTCAAGAAGAAAAAAAAATACAAAACGAAAAAAAAAAAACATAAGAAGCTTTTGTTTGGAGAAAAGAAAGAGAAAAATATCACAAGAAAGAGAGAGAGAAAAAAGAGCACAAAGACCTGACAGAGACCCCGGGGAACCTTTACGGAACAGTGGCTCTCCAAACAACAGTAACGATTTCTCTTCGGCCCTTCAGAGTGCCATCCCAGTGCCAGGATCTGAATGGCGCCTAACACCCTCCCCTTCCCTTCCTCTCCGGCTGCTGTGACCTCTGGCCGCGCGGGAATGAGGGGCATGGCAAGGGCACGGGAGCAGGTCACGCGCGGTGGCAGGGGCAGTGACCTTGCTCCCCAGGGTCAAGTTACGGGGGAGGGTAGTTATCAGTTCCCATCCTCCACCGCATACCACATACTACATTACAGTGACGTGTCCACCATGCCACGCCACACCACTGCTCTCTAACGCTCGTATTCTGAAATGCCTTCCTCTCACTGCAACAAATTTACAAGGCCACAGAGACAACTAACCAGGTTTTTCAAGATAGTTTCTCCTTTCAATAAACTAGAAATCTTACCAATCTATCACCAGAAAAACCTTATAAACACGAGTATCTTCAACTGGAGCCTTTGGAAAGCAGTGGTGGTGAGAGAGCAAAGCATTTCGGAATACACACACACTGCACTATACTATTCCAAACGGCTATCATGTTGCTTTCTCCTACAAGTCACACACACCAACTCCACATACGTTTCCTCATACACATTTCACTATCACGCACCTCACCACCATCATCACAAGTATTTCCTTTATAACTCACCAACATTAGAGGTTCGTCACTTCACTATCACAGCGTCCTCTACTCCATATTTCCCCAACATTCAACATACATCACCATTCCATATGTTATTTATCTACACACACACACACACACACACACACACACACACACACACACACACACACACACACACACACACACACACACACCGCACCGCAAACGTAAAGCATCCTCTTATTCACCACACACACCACATGCTATCTTTCTCCTATTCCTATTATGAGAAACGGTATGGGTTTTATCTTCCCTACTCTCTCTCTCTCTCTCTCTCTCTCTCTCTCTCTCTCTCTCTCTCTCTCTCTCTCTCTCTTACCTCACACAGCCACGTCCGCCTCCCGCGTCTCACCTGGAAGACAAATACAGGTTGTTATTACCGGTGGCTGCTCACCTGGCGTCGGGACAAGGTGTGAGGTTTCTATTACGGCGGGATGGGAATGGAGATGGGTAAATAAAGGGAAGGCTAAGGGGAGCATGGAAGGGAAGGGGAAGGGGAGCCGGGAAGGGTTTGACTGCCTTGGCAACAGATGCTACCAGACAACACCTCAACTACCACCTTGGTTTTGGTATCTAGGTGAAGAGATAGTGGTGGAATCTCTCTCTCTCTCTCTCTCTCTCTCTCTCTCTCTCTCTCTCTCTTTCTCTCGTGAAAGCAGATATCAACAAAATTAAAGATCTATACTCAAAATGAACATCAACCCTACAATCTCTCTCTCTCTCTCTCTCTCTAAGGAGGAGCGATGGCCTGCTAGCAGCCGCCACCGCCGCCACTGCAGGTGTTCCCAGGAGCGGCGTGTCGGCAAGCAGCGGGGCAGCAGACACCCAAACTGCTTCCTGGTGTCCTAACCGATGCAGTCCATTGACGGCGTGGGAGCACCGCTGGGCAGGGCCAACGCACCGCCGCCAAGCATTCATCCCGGCAACATGTGGTCCGTCTCAGGCAAAAAGTGATCCATGCTTGACCGTCTACAGGCCCGCCAGACACCACTGCTCTCACTCTTTCTCTATCTTGTTCTTTCTCACGCACTGCATCTTCACCCGCCAGCCCCACTGTACCACCACACCACACACCTGCCCTCCCTCCACCTCTCCCTCTCCCTCTCTCTCGCTCTCTCGCCCTCCAGTCCCGCCCATGCAGCATCTATTACTCATCTTCCCGCCACGCCTAGAAGCTGGATGGACATGTTTGGCGCTCCCTTAATATAAGGTAGCCCGGTGAGAGGAGTGAGAGTGAGAGAGGGATGTTTAAAGGAGAGGTGGTGGTGGTGGCAGCGAGTCCTGTTAGCTCAAAATAGAAAACCTGGACGTGTTCTTTCACCTTGTCACGCCTCCAACTGTTTTTTTCCTTGCATCTCAATCTCCCCCAACACACAAGCGCCGGGAAAGCACATACATGGCAGGGGAAGCAGGGAAACGCAGGACAGGGCAGGGCAGGAGAAGCAGGGAAAGGCAAGACAGGGCAGGGCAGGGCAGGGCAGGCGAGGGATGCAGAATGGGCAGGGATAAGGCAGAGAAATAAGGAGGTAGAGAGGATGAGAGGAGCAAGGGGGCTACGGGGCTAAGGGAGAGGAGGGAGGGGCAGCATCCCGCAGCCGCCCATACCTGTCCGTCCCAATCAGCATCAGGTTAATCCTTCCACTACCTCGCTTCCTTTTTTGACATATGGGGGAGGTGGCGCTTGGGTTAATACAAATTGCAGGCGGTTTCCTTTCTTCCTTTAACCTCCCTCCCTCCCTCTTCCTCCGGTAGTGTATGGTCAAGAGGCGGTTTCATTGTCAGTTGGCTAAACCCGTCTCGGCCAGTTTCTCTCTCCCTCTCCCCCTTTTCCTCCCATTCTCCTCCCGTTTCTGTCTCTCTCTCTCTCTCTCTAAACCCACAGCCAGGTGCACTGCAAGAACACTCACGAGGGGCACCGCCAAGCTCAGAGCGGGTCAATTCATCAAGGTGGTGGTGGTGGTGGTGGTATTTGGCGCCAAAGCTCACCTGCCGGAACCGTGATTTGAATGTCACCTGAATTTGTCTTTTGTCTTTCTCTTGTTAGTTGTTACCCATTTAGCCAACACGCAAGGTAACAATGTACATCAATACTCTCTCTCTCTCTCTCTCTCTCTCTCTCTCTCTCTCTCTCTCTCGCGTTTCTGTTGTTATTGTAATATTCCTTCTCTTCCTATTTAGTGGTTCTCCTATGACTGTTAGTTACTACCACTGTTGTTACTAATAATTTATATCATTTTGTTGCTGTTATTGCATTTCGAATTCGACGATAAGACAGTCTTCCATCTTAGCATGTTAGTGCTATATATTATTTATACATAACCTTTGCAAAATATGACGAATTAGTTGATGGAATCATACTACTACTACTACTACTGCTACTATATACTATTACTACTACTACTACTACTGTACTACTACTACTACTACTACTACTACTACTACTACTACTACTACTTCCACCACCACCACCACCACCACCACCACCACCACCACCACCACCACCACCACCACCACCACCACCACCACCACTACCACCACTACCACCACCACCACCACCACCACCACCACCACCACCACCACCACCACCACCACCACCACCACCACCACCACCACCACCACCACCACCACCACTGCACTACCACCACTGCACCACCACCACTGCCACCACCACCACCACCACCACCACCACCACCACCACCACCACCACCACCACCACCACCACCACTGCACCACCACCACCACCACACCACCACCACCACCACCACCACCTGCACCACCACCACCACCACCACCACCACCACCACCACCACACCACCACCACCACCACCACCACCACTACTACTGCCACCACCACCACCACCACCACCACCACTACCACCACCACACCACTACCACCACCACTACTACTACTACTACTACTACCACTACTACTTGTAATGTGCAAACTCCATTACAACCACCACGCCTGGCGCACATGCTTCTTTTTCTCTCCCTTCTAACCGGCCTCTCTCTCTCTCTCTCTCTCTCTCTTGGGCTGTGGGTAGACAAATTCCTGTTCCAATGGGAAAGACATCTGGCCCAGTTATGCAATATGGCGGGAGGAAAGGAAGGAGGGAGAGAGGAAAGAAGGGAAGGAGGGAAGAAGGGGCGCGGTCAACCTCACTCCTCCATTTGCTTGTGCCACTTCACCCATGAAAACCGATCACTATGTTGATATGTAAATGTTCCTTCAGTACTGAATGAAGAATGCAGTAATGTGGCTCTCTCTCTCTCTCTCTCTCTCTCTCTCTCTCTCTCTCTCTCTCATTCTTTAGCCTCTTCTATGATTATGATTAATTTGAATGTTTTTAAGTATTAATCTCTCTCTCTCTCTCTCTCTCTCTCTCTCTCTCTCTTATGCAGCCATTGAGAATCAAATCAATCCTGGAAAAGGGGAAAAAAAGGCACATATAATGCAATTACACACACACACACACACACACACACACACACACACACACACACACACACACACACACACACACACACACACACACACATTTCATACAATTTTGTCCAAGGAGCAAAGTCGATGTAAATTCCCATTCACCAATAAATTTTTTACAGGAATATTTCGACAAAGATCGCTAATCACCATCTTCACCATCTTCATCATAAGCCTCGTATCCTCAAACACCTCTGTGCTTCACCGCCACTATTTCAAAAGGCTTTACCTAAACTTACACGAGATTTTCAAGGTATTTCTACGGTTATAAAGGCAGAGTGACAAGATTTCTACATTATTAACTGAAGAAACACTCTTGAAAACTCGGCTAATCATCTCTGTGGTCTTGGAAAACAGTCGTGGTAAGAGAGAGGAGCGTTTTCTTAAGGTGTTTTTACGGGTTTAGAGGCAGATTGACAAGATTTCTACATTATTAACTGAAGAAACACTCTTGAAAACTCGGCTAATCATCTCTGTGGTCTTGGAAAACAGTCGTGGTGAGAGAGAGGAGCGTTTTCTTAAGGTGTTTTTACGGGTTTAGAGGCAGATTGACAAGATTTCTACATTATTAACTAGAGTAACACTTGAAACCCCGCTGATCATCTCTGTGGTCTTGGAAAACAGTCGTGGTGAGAGAGAGGAGCGTTTTCTTAAGGTGTTTTTACGGGTTTAGAGGCAGATTGACAAGATTTCTGCATTATTAACTAGAGTAACACTTGAAAACCCCGCTGATCATCTCTGTGGCCTTGGAAAACAGTCGTGGTGATGGAGCAAAGCGTTTCTGAATACTGACCAATGAGTCACTTCAGTTCATTATCTTCACCTCAGTTACGATCACTTTCTTTTAGGCTTTCTTTATTTCTCGTCACATTTCATCCGTGTTCCTGTATCATCTATTCTATATCATTTAGCAAACTTTTCATGCTGCCAGTTATTTCAATGCTATTTTTATCGTAATTTATGTATCACTTTAACTTCCTCCTCCTATTCTTCTTCTCCTCCTCCTCCTCCTCCTCCTCCTCCTCCTCCTCCTCCTCCTCCTCCTCCTCCTCCTCCTCCAGTTAAGCCTATTAGAAATATCAGCCTAGAAAGCCATGTCTCCGAGTTTACTATACTAAGTGGCTAGAAATTCCGTTCCCATTTCGCTAAGCCTTGCGGAACTAAACCATCCCGTGTGTGTGTGTGTGTGTGTGTGTGTGTGTGTGTGTGTGTGTGTGTGTGTGTGTGTGTTCGGACATGCGTACAAATTCTCCATTTTTCAGGTAGTGGCTTGTCAAATATCGTTTTTCCATTTGTTAGCTTGTATTCCGTAAGCTCTCTCTCTCTCTCTCTCTCTCTCTCTCTCTCTAAAAAAAAAAAAAAAAATAATAATAATAATAATAATAATAATAAATAAATAAATAAATAAATAAATAAATATTTCCCTGAAACCGTGTCATTCCTTTCTTTGTCTCCGCTTTCGTCCTGTATCCTTTTCCTCCTCAGCGTCCACTCCTCCTCCTCCTCCTCCTCCTCCTCCTAAGCGTGGGAGGACAGGCAGGTCGACATCTGGTTGCCGTGGTTACTGCGGCGCACCAGCACGTGACCTCACCACGTGCTCCTGACATCTCGTGACTCCACACCACGTGCAGACGGCAGCTGTAGCCGTGGGGCATGAGGGGAGAGGTGAGGGGAAGCGGCTGGGGTGATGGTAGACTTGGGTGAAGGGGGAAGGTGAGGGGAGACTTGGGTGAAGGGGGAGGGATTGGAGGTCATGCTAATCAATATAATCCATGCAATCATATGACCAATCAGTGCTAGCTTTACTAACCTGACTAATTTATTTGCCTCTAATTTCAGAAAAAAAATATATTTACAACATTTAATGAGGGTAATTAGAGCGTGTAAGCCTTGTTGTGCTCCTTGTTACCGCCAGGAGGGTGGTGTGTGTGTGTGTGTGTGTGTGTGTGTGTGTGTGTGTGTGTGTGTGTGTGTGTGTGTGTGTGTGTGTGTGTGTGTGTGTGTGTGTGTGAGGGTGAATAAATAAAAGAAGGAAAAAAATATATATGAGTGAGGCAGCGAGAGTGAATGAGTGACTCGCTGACTGAAACATGACAAGCACTACAAAGGAAGCTTATACAGGAAGGGATGATTACTAATTAGCTTCGTATGTTCAAACACTTCTACGCTTCACCTCCACTATTTCAAAAGGCTTTATTTGAATTGACACGAGTTTTAAGGGCTTTTTCACGTTCTAGAGCCAAAGTGACAAGATTTCTACATTATTAACTGAAGAAACACTCGAAAACCCGACTAATCATCTCTGTGGCCTTGGAAAATAGTCGTGGTGAGAGAGCAAAGCATTTCTGAATATGGTCCTCAGCACGAAGGATCAGCTAGCTTCTATTCGGCCAGTTACGTGAACCAGGCAACACTCAATTAGCTGTAAACAAGTTGCGTGACACGGGGCGCTCTCTCTTCCTCTAAGCATATCGATCACTTTTTTTTTGCGTGTTTTTTTTTTTTTTTTTTTTTTTTTTTGGTACTGTCTGCTATGTGGTCAGTTGGGGAGGGCGTGGATGTGCTATGATACGTTGCGTGTACGATTAATTTAAAGGATATTAATTTGTATTTCATATTAAAATCATTGCGTGAGTTTTATTGTTACCGGAAAAAAGTATATTAGATTCATTCACATACAAACTAT
>NC_059274.1:6502500-6510000 GCF_017591435.1 Portunus trituberculatus
TCCCCGGGGAGAGGTGAGGGAGAGTGAGGGAGAGAGTTCCACGTTCGTACTCCCCTCCTCTTCCTCTCAGAGTCATCTCCTTTCAGTCTCCTCCTCTACCTTCTCTCTTCTTTTCTTTGTTGCTCTATTGGTACTTCCCTCGTTTCTCCTCTTCCTCTTTTATCACTCTCCCTCTACTCTCTCTCTTCTCTATTGGTGCTTCCCTCCCTCCCGTTTCTCCCTTTTATTACGTTTCCCCTCCTTTCTTTCCTCGCTTTTCTCCTCTTCTCCCTTCTCTTTTTTCCCTTGGGTCTCTCTCTCTCTCTCTCTCTCTCTCTCTCTCTCTCTCTCTCTCTCTCTCTCTCTCTCTCTCTCTCAACAAATCACAAATGGCCGGAAAGCAAGCAAAGTCGAGCATAACAAAATAAAAAAAAGTTTCATTGCTTTGGAAACTGTTGGCAGAAGTTTGTTTATGCAAGAGTGACTTCAGGTTGCGTCTAAGCCAATAGTATTTTGTTTCCCTCGCATCGTCTCTCATTGCGTTACTCACTCGTGGTCTGGCTGTGTGTTGCGAGTGTCACGGCCGCCCACACCTGACCGTGAGTGGAGGCACCTGCTGGTCTTAATTAGCTTCGTGTTTTGGTCAGTCAGGAATTTAGGTACCTTAAGTATTCCTGCTCATATTTCCTACTTCTTCCTTCTTCTCCGCCCCTCCGCCTTCTCCTCCTCCTCCTCCTCGTGTTTATCTTCATTTTTCACCTTCACCTTCTCTTCCACTTCCTATTTTTCTTTGTTGTTGTTGTTATTTTTCTATTTATCTGTGTTCTTCTTCTTTGTCTACTCGTTTTTGTGCGATTTCTTCAGCTTTTATTACGGTCTCTCTCTCTCTCTCTCTCTCTCTCTCTCTCTCTCTCTCTCTCTCTCTCTCTCTCTCTCTCTCTCTCTCTCTTCTACGTATTCGGTAATTATTTTCCTTCTAATTTCCCGCGACAATTATTTACTTCCTGTGTCATTGTGAAACCTTTGTCTGTCTGTCTGTGTGTGTCTCCCAGTCTGTCTGTCTTCCAACATCTTGGTGTCTTGGATAATTATTTCACTTCCTTCTGGTTCTTTCTTTATCCTAATTTTCTCATCCTTCTCCGTTTCCTTTCACTTTTTATTTCTTGGTCTTGACATTCTTCTTCTTCTTCTTCTTCTTCTTTCTTCTAATGTCACGTAAAAATATATCTTCGTCTATTGTTCGTTTTTTTTTTTATTCCTTGTGGTTCCTCCTCCTCCTCCTCCTCCTCTTCCTCCTTCTTTCCTACTGATCCTCCTCCTCTTCTGCGAGTCATGGGGTCGTCTTGGCAGTAAAAGAGGTCCCTGGTTTCCTTTATTCTGTGTCAAGGTCCTGCCCCAAATACATTGAATCACCAACTATAAATCCTCCTCCTCCTCCTCCTCCTCTTTCTAGTCCTCCTCCTTCTCCTCTTCCTCCACTCCTTCCACTCTCCACATACTCTTAACTCTTTACTCCATATACTCTCCTACTCTCAGGATCTCTTAATGAAAATAGTCCTCCTTCTCCTCCTTCTAACCCCCCTCTCTTCAATAATTTTCTCTATATAAGTTCTAAGTCTGAATCACCATCTTCACCATCACCACCACCACCACCATCATCATCATCATCATCATCATCATCATTCGTGTGTCTCTTTTCATCTTCATCAATCTGGAGAGGAGATACTTCAGGTCACCAAGGCAAGGGTTACGTAACTCTTCCCTTCATCACTCTCATCACGATACACTACTCTACTTCTAACTCTACCTCTTCCTCCTCCACCACCATCATCACCACACAAGGGAAGATAGTTACATAAACATCTCTCTCTCTCTCTCTCTCTCTCTCTCTCTCTCTCTCTCTCTCTCTCCTTTCTATCTTTCTTTTTTCCTTTTCTTCTTTTCTTATTATTATTTGTTATTATTATTATTATTATTATTATTATTAGTAGTAGTAGTAGTAGTAGTAGTAGTAGTAATGTGAATAACCTGCTTTTGTTACTATTAATACCAAATCTCTCTCTCTCTCTCTCTCTCTCTCTCTCTCTCTCTCGTTAGTGTTTCCAGGTCACCAAAAAAAAAAAAAACAGAAAAAAACATGTAAGAGGAAACAAGGGCGAGGCATTACGACCCGTCAGGAGGTGGTCAGTGTGCACCGGGGTGGGGGTGGGGTTGGGGAAGTGGGTCAAGGACGGGTCAAGGTCACACTAGCGGCCCTAAATCAGGTCAAGTGAGTGTACGTGATTCCCGAGTCTGGCCCTTGAGACTCTGGGTAAATAGGTATCGTGTCCTCTTCGCTTGTTTGTACACACACACACACACACACACACACACACACACACACACACACACACACACACCGGTAGCTCAGTGGTTAGAGCTGGCTTCAAGCCAGAGGACCGGGGTTCGATTCCCCGGCCGGGTGGAGATATTTGGGTGTGTCTCCTTTCACGTGTAGCCCCTGTTCACCTAGCAGTGAGTAGGTACGGGATGTAAATCGAGGAGTTGTGACCTTGTTGTCCCGGTGTGTGGTGTGTGCCTGGTCTCAGGCCTATCCGAAGATCGGAAATAATGAGCTCTGACCTCGTTCCGTAGGGTAACGTCTGGCTGTCTCGTCAGAGACTGCAGCAGATCAAACAGTGAATTACACACACACACACACACACACACGGCGGTGGCGTAGTGGATAAGGTGGTGAGCGTGGGATCGGGCAGACGTCCACGCGTTGGTTCGAATCCCACCACGTACAGCCTTAAAACACTTTGCCATTTGTCGAGTGGTTTAAAGTTACCTACATATCACCATGATACCCAGGTTCTAGGTGGTTACACTCATGATGAGCTTGAGCGGTGATATGGGCCCTAATATGGGTACCACTATGAATAAAATTGCATGCGGCACTAATGGGCGGAAGTTGAACAGCGCTTCCCATACACTCTTCAAGTGTGCCTACAGGCGCTATAGGCCTTACCGTAAAAAAAAAAAAAACACACATTCAGCTATTAATATTTCAATAATAACGGGAAAAATATCAACTCTTTCTTTTCTTATTATTATTATCATTATTATTATTATTATTATTATTATTATTATTATTATCATTATTATTATTATTAATGAGAGTAGTAATGACAACACTACATAAGCTGTTTTTGTTACTGTTCATACAAAATCTCTCTCTCTCTCTCTCTCTCTCTCTCTCTCTCAACCACCAACAACAAACCATACACCATACAAAACAACAACAACAACACAACAACAAGGACACCTACAACCGCTTAGCACACCACACCAGGCTCCGTGGCGACACAATGCACGCCGCACACAATACTCACCACACACAATGGCCCTACTCTTTGCTGGCCATTTGGCACTTTCAACAACCCAATGAGCGGAAGGTAATGGCCTGCCTGCCCTCCTGAGCCTATTGAGGTGAAGTGAAGCAGTGTTTTTACCGTTTCACTGCTACGTAACAGTCACAAAGATAGGAGTTAAATTATATATAGTAAAGTTAAGATGAGTGATAAAATTCCTTCTCTCTCGGTCTATAAAGGGAATTACAAAGGGCATAGTGTGTAGTGTGTATTCTAAGTCTTCTGTGTGTCTTTGCCTCCTTCCTCCCCTTCCTTAATAGCCCTAAGGTGACTCCCTACGGCGGCTTTGTCTGTCTGTCTGTACAAGGAATAGAAAGGTGTGTGAAGGATTTTTGTAAGCGATTTTTTCCTTTCCTCATTTTCTTTTCTCATTTTTTTTCTCTCTCTCTCTCTTGTTCAGCTTGAGTGAATATTTACGTGTTTGTATTTGTCATTTCTTGTTTTTGTTGATTTTTTTTCTTGATTTTATTTTGTAATGTTATCTTGCTTGATTGGTTTGTTTTTGTGTTTTGATTCGTTTATTTTCTTAGCTTCAAGTGGTTTCCTTAACTCTCTCTCTCTCTCTCTCTCTCTCTCTCTCTCTCTCTCTCTCTCTCTCTCTCTCTCTCTCTCTCTCTCTCGCCCTCTTCTTCCCTTCTTTGGATTCAGCTTTTTTGCTATCTTCCTCCTCCCATTCGTTATTTCCCTTCCCTAACTCTCTCTCTCTCTCTCTCTCTCTCTCTCTCTCTCTCTCTCTCTCTCTCTCTCTCTCAAATTTATGATTGTTTTTACTCTCTCCTTCCCATTTATCTTTTCTTCTTCCCTTTCAATCCGTTACCCCTTGAGCTGGCAGGTTTATGATCTCTCTCTCTCTCTCTCTCTCTCTCTCTCTCTCTCTCTCTCTCTCTCTTGCTTATTCAACCTTCCGTTATTTTGAAACCGGTTGAGTTCCTCTTCCTCTTTCTTCTTCCTCCTTAGCTCATCACTTATTCCTATTTACTCATTTCCTTTTCCTTATTTTCCTGATGTCTATTTTTTTTATTTACCTTCCTAATCTTTCCTACTTTCCTTAATTTTTTTTTTATTTATTAAGCATTTATGTTCTCTCTCTCTCTCTCTCTCTCTCTCTCTCTCTCTCTCCACCCTTGTTTTCCCATTCACTTCTTTCCTTCCTTCCTTCCTTCCTTCCTTCCTTCCTTCCTCCTCCTCCCTCCTCCTCCCTCCCTCCCTCCCTCCTCCCTCCTCCTCCCTCTCTCCTCCCTCCCTCCCTCACTCCCTCTCTCTCTCCCTCCCTCCCTTTCTTCCCTCCCTCCCTCCCTCCCGCTCTCTACCCCTCCTTCTTTCCTTCCTTCCCTTCCTTCCCTTTTTTTTTCTTCCTTCCTTCCCTCCCTCAGTGATGAAATTAAAGTCCCTGGGAGAGAGACAGGAGTGACTCAGTGGTAAAGAAGTGGAGAAGTAGAGAGGTGGAGAGGTGGAGGTCACGGGCGCCACGTCAGGAGATGAATAAATACTTCAGCTGGGAGGAAGGAGGAGCAGCGAGACAGGAAGGGAATGTGAAGTGTAAGGGAGTGGCTCTGCTTACGAAGTGATGTGGTGAAGTGGTATGGTGAACTATATAGTGTCTCTCTCTCTCTCTCTCTCTCTCTCTCTCTCTCTCTCTCTCTCTCTCTCTCTCTCTCAAGTGAGGAAAATAAATGACATAGTATTTCCTAATTTGGTATGGAAACACACACACACACACACACACACACACACACACACACACACACGTCAGTATCGTCAGCAGGTTACGTGACACGGCTTCCCGTCATACCTTCCTCTGACTGACCCGCCCCGCACGTCACCATGTTATATTTACCAGTGCCTTCCCAAGCAGATAAGTAAAAAAAAAATAGCAACAGTGAAGGTGAGCTAGCCATGGTGCCGAGTTTGTGTGTGTGTTTCTGGTTACTATTTAGCGATTTTATGCAGCCTCAGAAACATATGTGGGGATTAAAATAGTAATCTTTTGGCCTCCATAGATCCTTCCTAATGCAAATAAAATCGTCTAATACTAAAAAATCATGGTAAAAATGCGTCTCAGTATTCAAAGGGTCAAATAGAAGTTTTGTGGGAGTAAGGTATTAATTTCTATATTTTCTCTTTCTTTCTTTTTTTTCATTTCTCTTTCGTGTCCCTGGCTGTGACATTTGTTTGATACACGTAACTAAACGCCATAAGAGGTAAAAGTAGGAAAAATAAATAAGCTGAAGCAAGATAAACATTTACATAACTTATAGCTGTTTGATGCGTAAAGATTGCAGAACGAAAAAAAATATATATCAAACCCACGGAAAATATAATACAGTAGTTTACCATTACCTTCCTTTTCATCATTAAGAAGGAACACTACGTCAGGTACAGCACCACTACTGCTTCACCGGCTCTCCACACACTTACTGCAAACACATCGCATTTCTCACTGCTGGATGCTACCGCCGCTGCTGTTGCCGGCGTTCAATCCCGCCTGGCACCCCCATTAAGCCAACAAATGCTTACTGTCTGGTAGCAACACTCGTTAAGCGCACGACTTATGTCCCCGGCAATAATAACGATCAGTGCGAGGCTGCCCTGCACATCATCCATCTCGCTGCGTATCTGGCCCGCCTGTCCCGCTGTGTCTATCGCTAAGGCACGTAATAGTACACCAGATGGCGAAATGAGAAGGGTCTGTGTCTCGGAGGGATAATGCAGTCTATCAACAATGTAGCGAGAGGAATGGTGGATTATAAGACAGGAATAGGCAGTGAATATGTATAAAAATAAATATATAAAGAAATAGGTTTGTCCACACAAAAATCGATAAAATGGCACTGAATTAAATAGAGTTTTTATGTTACCTATAAATTACGTACTTTTTTCTTATGTTTACAGATCCGATTATAGATAAGATGAATTACATACTACAGAAAATAAACAATCAAAATATATAAAAACAAATCAATAAACAAATAAGTTCTTCCACACAAAAATCAATAAAAAAAAGTACTCGATGTAACATAATTTCTATGTTTATAAATCACAAACTGTTCTTTTATTCCTATTCATTCGTTTGTTATTCATTTACTTATTTTCAGAACAGCATGTTACTATATACTATTGTTTGGGTGTGTGTGTAGCTGCCCCTTGACGCAACACAGTGCTGCTCAGGCGACGCTTCCCCAGTGTTTGCCTTGTACTGGTAGCTTGTTTGAACGAGGAAAGAACTCTACTCTCAATGTACCAACAGGAAAAAAAAAAAACTTTGGTGCAAGATTGAAGTGTACAGTACTCTCTCTCTCTCTCTCTCTCTCTCTCTCTCTCTCTCTCTCTCTCTCTCTCTCTCTCTCTCAAAAGCTAAAAAGTCAACGTAAAAGATGAAAACTATATATACTCAAGTTTCATAATCATTCCACGTTACACAACTTCCACCTTCCTTCCTTATATAAATTCCGTTATGTAAGTCAAATAATCCCGCGTTCCTTTGTATATACACCTTTAAATCCCAGACCAGAATCTAAAATGTTGGTGCTTTTAATATAACATCACCTTCCTTTGCAAAAATTATGAAAGGAACAAGGTAATATTGACTGTGTGTGTGTGTCTGTGTCTGTGTGTGTGTGTGTGTGTGTGTGTGTGTGTGTGTGTGTGTGTGTGTGTGTGTCGCCGTAAAAGTGGCAGCAGAGGAAGCAGCAAAGAAACACGGAGAAATTCTAGGAGGGAAGAAAATAGCGGGAGGGAAGAAGAAAAGCTGACGAAGAGAGAAAGGTTGTTAAGGAGGAGGAGGAGGAGGAGGAGGAGGAGGAGGAGGAGGAGGAGGAGGAGGAGGAGGAGGAGGAGGAGGAGGAGGTAAATTGAAATACACACACGAGTCAAAGTCATCTCTTCTCTTCCTTAAGTTTACATCTCGCTTCAGATAAAGTTTTAATTGTGAGTCTTGCTTTCTCCTCCTCCTCCCTCGGGAACTTGAATCTCTCTCTCTCTCTCTCTCTCTCTCTCTCTCTCTCTCTCTCTCTCAGACCATTTCCAACATTCAAGCAATCCTCCTCCTCCTCCTCCTCCTCCTCCTCCTCCTCCTCCTCCTCCTCCTCCTCCTCCTCCTCCTCCTCCT
>NC_059274.1:6515000-6522500 GCF_017591435.1 Portunus trituberculatus
CCACTCTCTCTCTCTTCCTCCTACAGACACTTTCTCCTTTTCTCTCACGCAGCCTCCTTACTTTCCTTCCCATGTTAGCTTACCCATATCTCTCCCATAGACACTTTCTTCTTACTAAAATTATCACCCATGTTTTCTCTCTAACTACATTCAGATACTTCTTTCTTCTTTTCTCCCATGTTACCTTATCCATATCTCTCCCACAGACACTTCCTAAAATTTGTCATCCAAGTTTTCTCTCTAATTACATTCACATACTGTTATTCTTTCCTCCCATGTTACCTTATCCATATCTTTCCCACAGACATTTCCTTCCTCCAACAGAGTCTTCCTCCCATGTTAGCTAACCAATATCTTCCACAGACATTTTCATCATCGTAGTCTCCTATCTATGTTTTCTCCCCTTTTTCTCTTTCTCTCACATACCTCTCTTCCTATCCTCCCCATAACCAGCTTCTCCTATTTCAATTCTCCCATAAACTAGAACAATTTTCTCATTACTACCTTTTCTTTCATTGCAACCTCCCATTCGCATATCACTATAAGTTATTTTATCCTATTATCTCTCATTATTTCAACATCTTCTACTCCTTTAATTTCTGTAAGGTATCATTCATTCTCTTCCAACACTTAATCCTCATCAATACATCTTCTTCCATTATTACATCAAATTCTTCTTTCTTCCTATCACCAGCTTCTACTCTCTCATTCTTTTAACCCCTTCAGTAACATGACGTGTTTTCATAATTATTCTGCTTACTATTTGGCGATTTTATACAGCTTCAGCAATTTAGGTGGGGATTAAAACAGTGAAGACTCTGGCCATTAATCTTCTGACCTCCATAGACCCTTCCTAATGTAAATAAAACTGCCTAATTATACCGAAAACTCATGGTAAAATTTGTCCCACTCATTTCTATAACTACCAACTGCCTTTCACATCATGACAATCACCTTACATCGCGATGAGTTAGTGCTAAGTGCAAATCCTTCTATGAGCCGTATTCAGAAACGCTTTACCTCTCATTACGACTATTTCTAAAGGTGCTAGTTAAAGATATTCATGTTTGTAAGGCTATTTTTCATGGTTCTGGTGTTGGATTTAGCAACATTTCTAGTAGATCATAAGGAAATCTGTCTCGAAAACCCGACTAGTTGTCTATGGGGACTTCAAAAACTGTCGTGGTGAGAGCAAGGCGTTTCTGAGTATGGCAGTATTCTCATCACACGTGGCTTCCTCCCCTCTTCCCATCACCCGTCATGAGGCACGCATGCACACACACGCACACACACATGCACATCACAACAACGGCACAGTCCCCATCATGTAGGAAGGTAACGGTAAACTCAGTCGTACCGCTAATGAACCGTATGAAATCATGCATTAGTACAGTGGTCAACCCTCGCGGGAGAACACCGGTCATAGAGGGGAATCAGGGGGAGACTAAACCAAATCCAATCTGAGGGGAAAAGTAAGTCTGGGAAAGAACAAACTAGAGGGGAGGAAGAGAAAAGCTGCTACACGAGGATGAGAAATGAAGGGGAAACAGAGGGATGAAAGTGAGGAAAGGGGAGAGGGAAGGGGATGAGAGACGAACCGGAACTGAGGGGAGAGTTGAGGGGATGTTGTGTGGTGGCGGGAGAGAGGGAGAGAGTTAGAGAGAGCAGTGAGGTAAGGTAAAGTGAGGGAATTCATGGGAGAGAGAGAGAGAGAGAGACAGAGAGAGAGAGAGAGAGAGAGAGAGAGAGAGAGAGAGAGAGAGAGAGAGAGAGAGAGAGAGAATGAGAGAGAGAAATGAAGAGAAAGAGAGGAATGAGAAAAGAGGAGAGAAATGGAGAGAAATGGAGAGAAAGAGTGGAAGAGAGAGAGAGAGAGAGAGAGAGAGAGAGAGAGAGAGAGAGAGAGAGAGAGAGAGAGAGAGAGAGAGAGAGAGAGAGAGAGAGAGAGAGAGAGAGAGAGAGAGAGAGAGAGAGGAAATGAAAAAAGGAGAGAAGGAGAGAAATTAGAAGAAAACGCAGACTAATAACTCAATTTTATAAGGGACGCCATTGATACTCCTCCCCTCTCCCTCTCCCCCTCTCTCTCTCTCTCTCTCTCTCTCTCTCTCCCTCTCACTCAATAGACCCAGAAGGTATAAAATTGTTCCCCCAAAAGATAACCTCCTTTACGACCGAAAATCAAGACTCCAGGTGGGTGTGGGCGGGCGTGGGCGTGTGGGTGGGAGTGGACAGGGGGTTAGGGGTTATGCATGGGTGGGTATGAATAGGGGATGTGGGTGGGTAATGTAGTAATGAATGAGCGAGAGAGAGAGAGAGAGAGAGAGAGAGAGAGAGAGAGAGAGAGAGAGAGAGAGAGAGAGAGAGAGAGAGAGAGAGAGACACGGCAGTTAAGTGTGGTATACAGAATAATGAGGTAAGAATGGGAGTGGTGGGTGTGGGGTGGGTGTGGATGGGTGTAGGTATATGTGGGTGGGGTTTACATAGAAGGGTGTGGATAAACAAACTTGCGTGTGGGTGTAAGAAGAATGTAAAAATAAAAAAGAAAAAAATGAAACACTCTTGAAATGACTCGTTTCTAAGAATGTATTTACAGTTTTAGTGATAGATTAACAAAATTTCTTACGTTATCAACCGGAAAAGCTTTGAGAACACGGCTAGTCGCGTCTGTAGTCTTGCAAAACAGCCGTGGTGACAGAGCAAAGCGTTTCTGAGTACTGGTTTATGAGTCAATTAGTTTTTATATGAAAGAGTGGAGGAATGGTCAAGGGCAACAAAAATATAAGAAGAAAAAAACCCACTCAGTTGCCAGTCTCCCTACACAGCATATAGAATTAGCCAAAGGAAAGAGACAAATGTTAGACAAGGTTAGGTTAGGTTAGGTTAGGTTAAGGTTGAAATTGAGTTAGGTTAAGGTTAGGTTAGGTATTGTGCAGGACAGGGCAGGATAGGATAGGATAGGATAGGATAAGATAGGATAAGTTAGGTTAAGTAAGATTAAGTGATAGGACGTGGATGTGGGTGTTGGGGGGGTTAGTGTGGGTGAATGAGGGTATAGGAGGAGCAGGAAATCGCCTCCTTCCCTTCTTCCCTCCTTGCCTCTTTTCCTCCTTCCTTCCGTCCCTCCTTCCCTCCCTCCCTCTGGCCACGCGTCCCTCCTCACCTTCCAACTAATGGCCCTCATTCAACCCACAGCGCTTTCTCTCTCTCTCTCTCTCTCTCTCTCTCTCTCTCTCTCTCTCTCTCTCATTAAGGGAACAAGCCGCCTCCAACAAGTCCTTGGTAAATAAATACGTGCAAATCTATTAGTGCGGAAATTTACTTAGGTTTGATATTTTCTTCGTCCGATAATGGCTGGATGAAAGTTTGTCGTTGTTGTTTTCACTGGTGATGTTCTCGTTAAAACTCCCATTATCTTTATCATCATAATTATCATTTTCATACAACTACTTACTATTACAACAACAACAACAATATCAACAACAACAACAATTATTACTTTTTCTATGCAAGAAGAAAACCAGCTAAGGGCAACAAAAGATGAAAAAAAAAAAAAATGCCCACTTAAATGCTAGTTCCCTTAAAGACTGGTGAAGAATTAGTCAAAATTCAAGGACAAATGTTTTGAAGCCTCCCTCTTAAAAGAAGTCAAGTCGTAAGGAAGATGGAAATACTACTGCCACTACTATACTACTACTATTACCACTATCACTAACTCCAACACAAATTCCTCTGCGAAAAGACAAAAAAAAATATATAGTGCATTTTCTACGTTCACATTTCCTTGCTCCATTAACCTCGCTACACACACACACACACACACACACACACACACACACACACACACACACACACATGAATCCGTGCGTGTATTTTATGACCTCTGGCGACAATGAGCTACACAACTGGCCTCTTCGATACCCCGCTGCCAGCACACCAGACCTTTCCCCTCCCATCCAACCCCATCTACCCCACCCCCTCCCCTCGCCAGACGCCCACAGACCCCTCAAACAACCCACGATACCACTAACAGCCCCATGCAAGCCAGCCTTAAGCCACATGCATACCCCCTACGAGTTGTTGTTTATTCAGTCTCTCACAAGGTAGTCGAGCCCATTCTAGTCCCTCATAAGTCCTAAAACTAGTCCTACAACAGTTTTCTCCTTCCAGCACCTCATCAGCACTCACAAGGCAACAAAGTACTATTCCAAACTGTTATCTTCCTCTAAACCCAATCAGCACTCCTCAGCACCATGTAAGCCTGCAAAGTCCTACCTCAGACAGTTTTCCTCTACTAGCATCCTCAATTAGCACTCCTTAGCCCCATGCAAACCTCCAAACTACTATTTCAGACGGTTTCCTTCCTCTAGCACCCTCAATTAGCACTCCTTAGCCACATGCAAACCTCCAAACTACTCCTCCTTCAGACGGTTCCTTTCCTCCAGCACCCAAATCAACACTTTCTAGCCCTATACAGACCTGTAGACTACTAATCCACACTGTTCCCTACCACTCGCACCCCCAATCAGTGCTCGTTAGCCCTCACCAAGACCACAACAGCCCCCCGCCGGCCCCAGCGTGTGTCTGCCGTTGATAAAAACACCAATAAGTTGCCCGCTGATCAGGTTCAAGGGTTCTGTCCCAATGAATAACACAAGATCGTAAATTTGTGTTTTCTTTCTCTTTCCTGAACGGTTTTCCTCCTTCTCCTTTCCCTCCCCGCGTCCCTCCCACCTTCTTCCTTACACGGTTCCTTCCATCCTCCTCCTTCTTCTTCTCATCCTGCTACACCTTCCTTTCCTCCTCCCTCGTAAAGCGCCTGCCCTCTCCTTCTCTCTTTTCCTCTTCCTTGTTATCCTCCCACGCAGGTCCCATAACTCACCATTCCAACATTCCTTAGAGGCAGTCAGTTAGAAATGCCAGTTTACAATATGTTTTCGCTTATTTTTGCAATTACGCATGTGAGGACTGAACGAGGAGGAGGAGGAGGAGGAGGAGGAGGAGGAGGAGGAGGAGGAGGAGGAGGAGGGGCCGTGGGAGTCGTGGGAGGAGAGGGGAGGGGCCGGGATATCAGTCATGGGAGCTTAGCAACGGACGCTCTTTCAACGCCGTCTCCGCTCCCCGCCCAGCTAGAAATTGCTCAAAAGTCCAGCTACGCCCACCTAGGCCTACCACTGACAACCCCTCCACACACACACACTGAGCTCACCTACTAACGGGTTTACAGAACAAGGAAGGAAAGTCTCTCATGATACTACAACTTCCTTCCTGGACGCCGCTGTGTTAATGGAGGAGGAGGAGGAGGAGGAGGAGGAGGAGGAGGAGGAGGAGGAGGAGGAGGAGGAGGAGGAGGGAAGAAGAAAAATGAAGATGGAGAAGATAGAAATAATAGTAATCAAATGCAAGATGAGGAAAATGAGAGAGAAAATGAAGATTGAAATAATAATAAGCAAGAGGAGGAGAGGAACGCAATGGAACACAAGGGAAGAACAAACAGAAGCAAAGAGGAGGAAGAGGAACGCAAAGAAACACAAAGGAAGAACAAACAAGAAGCAAACCGGTAGGCATTTACGGAGGCTGGATGTGATAAACTACAGGAAAGAAAGGACGAGGAGGACGAGCGAAAAAAAAAAAAAAAAAAAAAGGAAAGAAAAAAGAGAGGAGGAACAAAACATCTATAAAAAAAAAAGAGGTGCGATTTACGAGGAACAAACTATTTTATTATGTATACAACACCTTTTTTTATTTATTTCCTCATTTTTTTTACAGCAGGTTCAATAAAATTACCTTGGATGGTGAATTTCTCTCGTTCTTAAAACAGGGAAGCCAAAATATGAGGGTTTCAGTTTCACAAGTAATGTCTGGGAACTTAATGCTTACTTACGGTGCGTTCATAGCTTCAGTACTAAGCCCCACTCTTCACAAAGCTTCTCTCTCTCTCTCTCTCTCTCTCTCTCTCTCTCTCTCTCTCTCTCTCTCTCTCTACACCGCATCACACGGCAACCTAACTTATCTAATCTCAGTTAATCTCAAAGTAACTAATCTTAACTAAAATAAAACATCAAAATTAGCATAAATATCTCATTAGTAACGTTCCTCTCACTACCTAACGTAACCTAACCTAACCTAATATAATGTCAACAAAACAAGCATAAAAAAAATAAAATAAACTAATTAAAAATTCCAACTACAATAATCACCACCCACAACAACCACACACACACACACACACACACACACACACACACACACACACACACACACACACACACACACACATAAATAGAGCCATCAGCCAAGCCATCAGCACACAGAAAATGCAATACTTACTTCTGCCACGCCTTCAGGTACCCTCCCTTACACACGCCCACCCTAAACACACCCAGGGGACGGTCCGTAAATGCCCTACTGGCCTTTTTTTACCCCCCGTCTATGGACCCAAGGGCTGGCATCGGGTTATCATCGCCGGCCGGGGCAAAACCTGGGCTGGGCAGACGACAATGAAAAAAGAGGAGGGAAGAAAAAGGACGGAAAAAATGACAGGGAGCACAGCGGATTGACAGAGGCCTGGGTAACAATAGAGGAGCAGTAGTAGTAGTGGTGGTGGTGGTGGTGGTGGTGGTGGTGGTGAGATGAATAAGGGAAGAACGAAAGAAGGAAGTTATATACAGAGAGAGAGAGAGAGAGAGAGAGAGAGAGAGAGAGAGAGAGAGAGAGAGAGAGAGAGAGAGAGAGAGAGAGAGAGAGAGAGAGAGAGAGAGAGAGAGAGAGAGAGAGGAGACAGCTGTTCTCTTCCTTCCTAAAGAGGGAGGAAGGAAGACGTAGGAAGACCCAAAGGGAGGAAGGGAGAGAAAAAAAAGGAAAAAGGAAAGCGTGCCATACTGAGAGAGAGAGAGAGAGAGAGAGAGAGAGAGAGAGAGAGAGAGAGAGAGAGAGAGAGAGAGAGAGAGAGAGAATATGAAAGGAGGGACGGAGGTAAGAAGAGAAACATTACACGCATATTTTTTTCTCTCATCCCTCCTGCTTCTCTCCTTCTCTCCTTCCCTGGCCCCCACATCACCATTGGGCGGGGGTAATGAGCCTCATAAACACATTTCCAAGGTGTTATAAAATTCGCTCAATGCAGCATAAAATACACCTCAGGCTGCTTCTAACGGAGAGAGCGAGAGAGAGAGAGAGAGAGAGAGAGAGAGAGAGAGAGAGAGAGAGAGAGAGAGAGAGAGAGAGAGAGAGAGAGAGAGACATAAAGGAGAAAAATGATAAAGGAAAAAATAAATCTGATAACAAGAGAGAGAAAAGAGAAAGAAGAGAGAGAGAGAAGAGAGAGAGAGAGAGAGAGAGAGAGAGAGAGAGAGAGAGAGAGAGAGAGAGAGAGAGAGAGAGAGAGAGAGAGAGAGATTTGGGAGAAATGAATGGGGCTATGTATACCGGGAAAGCTGAGAAACATATTAATTTAGGGAATAACGGCATTGCATTAACGGCGAAGTCATTTGCCCTAATTAA
>NC_059274.1:6530000-6535000 GCF_017591435.1 Portunus trituberculatus
AGGAATGTTCACCAGCGTCTGTGATACCTGACACCGTGGTAAAAGCGAGCAGGGCGACACCACACCAGGTACACGGGTAGGACAGGGCTGGGAGCTGACGCCTGCGCTGTCTCGTGCGTGAGAACTCAAGATAAAGGGCTTTGTTAACGCTGTCCGTCAGAGAGAGAGCCTTGTATTACGTCATTCATTCGATCCTTTCTGAAGATTTAAAGCGAATTTCTATTAGTTTCTTAGGGGACGGAGTGATAGTGGTGGTGGTGGTGGTGGTGTGCGTGCACGTTCGAAAGCGAGAGCGAGAGAGAGAGAGAGAGAGAGAGAGAGAGAGAGAGAGAGAGAGAGAGAGAGAGAGAGAGAGAGAGAGAGAGAGAGAGACTAATGGATGGAATCAACGAATAATCAGACGCAGACACCGAAAGAATTAAGAGGATGAGAAGGAGAAGAAGGAGGAGGAGGAGGAGGAGAAGGAAGAGGAAATAAAGAGCAATGAAGAGAGTAATGAAGAGGAAGACTCACAACGTAAATAAAGAAGGGAGCAAGAGGTGGCGAAGAATAACGAGCGACAGAGACGATAACGGAAAGGAAATAATGAGACGAGGCAAATAAGAAGAGGAGGAGGAAGAAGGAGGAAGACGAAGATGAAGTAGATGGAATAATGAGGAACAAATAGGATAATGGGAGAGAAACGTAGTGGTGATAAAGAAGGGAGGTGAAGGAACAGTGATAAGTAGTGACGCCTAATTACTTAAAACACATGACTTTAAAAAGGTGTTGGCGAGACGTGCTGTTCCTCTGGTGCTGGCGTGCAAACAGGAGGAGGAGGAGGAGGAGGAGGAGGAGGAGGAGGAGGAGGAGGAGGAGGAGGAGGAGGAGGAGGAGGAAAGGATGGATGGATGGGAAACAAAAATAGTTACAAAGAGAAGGAAGATGAAGATGATGGCGAAGACGAAGCTGGAAGAGGAAGAGGAAGAAGAAGAAGAAGAAGAAGAAGAAGAAGAAGAAGAAGAAGAAGAAGAAGAAGAAGAAAAAGAAGGAGAAGAAGAAGAAGACCTGAACCAAAACAAACAAAACATACTAAAAAATAATAATAAAAAAAATACAGAAGACGAACAAGAAGAGAACGAAGACAGAAGAAGAAGAAGAAGAAGAAGAAGACCCAAGAACACCACCACCTTCCCTTCTCTTCTTCCTTCCTCCCCGGGCAGGTGTGAGGCACAAAGGAGCATCTCGGAGCATCTGTCCCCATGCACATCCTATTCTGCTGAGGTAAGATGATGCTCACCAGCCGCCACCGCTGCCGCCGCCGCCAAACACGCTCCATTTTCAACACCACCACTACCACCACCAGTACCTCACCTCCGCACTCTCACCCTCCCTTCGCACGTGCCCTCCCCCCCCTAAGAAGTGTAATGGGCCGTGCCTCTACAACCTACGGCAGATGGAGACGCGCGCGCGCGCACACACACACACACACACAGACACACACACAGCCACGATACCTACGCCTCTAGAACCTACGGCAGATGGAGACGCGCCCGCACACACACACACACACACACACACACACAGCCACGATACTTAATCCACCACCCACAAAGGAAGGAAATATGAGGGGAAACACTGGGAAAATGGAGAAGTGATGGGTGTGATTGGCGCGTAATGGGAAATGGTTGAGCTTGTCAGGTGGGGATGTAAAATTAGAGATGTACATGGTGACAATTCAATACGAGTAACGGGGATCCAAAACGGTGATGGATAATAAGGTATAAGTACTGGTGGTATAGGAAAAGGTGGCTATATATATATACGAAGGTTAGAAGTGTGTGTAAGGTTAACCCATTCAGTACTGAGACACATTTTTACCATGATTTTTAGGTATAATTTGACGATTTTATTCACATTAGGAACGGTATAAGAAGGTCAGAAGTTTAATGGCCAGAGTCTTCACCAATTTAACCTGCATATAAGTTTCTGAAGCTGCATCAAATCACCAAATATTGACCAGAATGAATATGAAAACGCTGCATGGTACTGAAGGGGTTAATGCAATACGTAGAGGACTAATAAACAAAAATGATGATGGAAGTAAGGTATATGTACTGTTGGTAAAGGAAAACGTGACTATATGGGTATACGAAGGTTAAGGGTTTATGCAAGGTTAATTCAACACGTGTAGCGGTGATCAAAAATAGTGACAGAAAATAAGGTATATTTACTTGTGGAAAATGAAAGGAGTCACTCAGTATACGAAGGTTAAAGGTGTATGTAAGGTAAATTCAATACGTATGGCGTTAATATAAAAAAAAAAAAAAAATTGGTGATGAAAATACGCTAAATGTACTTATGTAAGAAAGGAAAATGAGTGATGAAGTATAAGGAGGTTAAAGGAATGTGCAAGGTTGACACAATACGTGAAGCACTAATCCAAAAAAAAAAAGGTGATGAAAAATACGTCAAATGTACTTGTGGAAAAGGAAAAGAGTGACTAAATATACAAAAGGTTAAAAAGAACATCAGCATAATCATCACAGAATTCTCAAGATAAGACCGAAGACTCGTACTTCTTAACCCTTCACACACCACCACTTCCACCTCCCCTCCTTTCCCTTACCACAGCCACACAAACACACACGCATACTAACACCACACTAAACACAACACACAATATACATAAGGCAGTTACGACAAATTGCACACTTCCTTGCACCACTGAACATTAAAATAATACCCAACGCACTCCATAAATATCAATAACAATACACCACCACCACCACCACCACCACCACCAAAACAATAACACAACAGCCACAACTTAACCACATAAATTGCCACCTTGATATTTCACAGCCGCTTTCTCCACCGCACTTCCTCATTCCCCTCACCTCCACCACCTCCACCACCACCATCGCCTAGCCCATGGGAGTGAGGGGAGGAAGGGGTGGGAAAGGTGCCTCCAGCTGCCTCGCTCCCCCGGGGGAAAGGGAACGGCCACTGGAACTGCTTCGCGGGGAAATTAGAGGAGAAATTGGTGAAGGAGTGTGTGTGTGTGTGTGTGTGTGTGTGTGTGTGTGTGTGTGTGTGTGTGTGTGTGTGTGTGTGTGTGTGTGTGGAGTAACCTGCAGTCTTTAGGGTATCGTCACGTGCCTTCTGCAGTGTGTGTGTGTGTGTGTGTGTGTGTGTGTGTGTGTGTGTGTGTGTGTGTGTGTGTGTGTGTGTGTGTGTGTGTGTGTGTGTGTGTGTGTGTGTGTGTGTGTGTGTAGTAACCTGCAGTCTTTAGGGTATCGCCACGTGCCTTCTGCAGTGTGTGTGTGTGTGTGTGTGTGTGTGTGTGTGTGTGTGTGTGTGTGTGTGTGTGTGTGTGTGTGTGTGTGTGTGTGTGTGTGTGTGTGTGTGTGTGTGTGTGTGTGTGTGTGTACCCACAATGCCTAAACAACTTACAATCACTTTAATCAATCATGCAATTCACCTTCACTCGCAAAGACGGGAAGGGGAATGGGGGGAGGTGGGGGGAAGAGAAGAGAGGGGAGGAAGATGGGGGGAGGGATGTTTGTCGAAGGGGACCCTGATGCATGACCCCATGACCTTGCCGCCGCCTCCTCCTCCTCCTCCTCCTCCTCCTCCTCCTCGTTTCCTTTCATTCATTCATTCATTCACATGTAAAATATTCAACTTGGGTTAAGGCGATTAGTCTCTCTCTCTCTCTCTCTCTCTCTCTCTCTCTCTCTCTCTCTCTCTCTCTCTCTCTCTCTATCAACACCTGCTAAGTTGAAGATCACATACATTTCTATTTAACCTTTTTTTTCACCCTCCACTAAAATGATAACCTCTGACAGCCACGCCTCTACACTCACATACACCCAGGCACTCTCCCTCTCTGTACGCCCTCTCTCCCCACTCTCCCCCGTACACAACCGCAAAAACCACTTGGGGAGAGGTTGCATTCGTTCACTTCGACGCCCATTAAGTTCATTTGTCAGTTTTTCACATGCAAATCTCCCTAATGCACTCGGGTCTCGCCAAGGTGAGGAGGCAAAAAAAGGTGCATAAAAACATTGCAACCGAACCCCACTTGCAGGAGAGGGAAAGAGAGGGAGAGGGAGAGGGAGAGGGATAGAGAGAGAGAGGGAAGAGTGAGAGAGGTAAAGGTTTGCAACGTATATAGCCAGCCAGCTCCTCTCTCTCTCTCTCTCTCTCTCTCTCTCTCTCTCTCTCAGATGGCGTCAGATGTTTCACTTTCATTTTTTCTTTGCTGCAGAACTTTCTTTTCTAGTTTCTCTGCGCAAACAACAACAACAACAACAACAACAACAACAACAACAACAACAACTACAACAACAACAACAACCACAACCACAACCACAACAACAACAACAACAACCACAGTAAACATGACCTAGAGGGAAAGTGTAGTGAGGGATAGAAACACAAGGAACACCACCAGTATAGGATCACCATCACTATCACCATCACCATCACCACCAACCACTGACACTATCATCACAACCGCTAGGGAACAGCATCACCACACCATCATCACAATTAAAAGAACATTAAAATAACTCAGTCACCAGCATCACCACCATCAGTCATCACCATCTCTTTCACAACCACTACTGCTTAGAACACCAAAGAAACCACCACCATCACCAACATCACCATATCTCACAACCACTACTACTTATAACACCATAAGAACCACCACCATCACTACCACTATCACCTTCACCACCACCATCACCACCACTCACCCAGTACACACCAGTACACACAAGTAACCGTCTACATGAGCAGCTGCTACACATTACTGCCCCTCCATCCTCCTGGTGCCCTTTGCTCCTACCAGTTTCCTTCACTCGGTTGCCCTGTATCCTTCATTTTTCTCTCTTCTTCCTTCTTGAAGAGCATAGCATTCTGAAACATCTTTGCCTGTACCTCTACTTTCAAAAGGGTTTAATTAAGATGTACAAGTTTTTTTTTTTTTTTTCAAGTGTTTTACGGTTCTA
>NC_059274.1:6537500-6545000 GCF_017591435.1 Portunus trituberculatus
TTTTACTTCCCTGTTATCTTCCTTATTTCTTTCTCCTCTCACTGTACACCGTCACACCAAACCACCTCTGTCTACCCTGCCACACATCTGCCACCTACTAATTTACCACGTTATATTCTATTCCAATACCCATACATTCCCCTCCATCACTCACAGTACTCGTTTCACACACATGCTTAATCAAAACCTTATTTTAATACATCTAGTCACAGCATTCATGTATTGTCTCCTCAATAATGCCTAACCTAACTTAATACTCGACATAACCTTCCAGACAACTATCCTCTCTTCTTCAATAACACTCAACTTCCCCTCTCCTCTACATTAAACACACTCGGTCTATCCTTCACTAAAAATCTAAACTGGAAATTTCACATCTCTACTCTTGCTAAATCAGCTTCCAAGAAGTTAGGTGTCCTATGGCGTCTTCGTCCATTTTTCTCTCCCTCCCAGCTGCTTGCTCTGTACAAGGGCCTTATCCGCCCGTGTATGGAGTATGGCTCTCATGTCTGGGGGATCCACACACAGCTTTACTAAACAAGGTGGAATCTAAAGCTTTTCGTCTTATCAACTCTTCTCCTCTAACTGACTGTCTTGATTCTTTAAGTCACCGCCGCAATGTTGCATCTTTATCTGTCTTCTACCGCTGTTTTCATGCTGTCTGCTCTTCTGAACTTGCTAACTGCATGCCTTCCCCTCCTGCGGCCTCGCTGCACAAGACTCTCTACTTCTTCTCATCCCTATTCTGTCCATCTTCCTAATGCAAGAGTTAACCAGTATCTTCACTCCTTCATTCCCTACACTGGTAAACTCTGGAACTCTCTACCTGTGTCTGTATTTCCACCTGCCTATGACTTAAACTCTTTCAAAAGAGGAGTGTCAAGACACCTCTTACGTTAACTGGACCCTCCTTTTAGATTTTTCTGTTTTTTCTCTTTCTACTTTTCTTTTAACAGGGCCTGGCAACCAGCGGGATTTTTTTTTTTTCCAACACTGTGTTTGCCCTTGGCCAGTGCCCTTGTAATGTAAAAAAAAAAAAAAAAAAAAAAAAAAAAAAATTTAACCTAATCTATATTCAACCCAACATATCCTAACTCAAGTTTAACTATCCAAAACCTGACCTGATCTAACCTAACGTAACCTAACCAAACCAAACTTATCTAAAATCAATGAAATCTTAACTAATCTTAACCTAAGCTAACCTAACCTAACCAAACCAAACTCAACCAAATCTTAATATAAACCTAACCTAACTTAACTTAAACTATAACATAACGTCCGTAACTTATATCCACTGAAAGCCCCTTGTCACGCCCTCCTCTATCCCCTACCAAGCCCTATATACCATCTCACCTACCCCTTGCCACACCCCCTCCACCCATCCATGCATCCCCTCACCCCTGTCATGTCAGTGTGGGTTTGGCTAGCGAGTTTAATGCTGTTTGTTGCCTCACCCTCTGTTTACAGCGATGTTTGTTGTGACGTCTTGTTTATGCTGCCCAAGTAACCATCACAAAATGCATTAACGCTTTTACGATTTTACTCTCTCTCTCTCTCTCTCTCTCTCTCTCTCTCTCTCTCTCTCTCTCTCTCTCTCTGATGGTATTTTTTGCAATTTTTTTAGTCAATTGTATTTGTTATTGTTATACGAATTATTGTTCATTTCCTCTCTCTCTCTCTCTCTCTCTCTCTCTCTCTCTCTCTCTCTCTCTCTCTCTCTCTCTCTCTCTCTCTCTCTCTCTCGCTTCCTCCTCGTACTTCCGTAATATAATCCTTGCTTTACTTTCACTACATCAATCTCTCTCTCTCTCTCTCTCTCTCTCTCTCTCTCTCTCTCTCTCTCTCTCTCTCTCTCTCTCTCTCTCTCTCTCTCATTCTTCTTTTCTTTCCTTCGTTCTTTTGTTTCACTGGCGTTTTTTGTCGCTTCTTTTTTTCCCCTCATTTCTTTTCCGTCCCTTTCTTTCCCTTTGTGTTCTTCAGCGATCCTTGGGCCATTTCGGTTCTCGTCCTTTTCGGCGCCGTTGACAGGCATCCTTTTTTTCATACCCCCTCCTCCTTCCCCTTTTCTCTTATTATTTGTATTTTTATCTCTATTTCACATTCCTATTAACGTTCATGTCTGTCATTTTCTTGTTTTTTTTTTGTCCTTTTCTTCCTTTTCGTATTATTATGCGCTGCAAAGGTGTGTGTGTGTGTGTGTGTGTGTGTGTGTGTGTGTGTGTGTGTGTGTGTGTGTGTGTGTGTGTGTGTGTGTGTGTGTGTGTGTGTGTGTGTGTGTGTGTGTGTGCTAGTGGCGATACACGTAGAAGGAAGGAAGGAAGGAAGGAAGGAAGGAAGGAAGGAAGAAAGAGAAAAAGAAAGAAAGAAGGAAGGAAGGAAAGGAAGAGAATATTGAAGAGAAAACCAGGCAAGGACAAAGAGGAAGGAATAATGATGCAGAGAGGAAAAGAAGAAAGGAAGAGAAGAGGAAAGAGAGAGATGGGGACGGAAGAAGGGAGGGAGGAGGGAGGGGTTAGGCAGGTGATGGGGAAAGGATGGGGTGTGGAATTACATCTTAAACGCAAATGAAGACCTTCTGCTTGTCCTTCCCCTCGCTCTTCCTTCCTTCCCTTCACTCCTTCCCTCTCCTGCACTCCTTCATCCTTTTAAATTCCTTTTTTTTTTCTATCTTATTTTTCTTCGTTTTGCATGATATTTGTTTTCTTGTTACTACTACTACTACTACTACTACTACTACTACTACTACTCTCTCTCTCTCTCTCTCTCTCTCTCTCTCTCTCTCTCTCTCTCTCTCTCTCTCTCACTCTCATCTGCTTCTTTCTCTTTCAAATGAGGGAAAAGGGAGAAAAAAAGAGAAAAGAACGACTGGCTGATTAAAAAGGGAAAGCACCACAACACCGTGGTCATAATACGCCGTGAAGGAAGAAAAAGAAGGCAGAGATATGAGAGAGAGAAAGAGAGAAAAGAAAGAACAGAAATAAAAACAAGAAGCCTTTATCAATATTCATGTCACTTAATAAGCCCCGTTTTCTCTAAATTAAAGGTACAAATTAAGCGTAAACCAGTAAAGGAAAACTAGAATATAGATATGTAAATACAGTAAGTCCTTTTCAATACATGTTACCTAATAAGATCCGTCCTTTCTATTAATTAAAAGCACATTGAATTAACCCCGTCTGTAATGAGAGGCATTTTTAACCTTGAATTATGGGTATGATTAAACAACTTTATTTGCATTAGGAAGGATCTATGAAGCTAAAAAAATGAATGGCCAGTCTTCACTATTTTCAATCCCACATAAGTTTCTGAAGTTGTTATGAAATCGTCAAACAGTGACCAGAAAGAATATGAAAACGCGCCCTGGTACTGGAGAGATTGAACGCAAACCAGTGCATGATAAGTGACAAAAGGCAGTCTGTGTCCATTAAGCCACTACTTCATAAAACTAGAAGGGCAAATGAAGATGTATGGGTAAATAGGGTTAGAGGGGCTGGCAGGGATACGGGAGGTGTCTGGTAGGGTGAGGTGCGGCAAGGCAGGGTAAGGTACGGTAGGGTGTGATGTGTCAATCAGAATGTGACCAGGTGAGAATAGCGAGGTATTGTTCCTCTGTTGGTCACACCTCCCCGCGCATTCCAGGAGGTAAGGAGAGAAGTGGAGGGAGGTAACGAGACGGACGGGAGACTGTGGAGAGAAAAGATGTAAAAGGAAGAATAGTACGGAGGGAGGTAAAGAGGAAGGAAGGAAGAGGTGATGAAAGAAAGGCAAGGAGGGAGGGAGGGTAGGAGGGAGGTAAGAGAAAGGAGAGTGAGGGAGGGAGAAGGGAGAACTAAAGCTTTCTCATCCATTGAAGTGAGGTAAATATTCAATTCACGTCTTTCTGCCTGTCTGCTTGCTACCCCCCACTCCTACCCCTACCCCCTCCCTAGGCCATGTCTTTCATCCTCCTCCCCCCCTTCCTTCCTCCACCCACGCGCCTGTCTCTCTTACCTCCTCCCACTTTCCTCCTTTCTATACCTCCTCCTTCCTTTGAAAGTCTGCCTGGGCGCGTGCCTCTGTGTGTGTGTGTGTGTGTGTGTGTGTGTGTGTGTGTGTGTGTGTGTGTGTGTGTGTGTATAAAAACCCCATTTTTCATCGCAGCGTAGAGTATTAACGCTCAACTTGTATATATTTTTATACAGCAAAAAAAAAAAATAAAATAAATAAATAAATAAATAAAAACTAATAACTGCTGGCGTACATTCATACATACATACATACATACATACATAAACTAGCCAGCAAATTATTAAACCCTTCCACCAAGCATACAATTCACACATGCACTGGCACTCAAACAAACAGACAGACGGACATTCATCACCTTATTTTTATTTTATTTTATTCCCTCGCGTCGCATTAACTCAACAATTTCCCAGTGAATTCTATGCAAGTGCCGGTCATTTCCCAGCACATCGATAGTTCAATCTTCACGTGATGGCCTTGTAATGAGGGTTCCGCCACATTAATTACGGCAATCCAGGTGCTTATGTAGATATTAATTCATACCAATACTTAAAACTGCAATTCGATGCCTGAGAGAGAGAGAGAGAGAGAGAGAGAGAGAGAGAGAGAGAGAGAGAGAGAGAGAGAGAGAGAGAGAGAGAGAGAGAGAGAGAGAGAGAGAGAGAGAGAGGAGAGGAGTATGGGAGGAAAAGTAGAGAGGAAACAAAAATGGTGGTGAGAAGGAAGGTTGGAGGTTACTTTGGGGGAACAATGAAGGGAATAACGAGGAGGGAGAGGGAGAGAGAGAGAGAGAGAGAGAGAGAGAGAGAGAGAGAGAGAGAGAGAGAGAGAGAGAGAGTCACAGGTAACATGATCACCTGAATCTCCCTCCCACTCTCCCACTCTCCCACTCTCCTCTCTCAGGGTTTTCACGGTTCCTCCTCATTACATCCTCCTAATCATATTCTCTCTCTCTCTCTCTCTCTCTCTCTCTCTCTCTCTCTCTCTCTCTCTCTGTAAACTTTCATTCCTGATACAAAAGGAAAGATAAACTGATGTAGGACAGAGATAAATAAGAAAAAAAATGGAAAAGAGAAAATGGAAGAGGAAACGGAGGAAAAAAGGACGAGAAAATAGGGAAAATTTAATAAAAAGGAAAAGAAAAGGAAAAAAGATAAAAATAAGGAATGAGAGTGAACGAGAAGGAATAGTAGAAGGGAAGAGAACGACGCTCAGGTGTTCAAGACAGGTAAGATCAAACATTTCTCATTCCCGTTCTTCCTAATACGAGTAAATAGCATCTGTCTCCTTCTCCCTTTCTTAATATGGTAGTAGTAGTGGCAGTGGTGGTGGTGGTGGTGGCAGTGATGGTGGTGGTTGACTCCTACTAAACCCAACTAACTCTTAATGAATCCCATAAATAAAGGGTCTCTTCAGGGACTTCCTAGGGAGACTTCACCATGACAACTCACCTGTGAAAATTAATTAGCGGCCAGGTAGGTACAACAATCCATCGCCTTTTTGGGAATGGCCGGAAAAGAGTGCCTGGTTCTAAACGGCTGAGTTAGTTAATTAGTCCTGTCAGCCATCCATCACTAACGACGAGAGAGAGAGAGAGAGAGAGAGAGAGAGAGAGAGAGAGAGAGAGAGAGAGAGAGAGAGAGAGAGAGAGAGAGAGAGAGAGATTATAACGAAAAAGAAAAGAAGATTAATGCGATTGAGGAAAAATAAGACAGAGAGATCTTGAGGACAAATTGAGAGGGAGGAGGAGGGAAAGAAGATGGAGGAAAGGGAGGAGGAAAGGAGGGAAAGAAGATGGAGGAGAGGGAGAGAAAGAAGATAATTGCTTTTAAGGATGTTCAATTAATTAACCGCATGGCAAAAGTGAAAAGGAGGAGGAGGAGGAGGAGGAGGAGGAGGAGGAGGAGGAGGAGGAGGAGGAGGAGGAGGAGGAGGAGAGGAAACCATACGTAGAAATAGTCAATGAAAACCTGAAGCCAAGCAAACAAGGAAGAAAAGAACATGAAAACAAAAGATGAAATGAACAAATGTCGAGGCGTACATGAGAAACAGCCACCAGTGTTTTTCTTCCATTTAAGGACACCACCTCTACTCTCCCGTCCCCCCCCGCCTCTCCTTACTCTTCTCCCCTTCCTTATATGTGCTTCCTTGTTCTCTCTCTCTCTCTCTCTCTCTCTCTCTCTCTCTCTCTCTCTCTCTCTCTCTCTCTCTCTCTCTCTCTCTCTCTCTCTCTCTCTCTCTCTCTCTCTCTCTCTCTCTCTCTCTCTCTCTCTCTCTCTCTCTCGCACGGCCGTTGGGGGATATTGTTACAGTCTATGAGATGAGGGGGGAGCGGCGCCCCTCACGTGGGAGCCTAAGGAGGGCGGGGAAATAGGGAAAAGAGGAAGAGGGGGAAGGAGGGAGGTAGCCAGGTTCCCCTCAAGTCCCCAAGGCGGCGGCAACAAAGCGCTAATCCCCAGCACCGCCTCTCAACACCTCGCCTGACTGTAACCACCAAATGATACCGCTACTAATCCACCGCCCTCATTATAACAACAATGCAGCCTCACGCCCCACGCCCCACGCCCTCACGCCAACGCCCCACGCCACACCACGTCCTACGCCCCACGCCACACAACGTCCTATCCCCACGCCACACAACGCCCCACGCCACATCACACCCCAAGTCACACCACATCCCACGCCCCAAGCCACGCCTTATACCCCACGCCACACCACGTCCTATCCCCCACACCCCACCACGTCCTACGCCCCACGCCCTCACGCCAACACTCCACGCCACACCACGTCCCACGCCACGCCCTACACCCCACGCCCCACCACGCCCTACACCCCACGCCACACCATGTCCTATGCCCAACGCCCCACGCCACACCACACTCCACCCAAAGCCAAACGCCCTCACGCCCCCACGCCACACCACCTCATGCCACACAGCACACACCATACCACGCCACCCCACGCCCTCATGCTGTTATAGTGTGTGTGTGTGTGTGTGTGTGTGTGTGTGTGTGTGTGTGTGTGTGTGTGTGTGTGTGTGTGTGTGTGTAGTAATAAAACTGTCTTCCATATTTTTGCAGATAGAGGAGTCAATAAATGAATAAAGTCATTACAAACCACAACATTGTAATTTGATTGATTAAAAGAGAGATATTTTTCGTTTCCAATCATATCAGCAACATTAGCATCAGTAGAAACGGAAAAAAAGGACCAAACACTACGGAATATCGAAGTGACTCCTCGCTATACCACCGTTTTCTATGGAACAGGAATACTGGAGTTACTCGTGGAAAGGCTACCGTTTTCTTTCTTACCTCCCGTTCTGTAGCTGTACGATGGTAGACTTATGTAAACCTGAGTAATACGTCCAGTTCCTTTATGTATGTTAACTAATGTAAACTTGAGTATCACGTTTTCCTTCCAATGTAAACTTATGTAAACCAAAGTAACACGTACCTCCATCTATGTAAACTATGTAAACTAGAGAAATACGTC
>NC_059274.1:6560000-6562500 GCF_017591435.1 Portunus trituberculatus
AGGTCGTTAGGGAGAGAGGGAGAGGGAGAGGGAGAGGGAAACGGGGAGGGGAAGTGAGGGGAGAAAAGGACGAAGGAAAGGAGGGAGGGAAGAGTGAAAAGATTGGGAAGGTTAGGAATTGAGGAGGGAGAGAAGAGAGAGAGAGAGAGAGAGAGAGAGAGAGAGAGAGAGAGAGAGAGAGAGAGAGAGAGAGAGAGAGAGAGAGAGAGAGAGAGAGAGAGAGAGAGAGAGAGAATAAAAATGTCACGAACACACGAAGGCACTAAAGAAGGAGAGAGGGAGGAAAGGAGGAAGAAAGGAGAAAAGGAGGAAGAAAAGGAGGAAAATACTGCACTCTCCTCATGTGTCTGGTAAATGTAAGCAAGTTTTTTTTTTTCTTTCCCTTTTTTTTATTTCCTTTTCATGTTCCATTATTCTTGTCATTGTTACATCTTTTCCAGAACAGACAGACATTTGTTCGTATGCATGTATATTATGACCTTGTTTGCCTTGACGTGTGTGTGTGTGTGTGTGTGTGTGTGTGTGTGTGTGTGTGTGTGTGTGTGTGTGTGTGTGTGTGTGGTCAAGCAAACCATTTTATGCGAAGGTCAAACAACTGCGCATGGCTCTCTCTCTCTCTCTCTCTCTCTCTCTCTCTCTCTCTCCGATATAAAGAATGAAAAAACACATTTGTAATTTCCTCCACTTCCTGTTCCATCCACCTGGCTTTCCTCTCCTTCTTTCCTCCACTTCTCCACTCAGGAAGTAGACATAAAATTTTCCCGCACATCTCATAACTCCACCATCCAATCTGTCATCACCATCCTCACCATCATCACCATCCCAAAACAAGCACTTCACCTTAACTCACCATTCATCACCACTGCCATCACCAAGACAGCCAGCACCACCTTCACCACCACAACACGAGCTATAAACTCATACATCACCATAATTGTCACCATCACCATCCCCTCCGCCAGTAAGACACTCGCCAGCATCATTATCACCATCATCACCATCACCAGAAAACATCACACACCCTGCTAGACTTACAGAAATGGTGATAAATTGCTCTCCACTGTCATCACCATCACCACAATACTGACCACAAATCCATTTTTTCCTTACCTACCTCACCATTTCCTCCTCCACCGTATCATAGTGGTGCTAACAATATCATCATCACCACCACAAGATCACCACGTCCTTTACTCTTGTCTTACCACCACCAGCATCACCACACGCCTCACCACAAACACCACAGCAAACACTACTCTCCAAGATCATCACCACGTTTTCTTAAACTAATATAAGTAATGCTCTCTCTCTCTCTCTCTCTCTCTCTCTCTCTCTCTCTCTCTCTCTCTCTCTCTCTCAGACAAGAGGTCAAAATTAATGTTAGCTCTCTCTCTCTCTCTCTCTCTCTCTCTCTCTCTCTCTCTGTGTGTGTGTGTGTGTGTGTGTGTGTGTGTGTGTGTGTGTGTGTGTGTGTGTGTGTGTGTGTGTCCATTCGGTTTCCTGGTTTTGCCGAACAGAAACTATAAACATTGAGTTGAAACCGATACATACAACAAAACGGTATTCCAGAGAGAGAGAGAGAGAGAGAGAGAGAGAGAGAGAGAGAGAGAGAGAGAGAGAGAGAGAGAGAAAGAGAGAGAGATTACTGGCAATACCTGTTTACTTACGATCTGGACGAGAATGAATGGCTAGCTAAAGAAGGACGTACGCTCTCTCTCTCTCTCTGACATTATTTTCAAGGTACAAACAGATATGGTAGTAAAAGTAAAATTAGTAGAACCACCACCACCACCACCACCACCACAATCACAACAATAACTACAACAACAATAACACCACCACCAATATCTGAAATGGTAGCGATGATGATGGAGAAGGTGATGGAAAGGAGATGGAGATAGCAGCACAGTGGCTATAGTAAAAGCATCAATAACAGTAGTAGTAGTAGTAGTAGTAGTAGTAGTAGTAGTAGCAGTAGCAGTAGCAGTAGTAGTAGTAGCAGAAGTAGTAGTAGCAGAAGTAGTAGTAGCATCAGTAGCTCGATAACCCATCAACAGTGAGGAGCGAGTGCCTTCATCGACCTACACCCGCCAGTCCATCGAACTTAGTCTCTTCCACGCCCAAGCCGCCAACACGTGAGGGAGATAAGACAGCCAATTAGTCAGTCAGTCAGTCAATTAGTCAGTGAGTCAGTCATTCAGTTAGGACAGTGAACCCGCCAGGCGTTTAACAAGTTTATCCGTCAGTCAATCAGCCTGTCTGTTCGTGACGTGAGGTTATTTGGAAGTGAGATGAAGGCAAAGTTTGAAATTAGTAAGAAATAGAAGTTAAATGAAGGAAGGAAGGAAGGAAGGAAGGAAGGAAAGAAGGAAGGAAGGGGAAGGAGGGAAGGAAATTAAAGGGTAAGGATGGATGAACTCATAATGGAAGGAATGAAATAAAGAAGGGAGGAAATATTACGGATGAATACGAGACGAAGAAAGGAAGGAAGGAAGGAAGG
>NC_059274.1:6585000-6600000 GCF_017591435.1 Portunus trituberculatus
TATCTGTCTATCTATCTACCTTCCTGTTTTCTCTACCCATCTATGCATGAGTGAAAATATTCTATGTATTTCTCTCCCAATTATGTATCTATCTATCTGTCTATCTGTCTGTCTGTCTATCTATCTATCTACCTACAAGTAACAGAAACATCCATTTTTTTTTCTTGGTGTTCGCTTATTTGTCTGTATATTTACTTATCTATCTATCTATATCTAGTCATCTATCTATCTACTCATCCGTCAATGAATGCTAGCGTGCCACAATCTCGGCCTGCGTCCATCATCACTTTCTTTTCATCACCGCCTCCTTTCACTGGTACTTTTCGAGCACTTTATAGTCAGGGTCGTGCCTTTTACAGCTTCCTTAACGATGCGTCTCTTCCGCCTCATAATCTGTTCCCTCGTCATCTCCAAATTCATAACCAAACTTTTTTACTCGCCTAATTTATTCAGTCTCACCCCCTCCCTCTCTCTCTCTCTCTCTCTCTCTTGGTAACAATGCCCCTTTGTTTAACTAAGACTGCTACTTACTTACAATAATAATATAGATTGTTTTGAAGTGATCAGATGGTTATTAGTGATGATGATGATGATGATGATGATGGTGTCGAAGTACAAAGGGAAGAAGAGGGCTAGGAGGAGAATGGATATACGGTGATGATAATGATGATGAACAATAATAGCAGTGGTGGTGGGGAAGGGGAAGGAGGAGAAGGGGAAGGGGAAGGGGAAGGAGGAGAAGGGGAAGGAGAAGGAGAAGGAGGAAGAGGAGGAGGAGAAGGAGAAGAAGGAGAAGGAGGAAGAGAACACACCACAGTAATACAAATAATGATAGTCCCTCCCCATCTCTACTTTCTTCCTCCTCCTTCTTTCTTATTATTTTTCTCTTCTTCCTCCATTTTATTCTCCTCGTTTTCCTCCCCTCCTTTTGGCCCTGTGCCCGCTACAGTCAAGAGGAGGAGGAGGAGGAGGAGGAGGAGGAGGAGGAGGAAAAAGAATACTAGCTTACGATCCGTCTTCTCTCTCTCTCTCTCTCTCTCTCTCTCTCTCTCTCTCTCTCTCTCTCTCTCTCTCTCCCTGCATTATTTCTAAACCTGCAAACACACACACACACACACACACACACACAAATATTCTTATGTAAACGCCCGTGTGTGTGTGTGTGTGTGTGTGTGTGTGTGTGTGTGTGTGTGTGTGTGTGTGTGTGTGTGTGTGTGTGTGTGTGTGTGTGTGTGTGTGCGTGGGCGTCCGCGTGCATACAGGGTATATAATATTTATTTTAGTGCCCATCAAGTAATCAGATACACCAGAGGGATGCGCATTTTGTGTATAGAGATGTCACAGTCTGCGCTGGATGGTGTAGAGAGAGAGAGAGAGAGAGAGAGAGAGAGAGAGAGAGAGAGAGAGAGAGAGAAGAGGCTAAGACACGTTGTACAAACACTAAATATATTCATAGCCTTCAAGTAGTTTGCACCTCTTCTTAACACTCAAATAAGACTCAACAAGGCAATAGCAGTCAAGATTCCTAAGTGACATTCTCTCCTTGCTAAGACCCCCCAAGAGTTTAATCCCTTCAATACTGAGACGCATTTTTACCATGATTTTTGGGTGTGATTAGACGATTTGCATTAGGAAAGTTCTATGGAGGTCAAAAGATTAATGGCCAGTCTTCACCATTTCAATCCCCACATAAGTTTCTGAAGCTGTGTAAAGTCGCTAAACAGTAACCAGAATGAATAGGAAAACGCGGCATGGTACAGAAGGGTTTAAAATAAGGTTCTGTGGTGTATGTTTCCAGGTTGTGTTTTGCTTCTCGCCTCTTATAGAAGTTCGATTCGTGTAATGGAGGAAGTGGTCAAGGAGAAATGCTTTGAGAAATAATAGAAACTCAGGGAACCACGGCAGAATATATCAAGGTTAAACAACTGAACTATGAAAACACGTAGCACTAAATATAAAGAATCCAGATGAAATTTACCGAATACAATAAAAAGTAGTATTAGTAAATTCAATGAAGAAATATATAAAATAAAAAAAGAGCATTAGTAAACCTGAAGAATAAAGATTACAGAATAACATAGATAATTAGTACCTTGAAGTATATTAACAAGGGAGAAAACTACAGAATAGACTTTTAATGTAGTAAACCCAATAACGAAAATCTAAGAACAAAAATAATAATAATAATAAACAAATAAATAAAATAAAGTGGTATAAATCAAAACATGGCAAACAATCATAAGGCAGATAAATAAATAAATAAATAAATAAATAAATAGATAAATAAACAAACAGGTATTTAACTCACTAAATCTACACAAAAGTCTTCTCTCTCTCTCTCTCTCTCTCTCTCTCTCTAAAAAAAAAAATAAATAAATAAACAAATAAATAAAACGTGTATGCAGAGTCACCAGCAAATTAAGTCCTTTAGCCAACCTCTTGAAAGCAAATACGGCGACCTATACTCCCCTAAGCACACTTTATCCAGCTCTCCCCTGCAGCCCTTCCCTCTAATCCTCCTTGACCTCGTGCAGCAGTCATTAATATGCAAGCACCCTCGCTCCCCTCGATGTAAGGCGGCGAGGGACGAGGCACTGGTCACCCCTCGCCTCACCACAGATGGATGGTAAGGGGTGAAGTATGTAATGAGGGAAGAATTGTTAAGATGTCAATGTATTCTCCATTATCATCGCTGCTTTCACGTCTCACCACTGATGGATGATAAAAGGGTGATGTATGCAATAAGGGAAGAAGTGTTAAGATGTCAATGTATTCTCCATATCATCACTGCTTTCCACTACATCTACGCCTTTCATCTCACACGCCACGCCACATATAGAAATACGAAGATAGAAAAAAAAGTGAACTAATTATCAATGAAAGGGTATAACTTCACATGTTCACCATTTTAGCTGTTGTCTTCACCTACATCCACACCTCCACCTTCATATCACTCAGAAATATTGATAAAAAAGTAGAGGATATATTTAATGTAAGAATAATTGAGACATCTGCTATCTATTGCAAGAATATACGTTCATATATTTATCATTATAACCACAATTTTCACTACACCCACCATCACTACCTCTCTTCATCACTCAGAAATAAAACATGACATACAAAGTGGGGAATATATCTAATAAGAGAAGAATTAACACATCTATTTACTGAAAGGGTATACGACCACATATCCAGCGTTAGAGCTGCTGGTTCCACCTACATCCACCACCTCCACCCATCCACATCACTCAAAAATAAAGGTTATGATTAAAAAGTAAAGAATATATTTGATTACTGAGACATCTATCTATTGAAAGTATATAGGCTTCCATATACACCGTTATAGACACTGTTGTTATATCCACCTCCACCATCTCTCCACATCACTCGGAAATAAAGTAGATTAAAAGTAGACAATATATTTAATGAGGAAAGAGTTGTGAGACATTTCCTATCTATTAAAAGTATATACGTTCATAGATCCACCATTATAACCACTGTTTTCACCACCACCACCACCACCACCACCACCACCACCATCACCACCAACACCACCACCACCTCTTCACCTTTCCCCTTCCTACCATTTAACTTGAATCATTAATATGCAAGCAAGCACCACCAACAGACAATGGAGGGTGTTGGGGAGGGATTAGGAATAGATCACCACCACCACCACCACCACCACCACCACCACCTCCCTACCTACCCCAAATACCTGCCCTCCCAGCCTCAACCTCCAACACCTCTTAACTCCTCCCTCACTCTTCATGATTAAGGCAAATTAAGTAGGGTATCTCTGGAATTCTCAGCCTTATTTCTCATTTCCTTCTTATAAGCTGTTCTAATTCAAGGGAGAGGCATCAAGGTATCTCGTGAGCTAAATTGGAAAGTCTAATTGGAGGCTGCTGTTGTTTTTTTTTATCTAATCTTTCTTCAGCAGTGACAATTAAGAAGGTTTTGTATATTTCCTTATGGAGGGTAAGAGGGTTCAAGTGACAATTATTTTATTTTGTTGATTTATTGGTTTGTTTGTGCGATTTTTGCATTAAGTTGTTGACGAGAGAGAGAGAGAGAGAGAGAATCAAGTACTTTTACATACTTACACTACAATAAAAAGACAGCGAGAGGGGAGAAAAAAACACACAAAACAGCACAAATACTTCATCCACCCCCGCGACCACTCACCTCAACTCTTCCGCCCTCTCCCTCTCTCCCCCTCTCCCCCTGTACACCATGCTCGCTATTTCGGGTGCTTGAGGGTACAAATATAGCGCCGCGTCACCCTGGCAGCCCCGCACCTGCCGCGACGTGTCACCTGGATAAGCTCCCCCTCCCAGTCCCCTCCCCCGCTCTCGGGTACTGTGGAAGGTGAACGCTTGGGAGACATTATTCTTATTTTCGATCTCTGGTTTAATGTTAAGTTGATTTTTTTAGTTTTTTATTTATTCACCTTTTTATTTTTGGTAGAGGGAAGAATAATGTGAAGGTATTAAATGTGTAATGTGAGTTTTAATAAATTTTTCTGTTATCAATGTTTATTACGTGGATGACTAACTGATTCTTTTTTTTCTTTTTTTTTTTTTTTTTTACTTTGTGGTTGGAAAAAGCTGGGATTATGAGGTTAAGTTTCTTGTGGTTACCTGAGTCCATTATAATGTCAAAGGGCTTTATAACAGCAATATTATTATACACCATGTGCATATGTATCAGTAATTACTATTGTCATACGCAGCGGCTGTACCGATAATAGTAAATGATACAAGAAAGGAATCATGAAGAATTTATCCCATTCAGTACCAGGACACGTTTTCTATTTATTGAGCTTACTATATGGTGATTTAATAAAGCTTCAGAAACTTATGTTGGGGTTAAAATAAGTGAAGACTCTGGCCATTTATCTTTTGACCTCCATAACCCCTTCCCAATGTACATAAAATCGTCTAATCACACCCAAAACTCAAGATAAAAAACCGGCCCGGTACTGAATGGATTAACTTGTCATTTGAGGTTTGTGGTGATGATCAAAATATATTTACTACATTTTAACGTATTGTGTGTATGAGTCAGTGGTTCGGGTGCACTTAGCGGCTTAAAGAAATATAATACCAATAATAACGAACAAAAAAGAGAGAAAAAAAGAAAACAAGATTAAGATATCAACTTCATTAGTCACTTAAGTACAGCAATGATGATCAAATTCTCTTTACTACATTATTAAACATCATGTGGGGACTAAGAAGTGCAATGCTACTCTGCGGTTCTCATAAAAAAAAGAAAAAAAAAATAGGAAAAAAAAACATAAGAACTTCAATATACGTGGTTATTTGAGTGTACAATGCCAAAAATTAATCCACTTCTTTGTTTATCTTTAATGCACATGACAAAGGCGACTCGAAGCTCAAACGTCGAGTAGCTATACCCAGTGACCCCCGCACCTGACGGGTAATAAGGAAAGACAGGTAGGACACTAATTACAGGTGTTCACTGCCAGGTACATTGACGCAATATACAGCCATTATATTACACACACTTACATCATTGCCAGGCTAAAGAAAAGGAGATACAATTTACGAGCAATGAATTCGGATTAAATCGCATAAAATCACACTACAATTTACTGAGGAGGAGGAGGAGGAGGAGGAGGAGGAGGAGGAGGAGGAGGAGGAGGAGGAGGAGGAGGAGGAGGAGGAGGAGGAGGAGGAGGAGGAGGAGGAGGTGGTGGTGGTGGTGGTGGTGGTTAACGGAACTAAGAGATAAATGATTGTGATGTTAGGGGACTGGAAATGATGTTAAGAAGAAGAAGAAGAAGAAGAAGAAGAAGAAGAAGAAGAAGAAGAAGAAGAAGAAGAAGAAGAAGAAGAAGGAGGAGGAGGAGGAGGAGGAGGAGAAAACAAAAGAACAAGAACAAGAACAAGAACAAGAACAAGAACGAGGAGAAGGAGAGACGAAAGGAGGAAAAAGGAAGAAAAAATATACTAACACAACAAGAAGTAAAAAAAAGAACAAAGGAAATCAAACAAGAAAACAACAGAGAAAACAGACAAGTCGAAAAAAAAAGCAAGTCAGAACCAAACAAACTAACAACGAGAATAACAAAAAAACAAACAAAAACAGTGTAAACCAGCAATGAACAATGTAATCAGGTGTATTTGTAATTAGTGGCCGTGTATCAGGTGTGGCCACGAAACCTCAAAGACCAGGTGTGTGTGTGTGTGTGTGTGTGTGTGTGTGTGTGTGTGTGTGTGTGTGTGTGTGTGTGTGTGTGTGAGAGAGAGAGAGAGAGAGAGAGAGAGAGAGAGAGAGAGAGAGAGAGAGAGAGAGAGAGAGAGAGAGAGAGAGAGAGAGAGAGAGAGAGAGAGAGAGAGAGAGAGAAGAGAAGAGAAGAGAAGAGAAGAGAAGAGAGAGAGAAGAGAAAATAAAGAAAAAGGAAAGAAAAAAGAAAGACAAGAGAGAGAGAGAGAGAGAGAGAGAGAGAGAGAGAGAGAGAGAGAGAGAGAGAGAGAGAGAGAGAGAGCACCCTCCCCAAGAGCAGCAGCATCAACAGCTGAAACAAGAGGACGAGCCGGTGGTGAGAGGCACACTGGAGCATCGCCGAAGGGTTGCTGCCCTGACTATGCTCCACAAGGTACAAATCCGTCACGTGCTTCACCTAGCACACCTGAGAGCCACCTGGAGGAGGTTAAGCGCTGCACGAGAACGGCGCAGAGCAACAAACTACTCCTGGAGGTGTCACGGTCTCACTTCTACTCCGCCACTGCTGCGTGGTGGAGCGACCTCACTGCTGTGGTGGACGTAAGACCTCTGTCCACACAGCAGATGAAGGTGATCACACACAGGTGGTTACGTCTCCATCCACCTTAGATATCTCCACCCGATGCCATAAAACAGTCATTGTTATTATCATTATCACCATCACCATTATTGAAGTTGTTATTGTTATCTCTGTCATCACCATTACTATCATCACTCATTTTTTTTTATTTCTCACTGTCATCACCATTACCATCATTACTATCATCATTCATTAAGATAACTCCTGACGACAACAGGAACTTTAGCTTGATCAACGCCTCTGTCCTTTATGTACCATTATGTGTTAACGTTTTAATGAGAGAGAGAGAGAGAGAGAGAGAGAGAGAGAGAGAGAGAGAGAGAGAGAGAGAGAGAGAGAGAGAGAGAGTGTGTGTGTGTGTGTGTGTGTGTGTGTGTGTGTGTGTGTGTGTGTGTGTGTGTGTGTGTGTGTGTGTGTGTGTGTGTGATGAAGGTACCAGCATACACAGGTAACTAAACACTATTAATTCATTCATTTATTATTCACTGACTAACTTACGCTTCACTTCAAATAAATGAATAAATAGAACGAATAAAACCATAGGCCGAAATTTGCCATCGATTACGAGTGAAAATAAACAAATAAACAAATAAACAAACAAATAAATAAATAAATACCACCAATTGACAATATAATTAGACTAACATTATTACTTACGCTTCTCTTCATAATAAACAAACAAGGTGACATAAACAACATTCAAAACAGCTTCCTTACACGCTTAAATAAACATAAAACAAACAAACTACGACTCTCTCTCTCTCTCTCTCTCTCTCTCTTCTTTCTATTTTTATCTTTTTCTTTCTTCTTCTCTTCTCTCTCTCTCTCTCTCTCTCTTTTTCTCTCTTCTCTCTTCTCTTCTTCTCTCTCTCTTCTCTTCTCTTCTCTCTCTCTCTCTCTCTCTCTCTCTCTCTCTCTCTGGTATTGGTGTTACGTGAATCAAACATAATAATCCCGCTTCGTAGTTTGCCTTCCATTAAAACGCATGCATCACACGGACACACAAAGCATTAAAATATGTATATAAATCTTTAAAACGAATATACAGCATGCCAAATTAAATACACTGAGTTCAAATTGATGTATAAAACAATTTCACAGGTTTAGCTACGGATTATGAGTCTTCGCTCCGAGGATCACACACACACACACACACACACACACACACACACACACACACACACACACACACACACACACGATCAATACCAATATGTAAGTTATCATATATTTCCTTTTTTTCTTCTTTATTTCCATCTTCCCTTTCCTATCAGTTACCAATTAGAGTGTCATATAAATTGTTCCATTCATCCGAGTTTCCTTCCCTCCTTGTAATTATCTCTCTCTCTCTCTCTCTCTCTCTCTCTCTCTCTCTCTCTCTCTCTCTCTCTCTCTTTTCTCCCTTTCTCTTTTTCTCTTTTTTCTTTCCTCTCCACCAGTTGTCTGAAAGGTTTCTATTTTTACTCTCTCTCTCTCTCTCTCTCTCTCTCTCTCTCTCTCTCTCTCTCTGTGTGTGTGTGTGTGTGTGTGTGTGTGTGTGTGTGTGTGTGTGTGTGTTCATTTCCTTATCTTATCTCGCTTCATCTCTCTTCATCTCTCTCTCTCTCTCTCTCTCTCTCTCTCTCTCTCTCTCTCTCTCTTCCAAATTACAGTCTTTCCTCCCATCTCCATTCCTTCTTCATATTCTATTCTCGTCCACTCCTTTCTCCTATTCTGTCCATGGTCCTACTTTAAGCTCTCTCTCTCTCTCTCTCTCTCTCTCTCTCTCTCTCTCTCTCTCTCTCTCTCTCTTGCATTCATTTTGTCTTTTCTTCATATTCCTCAAGTGTACTTTGTTTTTTTTCTTATTTTTTCATCTCCTTTCTCATTTTTCGCTTTTTTTATCTACAATTAACCATTTTGTTCCTCCTTCCTTTGTCACGATTCTCCTTCACGATCAATCACTCGGTCAATCTGTCACGTTTATCTAGCCATCTCTCTCTCTCTCTCTCTCTCTCTCTCTCTCTCTCTCTCTCTCTCTCTCTCTCTCTCTGTTTTCATGTTCTTCCTGTTTTTCTTCTTTTGTCTTTCACACCTCACTTTCTTACATTATTTTACACCTTTCTCTTCCTTCTTATCTCTACCTCTCCTGACCCTTCACCCTCTCCTCTCTCTCTCTCTCTCTCTCTCTCTCTGGCCAGGGCAAACAGTAGGTTACAGAAGTAGTGTGAGGTAACCTAGAAATAGTTGTCCCCATGCCAGACTATGTAAAAATAGCTATTTTCTAACCCTCTTGGTAACTCCTCCCCTATCGTCACCACCACCACCACCACCACCACCACCCACACGGTCACCCTTACAATGTAGACACTTGTATATGGAAAAAATGTAAATAGAAAAGAACAACAGAGAAATATAAAGAAGAAATGATGTTCTTATAAATAAACTAGACTACTACTACTACTACTACTACTACTACTACTACTACTACCACGCCCTCACGCCCACCAAGTACTGTAGCCGCCCAGAGCCTCAAAACACGAGTTGAACTAGAGGACACTTGAATCAACTCTGACATTTCGTGCTTCTCCTGCCTCACTCCTCTCTCCTCCCGCATCCAAGTGGCCACGAGAGGAGGAGGAGGAGGAGGAGGAGGAGGAGGAGGAGGAGGAGGAGGAGGAGGTTATATACACAGAGAACAATATAAACAAGACATTTTTGGGCCCATAACGAGGATATTTGCTGCGGTTATACTACACTAGAGAGGAGTTGGAGGAGGAGGAGGAGGAGGAGGAGGAGGAGGAGGAGGAGGAGGAGGAGGAGGAGGAGGAGGAGGAGGAGGAGGAAAAGAGAATGGAGGGAAGACAGCGTTGACGGAGTGGATGAGGTAAGGAAGAGCAGGAGGGAAAGATAAGAAACAAGATGAAATGAAAAGAGGAGGAGGAGGAGGAGGAGGAGGAGGAGGAGGAGGAGGAGGAGGAGGAGGAGGAGTGAAGAAGAGGAAGAAGAGGAAGAGAAAAGGTGATACTGAGATTAAAGAAAGAAAAAAAAGAGCTTATATTCACCAGGAGGTGAGAAAGGGTCATGGAAGACAAATTACTGAGATATACCGTTAAGAGAGAGAGAGAGAGAGAGAGAGAGAGAGAGAGAGAGAGAGAGAGAGAGAGAGAGAGAGAGAGAGAGAGAGAGAGAGAGAGAGAGAGAGAGAATATAGTAACATCCACAAAACTACAAAAGAAAAGTGTTCTGAAATAAAACGAAAAGAGAATGTCGGCAAAAATATAACAACAACAAATTTAAGAAAGAATTTATGCGAGTGGGGAACAAACAGAGAGAGAGAGAGAGAGAGAGAGAGAGAGAGAGAGAGAGAGAGAGAGAGAGAGAGAGAGAGAGAGAGAGAGAGAGAGAGAGAGAGAGAGAGAGAGAGAGAGACCAAAACACATCAGTAGACACACACACACACACACACACACACACACACACACACACACACACACACACACACACACACACACACACACATCGTAATGAATAAAGAGAAGACACTAAGCAAAGTCAACTCGCTTCATGCACAACAATAGCACACGCACCTTTAATCAACACTCCCAGGTGAGCTTTCCCAGGTACACTCTTATTTAACCTCATTTAACATAAACTCTCACCTAACCTAACCTAACGTAACCTTACCCCCACATAACCTCACCTTAACTTACCTTACCTAATTTATCTTACCTTAGCTTAAGTTTCCTAACCTTACTTAAAGCATCCCCAAAACCACACGTTACATAACTTAACCTAGCGTACCCTAAACTAACAAATCGGAAGCATTATTTCACGTTACCTTATATAATGCAACGTAACTCAATTCAATCTAACCTAACCTAACCTAAGCTAACATAACGAAACTTTATAGAGAGAAGGAAGTGGAGGATGGAGAAGAGAGATAGTGAAAGACATTATTAACAAAGATATTTACCCTTTCAATACTGGGACACATTTTTACCTGGAGATTTGAGTACTATTAGATCATTTTATTGACATTAGGAAGAGTCTATGGAGGTCAGAAGATTAATGGCGAGTCTTCACTATTTCAATCCCCCCACATGAGTTTCTGAAGGTGTAAAAACTCACCAAATAGTAGGCAGCGTGAATATGGAAATGCGTCATGGTGCTCAAGGGATTTATATTAAAGAAAGGGTATTACTGAGAGAAGAGAGAGAGAAGCAACAACAACAACAACAAAGGACATGAGAAAGGAAACACTTAAATTAGAATGATGGAGAAAGAAAATGGAAACAAACAGAGCAGAGGAAAAGAAAAACAAAGATTAAAATGATGAACGAAAGGAAGAAAAAATTGAATGAATACAGAAAAATGAAAGAAACAAGTAAAATGAGCCACTGCAAGAGAAAAAACATAAAAGGAGAGAAATGATAAACGAAAACCAAAGGAGGAAAACATGGAAAAGGAAATGTAAATAACACGAAACAAAAAAAAAAAAAGAGAAAGTGAGAGAGAAAAAAAGAAGAGGTGAAAGTTAGTTGGAAAAAAGTTGTGGCTATTTTTGTACTTGTAGGAAAATAAACAAATAGAATAAAATAGTGGTGGTGGTGGTGGTGGTGGTGGTGGTGGTGGTGGTGGTTGCAAATACAAACAAACAAGGAAAAAAATAAATAAACTTCCCAATCACGACAGTTCCTTCTAACAGAGGTAAGTAACACACACACACACACACACACACACACACACACACACACACACACACACACCAAACTAACGATTCAATACACTTAATCACTTCACTTTCCTCCTCCTCCTCCTCCTCCTCCTCCTCCTCCTCCTCCTCCTCCTCCTCTTCTTCTTCTTCTTCTTCTTCTTCTTCTTCTTCTCCTCCTCCTCCTTCCTCCTTCCTTCCTTCCTCCTCCTCCTCCTCCTCCTCCTCCTCGGCTTACAGGATTAATGGAAGGATTGGGTTCGAAGACTCATGTGGGTATGGGATGAAAGAGGAGGAGGAGGAGGAGGAGGAGGAGGAGGAGGAGGAGGAGGAGGAGGAGGAGGAGGAGGAGGAGGAGGAGGAGGAGGAGGAGGGATAAAAACAAAGTAAAAAGGGTTGTGGTAAAAATCATTAAGAAGAGACACTTTTTCTTTTTGTTTCCATTTTTACGACGTTTTAGAGAGGAATGGAAGGAAGAAGCGGAAGAGGAGGAGGAGGAGGAGGAGGAGGAGGAGGAGGAGGAGGAGGAGGATAAGAGCAGTGGTGTTGTGTTGAGGGAAGACGGAAGTGGGGACAGGTGTGTGAGGGAAGGTGTGCTATTTCTGGGAGACAACACAGGTGCTCTCTTTCTCTCTCTCTCTCTCTCTCTCTCTCTCTCTCTCTCTCTCTCTCTCTCGTTACAACACACGTACACGTTTATAAAGTGGTGTGTGTGTTTCACTGTTTGATCTGCTGCAGTCTCTGACAAGACAGCCAGACGTTACCCTACGGAACGAGCTCAGAGTTCATTATTTCCGATCTTCGGATAGGCCTGAGACCAGGCACACACCACACACCGGGACAACAAGGTCACAACTCCTCGATTTACATCCAGTACCTACTCACTGTTAGGTGAACAGGGGCTACACGTGAAAGGAGACACACCCAAATGTGTGTGTGTGTGTGTGTGTGTGTGTGTGTGTGTGTGTGTGTGTGTGTGTGTGTGTGTGTGTGTGTGTGTGTGTGTGTGTACAGTGACCTTTTCCCACAATATGTCACAAGAGCTCCACGAGGCAAGATTTCACTAATAGCGTGACGGGAAACTGGAGATATCTTTGCGTTAATCTCAGGTGAAGTAAACACGCGACACTCCTAGCAACAGACAACATATAGAGGGACTCACGGGGCGGCACCGCAGGGATATGAGAATTAAATAGAGTTGAATTACTAGAGAGTGAAGATACGGATTATGAAATGCGTGTATGAATGTCAAAAGAGAGAAAGTGTTGTGAGGGAAACGTTAAGCTTAGTTAAGGTCAAGTATATATATGAAATGCTGAGAGAGAGAGAGAGAGAGAGAGAGAGAGAGAGAGAGAGAGAGAGAGAGAGAGAGAGAGAGAGAGAGAGAGAGAGAGAGAGAGAGAGAGAGAGAGATTATATGCTCAATGGTATACGTAAATCATTTTAACCAGTAGTAGTAGTAGTAGTAGTAGTAGTAGTAGTAGTAGTAGTAGTAGTAGTAGTAGTAGTAGTAGTTGTTGTTGTTGTTGTTGTTGTTGTTGTTATAGCAATAGGAATACTATTTAAACAAGGAATCATTAAAAAGTGCTTAAAATTTTTGAAACACACACACACACACACACACACACACACACACACACACACACACACACACACACACACACACACACATACAGCACTGCGTAAGACAATGACAAGCCACTAACCTCACACCCTTTTCCGCCCTCATATTTCCCCTCCCCCTTCCCTTATTTCCCCTCACCCCCTCCAGCTGCGGCGGAGAGGGAAAGGGAAGAAAAAGGGAAGAAAGAAAGGGAAAGGGAGAGAGAGAGAGAGAGAGAGAGAGAGAGAGAGAGAGAGAGAGAGAGAGAGAGAGAGAGAGAGAGAGAGAGAGAGAGAGACGAAAGTAGAATAAATGAACATCTTACCAGGTGGAAAGAAACGAAAAGTGATGAGTAATGATGAGGAACACGTGGAGGAGGAGGAGGAGGAGGAGGAGGAGGAGGAGGAGGAGGAGGTTTGCACGGTTCTCTTTCTTATATTACCAAGAACACTTCCTCTACTTATTCTTCCCCCTATCCTTAACCCTTCACCTCACACACACACACACACACACACACACACACACACACACACACACACACACACACACACACACACACACTGAACAAAGAGTACTAAACCAACATAGAATTAATGAAGTTGTAACACTAAAAATCAAGTCACGTGGTTGTTGAAATGCAAATAAATAAATAAATAAGAAAATAAATAAATAAATAAAAAACAAAAAAAAGAAAATGAAAAAGAGAAAAGGAAAGATACAAAGGAAAGGAAAAAGAAAAGGAAAAGGAATATAAGAATAAAGTGATCTATCATAAAATTGTTCTGAATGAAGGGAAAAGATGAGAGAGAGAGAGTGAGAGAGAGAGAGAGAGAGAGAGAGAGAGAGAGAGAAGGGAGAGAGAGAGAGAGAGAGAGAGAGAGAGAGAGAGAGAGAGAGAGAGAGAGAGAGAGAGAGAGAGAGAGAGAGAGAGAGAGAGAGAGAGAGAGAGAGAGAGAATATTAAGGTTTACATTGGCACAGTCGAATCGGATTGTTTAAAGCTTTCCGTTGATTCTATTTCCGGACACACAGATACGCCTTACATTCATATTTCCTTATCCTTCTTTACTATAACATTTCAATTCCACTTGTTTGCTGCTCTATTTTCATTACATCTCATCACTTCTTTCCGTTCTACTTCCCTTTAATACCGGGACACATTTCTACCTTGAGATTTGTGTACGATTAGACAATTTTATTGACATTAGGAAGGGTCTATGGAGGTCAGAAGATTAATGGCCAGAGTCTTCATTAATTTAATCCTCACATAAGTTTCTAAACGTGAACGAAATCATCAAATAGTAAGTAGAATAATTATGAAAGCACGTCATAATACTAAAGGGATTAAAAAGTAGATATTTTTTTTCACTTTTTAATTTCAATGGTTTTGTTATACAGTATATTCACTATTTTAATCCCCACATAAGTTTATAAAAGTGTAGAAAATCACCATATACTAAACAGAATAAATATAGAAACGCGTCATGCTACTCAAAGGGTTAAGTAAATTTTGTTTAACTGTTTCTATTTTCATTGGTTTTGCTATATACTCTACTATTGCTATTTTATTTCTTTATTTTTCTCATTTTTTGCTCCTCAGTCTCGTAAGGAACAAAAAGTCAGCTGCTGCTTGGTTATCCTTTGCGTTCTATCCTGCTTCCCTCTCCCAACAGGATAACCACAGGCCCAACAGCGTGACCAAGTTATAGACCCCATCCACACCCATGGGACGTGGCCGTGGCGACACCCACCCTCACCGCACCCACATCCCCCCCCGCCCACTCACCCCAACATGCTATAACACCCACCCAGATCCCTCTTCCCGCCCCTCCCACCCTCCGTAACCACCGCCTCCCACCACCACCAC